>NC_138305.1:37445000-37600000 GCF_965601325.2 Salmo salar
ATGTGGGATTTCTCCACCTGATTTCTGGGCCCTATATGCTATTGTGCCAGGCTATAATGTTTTAAATAATTGAATCCTTCAAATTGGCTGGTCTTTGACATTAGCACACAGATTAGGTATCTCTGCAGAGTCCCATTACAGATCTCATCCCATTTATTATTCCTGCTCTAGAAGCAGTTCCATCGCAACCCCACTGCGATGAGCTCCAATAATGTGAATTTGAAATGGTGCCTGCCTTCCGCCTCCCGGGCGCTGTGTGCCTTGGCCCAGGTAGAGCTCAGAGAAGGATTTGTCATTTTGAGACTGAATGTGAATTGGGTTGGATTGGAAACACTCTCCTAGTTGATGATGAGATGATGGAGGGTCAGCTCCAAGCTGAGCTTAACTCTGAATATAAATGACCTCCTACACAAACGTGGTGTTGAATGGTAAGACCAATGCAAACAGAGTAGGGACTAATCCAATTAATGTTTTTATTGTGAACCACTTTGCCTACTCTCCATTTATATATTTTTATTTAAAAAAAAGTATTTATATTTTTTTAATATTTTTTTGTATTCTTTTTTTTTTTTACCCCTTTTTTTTCTCCCCAATTTCGTGGTATCCAATTGGTAGTTACAGTCTTGTCCCATCGCTGCAACTCCCATACGAACTTGGGAGAGGCGAAGGCCAAGAGCCATGTGTCCTCTGAAACACAACTCAGCCAAGCTGCACTGCTTCTTGACACAATGCACTCTTAACATGGAAGCCAGCCGCACCAATGTGTTGGAGGAAACACCGTACACCTGGTGACCGTGTCAGCATGCACTGCGCCCGGCCCGCCACAGGAATCGCTAGTGCGCGGGAGGACAACCCTGCAACAAACCCAGAATCTCTAGTGGCACAGCTAGCACTGCGATGCTGTGCCTTAGACCACTGCCCCACTCGGGAGGCCCCCTACTCTCCATTTGACCTCTCCTCTGCATTGCTGTCCTAGTGTTTAAAACATAGATGAAACACAGACAAGAGAGCAATAACTATCCCAAGGTCACCTCTGAGAGTGATTTTGCCAGGGCATTGATGCTCAAACGGTTTGATAGCCACCCATAAGGTCTGTATAACCACGCTGTCAACACTCTGAGGAAGGCTAATAAAGGAACTGGGGTTTCCCTCTCCACTGCATTAACAGCTGTTTAATGTGTACCCATAAATATTTCACATTTCAACCATCACACCTCATTTTTCACAGAAAAAAGAAAGACGTAAAAAACCCTGCGACTGTGACTACTGTAGCTTCTGGCGCTTTCGTCAGAAACACTTCCAGAGAGAAAGGCTTAACGCTCAGTTTAGAATGAGTGAAATGGAGCTATGGAAGACACCTGCTGCTTCTCTCCACTCTATTTTTATGCAAATACATCAATCAGTCTTTCAGCAAACGCAATATGAAAGTACTTTTTGAAACAAAACAGTCTCAACACTTCTCCCACCAAATCCACTCACTATGCAAAAGAGAGCTGCAAGCAAGGCTTGTTTTCAATGCAGCACCCCACCCTTATCACAACACACCCCACCCCTATCACAACACACCCTACCTCTATCACAACACACCCCACCCCTATCACAACACAACACACCCCACCCCTATCACAACACACCCCACCCCTATCACAACACACCCCTTCCCTATCACAACACACCCCACCCGTATAACAACACACCCCACCCCTATCACAACACACCCTACCCCTATCACAACACACCCCACCCCATCACAACACACCCCACCCCATCACAACACACCCCACCCCTATCACAACACACCCCACCCCTATCACAACACACCCCACCCCATCACAACACACCCCACCCCATCACAACACACCCCACCCCTATCACAACACACCCCACCCTTATCACAACACACCCCACCCTTATCACAACACACCCCACCCCTATCACAACACACCCCACCCCTATCACAACACACCCCACCCCTATCACAACACACCCCACCCCTATCACAACACAACACACCCCACCCCTATCACAACACACCCCACCCCTATCACAACACACCCCTCCCCTATCACAACACACCCCACCCTTATAACAACACACCCCACCCCTATCACAACACACCCTACCCCTATCACAATACACCCCACCCCACCCCATCACAACACACCCCACCCCTATCACAACACACCCCACCCCATCACAACACACCCCACCCCTATCACAACACACCCCACCCCATCACAACACACCCCACCCTTATCACAACACACCCCACCCCACCCCATCACACCCCACCCCTATCACAACACACCCCATCCCAATCAAAACACACCCCAGCACAACACACCGCACCCCTATCACAACACACCCCACCCCATCACAACACACCCCACCCCATCACAACACACCCCACCCCTATCAAAACACACCCCAGCACAACACACCCCACCCCACCCCTATCACAACACACCCCACCCCTATCACAACACAACACACCCCACCCCTATCACAACACACCCCACCCCTATCACAACACACCCCTCCCCTATCACAACACACCCCACCCCATCACAACACACCCCACCCCATCACAACACACCCCACCCCATCACAACACACCCTACCCCTATCACAACACACCCCACCCCTATCACAACACACCCCACCCCTATCACAACACACCCCACCCCTATCACAACACACCCCATCCCAATCAAAACACACCCCACCCCTATCACAACACACCCCACCCCTATCACAACACACCCTACCCCTATCACAACACACCCCACCCCTATCACAACACAGCGACAGTGATTGAGTGGGGGTCAAATACTTATTTCCCTCATTAAAATGCAAATCAATTTATAACATTTTTGACATGCGTTTTTCTGGATTTTTTTGTTGTTATTCTGTCTCTCACTGTTCAAATAAACCTACCATTAAAATTATAGACTGATTATTTCTTTGTCAGTGGGCAAACGTACAAAATCAGCAGGGGATCAAATACTTTTTTCCCTCACTGTATTGTACATCTTCCTAAAATCTTCCCTGTGCCATTGTAACACATGGTAGGTAACTTATGCAAGTGTTTTTGAAACTGAATACAGATGCACACATAAACACAGTCTTCTATCAGTCATTTCTTGCCATGCTTACTGGAGGCAAGTCAATAAGAGCCACTGAACAGATTCCAGTGGTAGTCACACTAGAGTGATCACACTGGCCCATATCATCCACCATTACAAACCCATTAGGACAGTTGGAAATCCACATCTCAACCCACAACATGGATTGGCTATAACATTATGCTAATCAAACCTACAAAGGCCACATAGCTATAAAGCATATTTACATAAGCACCCAGATAGCAGCTCTGGGCAAATAGAAAATGAGCAAGCAGGGGAGAGAGGTGAGGCTAGTACTCAATTTTTCATCACATATTACATTCAGTAATATTTGCAGTCATATTGTCCTGTGTCTTCAGTTCCATGTCCATGTTTTTCTGAGACTCGTCTCCAGACTAAATGACACTGACAGCGGTGGCACCATGTGAGTTCTGGTAGTTGAATAGTTGGTCTAATCAAAGTGTCTAATCACGTTAACATGCAAATAGGTTCATTAGGGTTTAATTGCGTCTGTAAGAACCATGGCTTTTTTTATGTTGTTGTTGATGAACACAACAAGAGGTATCAGAGTGATTCTATATACATATGTTTCTGTATGAAGCTAGTTGAGAACGTATGGGTGCCATAGGAGGCAGATGGGATACTATGGCTCATCACGTAAGGAAAGATACAAAATACAAATTGTTCTGGAGGACTTTGGTAGCCTGGGCCTAGATGTTTGTGCTCTTGCCTACTCCATTGTCATTGTAAATGCAGGCATGACAATTCCATGAGGAGTTGGTAAGATTGTAGAAACAGACTGGAAACCAGGCTAGGACTTGGCCACTGGCAGTCCAGACAGATGTAACAGTGTAGCTTCCGTCCCTCTCTTCGCCCCAACCTGGGCTCAAACCAGGGACCCTTGCACACATCAACAACTGACACCCACGAAGCATCGTTACCCATCGCGCCACAAAAGCCGCGGCCCTTGCAACGCAAGGGGAAACCCTACTTCAAGTCTCAGAGCGAGTGACGTCACTGATTGAAACGCTATTAGCGCGCACCACCGCTAACTAACTAGCCATTTCACATCGGTTACACAGACATGCATCAGAGGGTCACAGAATGGCATGGGCATCTTGGAGCCAGTGGAGGGGGACATGTCGTGACAGGAGCAGAAGGGCCCTGCCAAGCCCACGATGAGCTACTCCTCCTGCCTGGCAAGCTGTGCCAGCTGAACGACTGTCCTAGTCTGATGACAATGCCGCAGTGTACAGCAGGGTTTCCCAAACTCGGTCCGCTGTGTAGTGCTAGGGTAAAAACCAAAACATGCACCCTGCAGGGTCCCCAGGACCGAGTTTGGGAAACCCTGCTGTACACCATGTTCAAAATCAGTCTGACTCATTTTTCACATGGCCAACTCTGAGATGGGTTTATGGGAAGAAAAATCCACTAATAATAGGTTTGAGTCTCCACGCCCCGAGAGTTTGGCATTGAAAGATCCATGCAATTAAATTTCTAATTTCAGGAGGGTAATCGGGTCAGACCAGCCTGACTTCAAGCTAGTGCAAACCGCCCAGTTAAATCAATTCTACAAAGACAGATGCATGATCGTGACATTAGGGGGAAGAGGGGTTGAGGGGTGCATCTCACTCCGCTAATTATATTTACCATTTTAAACCCATGTCGTGGATGGAGTGTATCAAGTGATACATTATTAGGTTATTATTGTCAGCATTAGCTACCTGCTTGCTCTTCTCCCGTTTGATCAAAGACATGATTTGGGCTCCCTTTTGAGATTTAAATGATTGTATTCATACACACTGATTTGATTTTGACCAGTGTTTTTGAGTTGACACACACACACACACACACACACACACACACACACACACACACACACACACACACACACCACACACACACACACACACACACACACACACACACACACACACACACACACACACACACACACACACACACACACACACACACACACACACACACACACACACACACACACACACATGTCTCCCAGGGCATCTGGGAGTAGTGTCATCTCAGGGGAATCAAACATCTGATCATAAAAACAGTACGGTTCCCTATTCTCTCCTAGTCTATACTCCAGGACACAAACACCTCCACATCTGAAATATTCTGTATGCTTGTATGCATGTGTGTATGTGTGTGGGCCTCCAGCTGCATGTGAATGAATGCATCTCCGAGGCAGCCAGATACAGGACAAAAGGTGAGCGTGGCTTTGATGGAGATGGAGCAGCTTTCATGTGCTGCCAGAGGGGAAAGTGCCTTGGCAGTACAAGTCATCTACCCCCCGTCTGTTCCCCTGCTGCAAGAAGTGGTAAGACCCTAAGGCAGAGAGACAGACACACATCCAAAAAACAGCAGACAAATAGACTGAAAATATATATACAAACACACGCAGTCAGACAGACACATGAAGGAATATTCCTTAAATGGTATTGCATTGTAACTTCAAAATCTAGTATCATCCACACATCAGGACAATAGTGATAATGAAAAAGCTTTCCTCGTTGGTTGAAAATACCTGGATTTCTGCATAAATTGGTCATAACATTTAATCTGATCTGCATCTAGGTCACAACAATTGACAAACACAGTCTGCTTAAACTAATAACACACAAAGAATGATATGTTTTCATGTCTTTATTGAACACACCGTGTAAACATTCACAGTGCAGGGTGGGAAAAGTATGTGACCCCTTGGATTTAATAACTGGTTGACCCTCCTTTGGCAGCAATAACCTCAACCAAACGTTTTCTGTAGTTGTGGATCAGACCGTGCACCATGGTCAGGAGGATTTTTTGACCATTCCTCTTTACAAAACTGTTTCAGTTCAGCAATATTCTTGGGATGTCTGGTGTGAACTGCTCTATTGAGGTCATGCCACAGCATCTCAATCAGGTTCAGGTCAGGACTCTGACTGGACCACTCCAGAAGGCGTACATTTGTCTTTCTGGCTTTTAGAGATAATTTTGTTACCCTTTCCAGCTTTATGCAAGTCAACAATTCTTCATCTAAGGTCTTCTGAGATCTATCAGGCAATGCTTCTTGTGAATAGCAAACTCAAAAGCTCTAACCAACATCTCCACATGATGTATTGTTTAAATGGACCCAATCAAACAACAAATACAGGAGTAAACCAGTCTGTTATGAACTAGGGCAGTCCTTAATTGGGGTATCTGTTAAAATAAAGCAAGTGTTGAAATGTTCTTATTCTGTACACACATTGAAGAAAAAAAACAAAGAAGAAAAAACAAAGGAGAGGCGTGTTTTCATCATAACATTTCCCAAGCGGTTACCGAGTCTATTCTGGGGTCTGACGATATGGTCATGTGACGTCATGTGGAGGCAGAGTGTGTTTGTTACACCCATACTGTGGAGACAGCTTGTCATGGTTATTCATGTTGTCAACCCGATGTATCACTGTGTGTCAGAAGAATATCTCAGAGGAATTGCTCTCTCTTGCTACTAAACAATACCTTTGAAATATTCGCTAGTGCATTCCTTCACTTCACTGCTGGGAGAGAAAAGATAGAAAGGAGGGGTCAGGTGGTTGTTTCCCATCTGATTACCGCCATCCCAAATACAAATCAACAGCTAGGAAAAACATAGTCAGTTGCTGCCGTAGTTAAAACACCAATTCCTCTGTTGTTGATCAATAGATTAGTTGGGAGACCGTTAAAAAAAGGGAAATAAAAAATAAAGAACATCTAAATTCACCATTATGTATTTTATCTTTAATAAGAAACTGAAAATTAAAGCTAAGGCACTACATGGGGATATCTAACAGGATCTATAAGTTATTCAATCCAATATTTTTAGTTAAGAGGGCCTGTAAGAGGCTGATAATCAAATGGTCACAGATAAGAGGGGCTTTTCAAATGTCTGTCTCTCTGAGGGGTGAGGAAGGGGGCGGGCTGTAGCCATGAAGGACCTCGCTCTGCAAGCCATATAGATACACTGTTACACTGGCCCGGCCCACCCCCGCTGTGTGGTGCGGCCCGGTTGGGTCTCTTTGGAGCAGTACGGGGCATGAGCTCTGTGTCTGGGTCATGGGGGTGTTTCCAGCTCTGTCTGTGGGCCCCCAGGGCACAGCGGTCCAGAAACTTTTCTTTTGTGACAGGATGCTGGATGCTGTTACACAGAGCTGGAAGACAAGATACACACAGACAGGAAGTTAGTTCAGACGTGATGATGGACCCTTCCTGGGCTTGGTCCACCTCTAATGCAGGCTGTTTCTGCAGTTACATGAAAAAAATACAATAAATCCAGGCCATGTTCACTTCATAGTGGAGGTAGTATTAAACCCTTTGACCAGCACTGTTGCAGCTGTACCTTGCATTTACATCTGAAACCCTGTGCATGTGACTAATAAACTCTCAAAATCTCTAAACCTTTTCCTTACCTCAGGGCACAAGTGTACTCCAGCAACTAAACTACAATATAACTCCTCAAATTCCATTAAAGAAGATTCAGTAACTTAAAAATACATATTTTTTATGTTTGGACTGCCTTGACATTTGCAGTTATAAGGTTGGCAGAATTCAAGCATTAAACATAGATTTGGGAAACCAAGAAGATAAAAAGCCTTGAAGCGTAGAAGAAAGAGTATGGTATTCAATCAGTGGACATTTCTACAATAAAATAAACACAATACAATAAACATAATAATCTCTCTCACACACACACACACACACACACACACACACACACACACACACACACACACACACACACACACACACACACACACCCACACACACACACACACACACACACACACACACACACACACACACACACACACGAGTAATGCAAAAAACTGGCATTAAAGTAAGACGGCATGTGTGAAATATAGATGAAGTAAGCCATTAATCTAATAGGCCCAGTGATTGTCTTATTGCAGACAGAGATAAAGAGGCTGTAGATATTAATACAGATTGCTCCAGGGCTGGCCAGGCAGGCAGGTACTCTCACCCAGCTGTGAGCCAAATAGCCCACTACTTACAACTACACTGAACAAAAATATAAACGCAACATGGTCCCATGTTTCATGAGCTGAAATTAATTCCAGAAATTCTCCATATGCACACATTTCGTGCACAAATGTATTTACATCACTGTTAGTGAAAATGTCTCCTTTGTCAAGGTAATCTATCCAACTGACAGGTGTGGCATATGAAGAAGCTGATTAAACAGCATGGTCATTAAACAGGTGCACCATGTGCTGGGGACAATAAAAGGCCACTACAAAATGTGCAGTTTTGTCACACAACACAATGCCAAGTTTTAAAAGGAGCTTGTAATTGGAATGCTGACTTGCAGGATTGTCTACCAGAGCGGTTGCCAGAGAATTTCATGTTCATTTTTCTACCATAAGCTGCCTCCAACGTTGTTTTAGAGAATTTGGCAGTACGTCCAACTGGCCTTACAACCACAGACCACGTGTAACCACGCTAGCTCAGGACCTCCACACCCGGCTTCTTCACCTGCGGGATCGTCTGAGGGGGTGTGGGGGGGGGTGCTTCCGAGTATTACTGTATGTAATAAAGCCTTTTTGTGGGGAAAAACTCATTCTGGCTGGGCCTTGCTCCCCAGTGGGTAGACCTGGCTCCCATATACAGTTGAAGTCAGAAGTTTACATACACTTAGGTTGGAGTCATTAAAATTTGTTTTCAACCACTCCACAAATTTCTTGTTAACAAACTATAGCATTGGCAAGTCGGTTAGGACATCTACTTTGTGCATGACACAAGTAATTTTTCCAACAATTGTTTACAGACAGATTATTTCACTTATAATTCACTGTATCACAATTCCTGTGGGTCAGAAGTTTACATACACTAAGTTGACTGTGCCAAACAGCTTGGAAAAATCCAGAAAATGATGACATGGCTTTATAAGCTTCTGATTGACTCAAATGGTGTCAATTAGCCTATTGGAGGTGTACCTTTGGATGTATTTCAAGGTCTACCTTCAAACTCAGTGCCTCTTTGCTTGACATCATGGAAAAAGCTAAAGAAATCAGCCAAGGCCTCAGAAAAAAATTGTAGACCTCCACAAGTCTGGTTCATCCTTGGGAGCAATTTCCAAATGCCTGAAGGTACCACGTTGATCTGTACAAACAATAGTACGCAAGTATAAACACCATGGGACCACACAGCCGTCATACCGCTCAGGAAGAAGACGCATTCTGTCTCCTAGAGATGAATGCACTTGGTGCGAAAATTGCAAATCAATCCCAGAACAACAGCAAAAGACCTTGTGAAGATGCTGGAGGAAAAAGGTACAAAAGTATCCACATAACCTGGCCGCTCAGCAAGGAAGAAGCCACTGCCCCAAAACCGCCATAAAAAAGCCAGACTATGGATTGCAACTGCAAATGGGGACAAATATTGTACTTTTTGGAGAAATGTCCTCTGGTCTGATGAAACAAAAATAGAACTGTTTGGCCATAATGACCATCGTTATGTTTGGAGGAAAAAGGGGGAGGCTTGCAAGCCAAAGAACACCATCCCAACCGTGAAGCACGGGGTGGCAGCATCATGTTGTGGGGGTGCTTTGCTGCAGGAGGGCCTGGTGCACTTCACAAAATAGATGGCATCATGAGGGAGGAAAATTATGTGTATATATTGAAGCAACATCTCAAGACATCAGTCAGGAAGTTAAAGCTTGGTCGCAAATGGGTCTTCCAAATGGACAATGACCCCAAGCATACTTCCAAAGTTGTGTCAAAATGGCTTAAGGACAACAAAGTCAATGTATTGGAGTGGTCACCACAAAGCCCTGACCTCAATCCTATAGAAAATCTGTGGCAGAACAGAAAAAGCGTGTGCGAGCAAGGAGGCCTACAAACCTGACTCAGTTACACCAGCTCTGTCAGGAGGAATGGGCCAAAATTCACGCAACTTATTGTGGGAAGCTTGTGGAAGGCTACCCGAAACGTTTGACCCAAGTTAAACAAATTAAAAAGGCAATGCTACCAAATACAAATTGAGTGTATGTAAACTTCTGATCCACTGGGAATGTGATGAAAGAAATAAAAGCTGAAATAAATCATTCTCTCTACTATTATTCTGACATTTCACATTCTTAAAATAAAGTGGTGATCCTAACTGACCTAAAACAGGGAATTTTTACTAGGATTAAATGTCAGGAATTGTGAAAAACTAAATTTAAAAGTATTTGGCTAAGGTGTATGTAAACTTCCAACTTCAACTGTAGGTGGACCTATTCCCTCCCAAGACCACCCATGGCTGCACCCCTGCCCAGTCATTTGAAATCCATAGATTAGGGCCTAATTCATTAATGACAATTGACTGATTTCCTTATATGAACTGTAACTCAGTAAAGTCTTTGTTGCGTTTATATTTTTGTTCAGTATGTGGCTAGCTACTTAATTGACTTCAAATTGGGGAGAATCAATTGATTTGATTTTGAATGGCCCAAAAATTTGGGAAAACACTGCTCACTCACCCATGGCTGTGTCGTAGGAGTTGGGGAAGCTCTTGTCACATGAGCACCCAGGTGTCGTTGTTAAAGGACCACTCGATTATCTTGTTGTCGTACTGCTTCAGCTCCTTCGAGGCCTAGAGAAGGAGAAAGGAGTCAAAGTGGTTGGTTTTGAATGTCAACATTTACTGGATATTATATACAGTATATTATACAGTCTACAATCATTCTGGTCCTCCTATTGCAATACTGGAACTTACATTATACAGCAATAACGGTTTGACAATTGAATTAAGAATGTACTGTACACTTTGAATTATGAGTCAGGCAAGACATTTGTGTATCGGTTACCCATTTGTCATGAGCTTGATTTGCCTAGCTTCCCCTAGCTGCTGTTCTCAAACACTTGTGCTCTAAAGTAGCTGGATTTCATCACACCAAAGACACAGACACATTCTACTGAATGCAAACAGCTGATGGTAATACAGGAACACTTTATTAAGAAACTCATCATCAACTTACTCTTTAGCTTCACTGATATTGACTGTTCTGTTCAACAAATCATGAATCATTGAGTATGTATCTATATGGGTGAGGTGGTGCTAAAGGAGATACAGAGAGGGGAGCAGAGCTGCACTGGACCTCCAGGGCTCAGAGGACTGGCGAGGGCCCACTGCCAGGCTGCCCCTGAGCAGATGAAGGCCCGGCAGACACCAGGGAGTGGGCGGCTCTGCCAGGAACACACCACCGTGCCTGGCAAGAGGACCGAGTGCTCCGTAAAAGCCTGTCTGCTCCTGGAGAGAAGGGCATCTGGGTGCTCAAGTGGGGAGGGAGTGTGGATGAAAGTGTGTTGATGACTGTGTGTGAAGAGAGGGAGGCGTCATGCTCAGAACACATCACACCACACCACAGTTTGCATGACCATGAGAAAAGTGGGATGAAACCACAATTATACACATTAGACCTACGGGTACATGTTGTCACACTACCCTCATCACCAGTGTCTGTACCAACTGCCAGAGGAGATGGCTGACGTTTTACATGCTCCTAATCAACTGTGCTATTTTGTTCTGCACTGTTGGTTAAGGGCTTGTAAGTAAGCATTTTGCGGTAAGGTCTACACTCGGTAAGGTCTATTCGGCACATGTGACAAATAAAGTTTGATTTGAAGTAGCAGCACTGTGCTATTAAAATGAATGAGAACAAGCACACATTTAGCTGTCAAGATCTGTTGATTCAGTTCCATTTCCAAACCAAACAATTATTTCAGACCTTCCGAATAACAGCTGAGAGACAAAACTCTGGAGAAGAGACAGAATGGGCGATGCTCAGAGTTTAACACAAAGCCAAGAGAGCTGCCAAATAACAATGCAGGAGGCAACTTTTTGGCAGGCAGGGATGAGTCTGTCCTGTTTGCTGTGGTGTTTTCTGGGATCCCTTCCCTAGGTGTGTGTGTGTGTGAGACATGCTGGCTGCCATGTCTCCCCTCCCACCGCTTGGTGTTTAATCCATCCAAATCCACTTCATTATGGTCTCACACCTGCAGCCAGCTAGTAGGTGACTCTGGCGAAGGAACCCCCCCAGCTATTATTATGTGTAATGCCGGTGTATTCAACCTCACATCATAGTAATAACTTCGACAATCTATCCTCCATACCCCTCTATTCCAATCATGGCGTTTGGAACCAGAAACTTGGCTATTTGGGAAAAATAATATTGTGCTTCATCATACCATTATGCCAAGCGGTTGCCTCCGGTGAGCTTGTGATTAGTTTTCAGAGCACAAAAATTCTTAGAGAAATATCAAGTTAGGCTGATCTTAAATAAAAATCGTATGCCCATCCAAAGTACCCTACAGCTCACGGGATTTGATTCTACCAGACAGGTGTCAATAGTCTAGACTTAGTAGTTTCTACCAGTAGTGCACTACATAGGAAATAGGGTGCCATATAGGATGCATACAGTGTCTGTCTGTATGCCCCCAACTGTCCTCCCGTTGGCCTTTTGAGGGCATACTGATTACAGCAGAGAGGACAAGTAGAGCCTACTGCTTTATGAGCTGGAGGGGATTTTATGACAAAGCTCCCTGGTCGCTGCGGCGTTGTGAAGACTTGTTGTATTACTGAGCCTTTACAAGTCAGATGTTGACAGAGGAAGGCATTCTATTACACGGCCAGGATATTTCTCATTCCCCTCCGTCTGGGCGGATCTTTCTTTCATTCTGGACTTAATCAAAGCTGGCCCGGAGGTCTGGGACTCTGTGGTGGCACTTGGGTCCCTTTTAATAACAAAGCAGTGCTCTGTATAGACGGAGGACTGTTATACGATGCAGGGGATGCTGATGCAGGAACTCTGAGACCGTGTAGGTGTCGATAATCAACAATCAAAATTCAAGGTTAACACAGTCCTTTGATATCGACACATAAATAAAAGGCTGCTCTTAGCTATTGATATGATATGAGACAGACGGCCCCTAGCGACCTTTGTGTTGCTATGATGATGTGACGGTTAGGCGCAGGAAGGACTGTGCCATTCATTTCAGCCTCCCAACCAAACCCATCCCATCTGTAGGGATGTCAACATCATGACTCAGCTAAGAACAACAGCGCATTAACGCCTCTACACATCCACCTCATGCGCTATTGAGTAGTCTTATTCTACTAGATGCTTTGTAATTACACAGAATTACTGATAACCCCAGGAACTGTAATAGCCGTGTAGAGGCTGAAACTGTTTTAAATGGGAACACCGTTAACAGTTTCGCACTGTGCCATTACTTGTTGTCAATGTCTGGCTACTGGAGGGTCATACCAATCGTTACCCACTTCTCACAAAGACAGATAATAATGTATTTCAAATTAGAGGAAGAGCCGTGAGTACACATTAATTGGTAGACTAAAGCAGAAAGCTAAGTTGAGAATTTTGAGGAAAGGTGTGACTGATAAGCTAAAGATAAAGCATCCAAACAAAACCACACTAACAACACGTCAACACAGACAGAGGCTGTTGTACCCATGTAAACTTTTAAAAGATACCAATTTGTTTGGTTTGGGAGATAAGACTGTGAAGGGTATATTGAGTTCTGTCTCCATTAAAGAAAGTCAATTATATACTGGAAAATATCCAGGGCCTTAAAATAACAAACTGGCATCTCCTAAGAGGCGGCTTCTGTACTCGACAAAAAATAACTATTGCAATTACCTAACAATTAAAGCATATCAAATTAAAGTGTGTTTGGCAAATTATTCTTCCTGAAATGACTGAGGAGTTGAGTCGGAAATTACCCAAACAATCTCGAGGCACCTACGCATACAGAAAATGTATCCCATTAACTCAGATATAAGCATTCAACAGTGAAACTGAGATATGAGCCCCCCCCCCGTAAATGCATCGATGAATAAAAAGATGGATCACTATCTGGGAAGGTGACGAACACATTTGCACACTCCCACACTGCCTGCCATCAAAGGGTCCTCTCGTTTCCCTGCTACCGGCTGCTTTCACCAGAAACGGTAATGTCTGACTTCAACAGATCTGTCATGGATGGTGCAGCGGGCTATGTATGATTAATGAGTTAGCTCCTCTTCCACAGGCCTCATATGGCTCTGCTCTGTATAGGGAGCCTGGTACTCTACCAGACCCAGAGACACTCTACGAATGAAGTTAAATGAGACATAAGTGGGCATTAACTTGAACAGGCTTTTAACAAATGTCATACAGAGAGCTTGTGTGGTGGAGAAAAATCCATGATTGGCCACACAGTAGAGTGCATTGGAGGGAATATCTGTGAAAATCTTTTAAGTTTATAAAATCTATAACCTTTTCATGTCTCAAGAAAGGTTGAGTATCCAACTTTGGGTTTATCGATGATGTTTACATGAGCCGGGTACTGGTGTGTTGGATGCAAACTGTATGTATGACATTTCTATGGCATATTATATAATTCCTAAATCTTTACCATGGAGTCTTCGTTGTAAATCCCTGTTAAAAACAAAGGCTCACTTGGTGTTGTTAGGCAAACATTTGTAAGGGCTTGGGCTTACAGCATTTCCTTGTGTGTGTAGGTGAGGTTGAATTTAGTAGCACATCCAGCTCCTTGTCTCACCGTCTTTGTAAAGGGCATGTCATAGCTGCTGACGTAGAGCAATCTGAGGAGGAGCAACATGCAAAGACAAAACATCTTCATTAACACCTCCAGACTCCCTGAGGTCACACCCTAAGCACCAAGCCCCACACAGACAATATCCCCTGCTCCTTAATGAGAGAGGGAACAACGTTTCTCAGAGAGTTAGCTTACTACAACACACCACTGTTTACCAGCTAGAGACCTGGCCGTGTGGTGCCAGGACAGCAACCTCTCCCTCAACGTGATCAAGACAAAGGAGATGATTGTCAACTACAGGAAAAAGAGGACCCGAGCACGCCCCCATTCTCATTGACGGGCTGCAGTGGAGCAGGTTGAGAGCTTCAAGTTCCTTGGTGTCCACATCACCAACAAACTAACATGGTCCAAGCAGATGATGACAGTCGTGAAGCGGGCACGACAAAACCTATTCCCCCTCAGGAGACTGAAAAGACTTGGCATGGGTCCTCAGACTCTCAAAAGGTTCTACAGCTGCACCATCGAGAGCATCCTGACTGGTTGCATCACTGCTCAGCAAGCGGTACCGGAGCGCCAAGTCTAGGTCCAAGAGGCTTCTAAACAGCTTCTACCCCCAAGCCATAAGACTCCTGAACATCAAGTCAAATGTCTACCCAGACAATTTGCATTGCCCCCCCTCCCCTCTTTACACCACTGCCACTCTCTGTTGTCATCTATGCATAGTCACTTTAATAACTCTACCTACATGTACATACTACCTCAACTAACCGGTGCCCCCACACATTGACTCTGTACCGGCCCCCCTTGTATATATTGTTATTTTTTACTGCTGCTCTTTAATTACTTGTTACTTTTATCTCTTATTCTTATCCATTGTTGTTGAAACTGCACTGTTGGTTAGGGGCTCGTAAGTAAGCATTTCACTGTAACCTGTTGTATTCGGCGCATGTGACTAATACAATTAAATTTGATTTAGTAACAGAATGAAAAAGCGCTCTTTAATTGGAATCACAACTCCCATCCCCTCTCTCTGGGTGTGTCACATTAATACCTCCTTTCTCCTAAAGTGAGCATTTGTTCCTATACCAGTCATTTCCTTCCAAATTAGTGAAGGGAAGTGAAGAAATACACTTGTATACACTTTGGGAAGAACTGGAGATGATTGGGACGTAGCCAATCTCTCAGTGCATCTGGAGGCTTCAACATGTAGGTTACCCAGCGCAAACACACGACGGCGACGATGCCACGTCTGGAGGACAATTATAGCGCCATTCAAAACCACACAGACATCAAACTGACCACCTGCTTGCAACGACTTTACATTCTTTCCCTACATCATCCGTCTGTCTCTAGGTCAGCTATATTAACTGTGACTTCTGATTGCCAGCTGTGAGCACTCAGCAGTTAATGCACCGTAATGTGGCGCAGAATCAGGGTTTTTGCTGTGTGTGTGTGAAGCTTTGTGTGTATGTGAGGCCCCAAACAAGCCCCCCCGTCCTGTGACCATGTGCTTTTCCGTCTCATCCCAGGGTTCACGCCCCACAGCTGGCCTTAATGACACACTGACACACCCCCTGCCTGGCTACTCATGGTTATTTCAGGAAGCATTGTCTGCTTTTGTTACGCACCCAAACCCTCCTCCCCAGACCTAAACACTGTTACTGATGATACCGCCACTGGCTTCCTGTTCCTGGCTCTCCCTAACTAGTGAGAAGCACAGGCGGAAATGAGGGGGCTATCTGGGCTGATCTGATGTTCAAACCGCAGTGGCAGGGTTCTACACTAACTTAAAAAATTTGTGTCACTGGTGCTACCAACTTTTTCAGATGATGGCACAAACACATGGCTTGGTCGCACCAATTTATTTAATAAAAAATGATATTGATAATGACCTGACAGGTGTCCCATAACGTGCCTGTATTCCATACAAAATCAGGCTAATAATGACGAGCCATCTCTTACATTAGCATACCCTTGTGTTCTTACATTGATTTGGATAGATTTACTGTAACAGCAAATTAAACAGACTTAAGATTTCAGTGCACCATGTGTTCTTTTCTGCGAAATCCTCTAGAGGGCAACATTTGAAAAAACAATACTTAATACCAAAACGATACCACGGCAGACAAAAAGAAAGCGAGAAGAAGGACCCATTTCCCCCATTTTTGTTGAAAGGTTTTTGCTCTCAAAAGCACACTTTTTTAATAGAAAAACAACTATGCTTAAAACACATCAGGGGACCACTTTTGAGGTCTGTAGATGCCAGACAGTTGTGTTTGGCCAGCACACTTGTGATTGATGCAAATAATTATGATTCTTCCAGGTAGGCATAGGCTACTTTGTAGTTACCTTTTAATTGCCTTTCCATCTACCCAAAGAAGGTTAGGCTATCATTAGCACACACAGGGCTCGACACAGGGTCGGCCATAGCTTTTTGGGAAAGCTAAGCGAGATTTGGTTGGGGGGCTCCCCACCTTGCGGCAAAACATTATAGTGCCCACCCCCCCTTGACAGTAGAGAAAAAAACATTCCAAATTGCACCAGGTGTATTATACTATTCTAATAGTAATTTGAGACCCTGATTGAATTGCGCATCGCAAATATTCAACCAAGACATTGAACTTTTTAAATACATGGTTTGCATACCCATTCTTGCATTAGAATTTACTGACTGCTAGAGATCATAACTTGGAACATCTTTCCTATACAGTTGAAGTATGAAGTTTACATACACCTTAGCTAAATACATTTAAATCCAGTTTTTCACAATTCCTGACATTTAATCCTAGTAAAAAAATCCCTACTTTAGGTCAGTTAGGATCACCACTTTATTTTAAGAATGTGAAATGTCAGAATAATAGTAGAGAGAATGATTTATTTCAGCTTTTATTTCTTTCATCACATTCCCAGTGGGTCAGAAGTTTACATACACTCAATTAGCATTTGGTAGCATTGCCTTTAAATTGCTTAACTTGGGTCAGACGTTTCGGGTAGCCTTCCACAAGCTTCCCACAATAGGTTGGGTGAATTTTGGCCCATTCCTCCTGACAGAGCTGGTGTAACTGAGTCAGGTTTGTAGGCCTCCTTGCTCGCACATGCTTTTTCAGTTCTGACCACAAATCTTCTATAGGATTGAGGTCAGGGCTTTGTGATGGCCACTCCAATACCTTGACTTTGCAGTCCTTAAGCCATTTGTCCATTGTCCATTTGGAAGACCCATTTGCGACCAAGCTTTAACTTCCTGACTGATGACTTGAGATGTTGCTTCAATATATCCACATACATTTTCCATCCTCATGATGCCATCTATTTTGTGACGTGCACCAAACCCTCCTGCAGCAAAGCACCCCCACAACATGATGCTGCCACCCCCGTGCTTCACGGTTGGGATGGTGTTCTTCGGCTTGCAAGCATCCCCCTTCTTCCTCCAAACATAAAGATAGTCATTATGGCCAAACAGTTCTATTTTTTGCTGCATCAGACCTGCGGACATTTCTCCAAAAAGTACGATCTTTGTCCCCATGTGCAGTTGCAAACCGTAGTCTGTCTTTTTTTATGGTGGTTTTGGAACAGTGGTTTCTTCCTTGCTGAGCGGCCTTTCAGGTTATGTCGATATAGGACTCGTTTTACTGTGGATATAGATACTTTTGTACCGGTTTCCTCCAGCATCTTCACAAGGGCTTTTGCTGTTGTTCTGGGATTGATTTGCACTTTTCGCACCAAAGTACGTTCATCTCTAGGAGACAGAACGCGTCTCCTTCCTGAGCGGTATGACGGCTGCGCGGTCCCATGGTGTTTAAACTTGCGTACTATTGTTTGTACAGATGAACGTGGTACCTTCAGGTGTTTGGAAATTGCTCCCAAGGATGAACCAGACTTGTGGAGGTCTACAATTTTCTTTCTGAGGTCTTGGCTGATTTATTTCGATTTTCCCATGATGTCAAGCAAGGAAGCACTGAGTTTGAAGGTAGGCCTTGAAATACATCCACAGGTACACCTCTAATTGACTCAAATGATGTCAATTAGCCTATCAGAAGCTTCTAAACCCGTGACATCATTTTCAGAGATTTTCCAAGCCGTTTAAATGCACAGTCATCTTAGTGTATGTAAACTTCTGACCCACTGGAATTGTGATACAGTGAATTATAAGTGAAATAATCTGTCTGTAAACAATTGTTGGAAAAATGACTTGTGTCATATGTCACCGATGTGAAATGGCTAGCTAGTTAGCGGTGGTGCGCGCTAATAGCGTTTCAATCGGTGACGTCACTCGCTCTGAGACCTTGAAGTAGTTGTTCCCCTTGCTCTGCAAGGGCCGTGGCTTTTGTGGCGCGATGGGTAACGATGCTTCGAGGGTGGCTGTTGTCAATGTGTGCAGAGGGTCCCTGGTTCGAGACCAGGTTGGGGCGAGGAGAGGGACGGAAGCTATACTGTTACACATACACTAAGTAGATGTCCTAACCGACTTGCCAAAACTATAGTTTGTTAACAAGAAATTTGTGGAGTGGTTGAAAAACAAGTTTTAATGACTCCAACCTAAGTGTATGTAAACTTCCGACTTCAACTGTACCTACCCCTACCCACTGTCGAGCTGCTCCACGCAACAACCAGCTGTTTAAGAGCTGCACGCTCTCTCTGACCGACAGATTATCTATAGGCTATAAGTGTGGAGCTCACGTGATAAATAATCAACATAATGAACACATAAAAAAGTTTCGGAAATCCATGTTTTTAAAAAATTTATTATATAGCCTAGATTAAAAATAGCATTATTACAATATTATTTTCACTGAGGATTTGTAACTCCCGGCAGAGGATTTCCTGCCGGGAGTCACACACAGACGGGGGCATTTCTGTGTCGTTGTTGCCTCTTCAGAAAGTTGGTTTATTTTTTGTCAATTGCATATTACTGTTTGAATAAATCATGATAATAACAACAAAAAAAGCAAATTGTGAACCAAAAACTAACGTGACCAGGTAACAAAAAATTCACTGGCACCCAATAAAAATTGTGTCGCACTGGTGGGAAACGCGACTGTTTTAGTTGCAGTATCAAACCCTGAGTGGATAGATTTCATCTCACCCACCATGTTGGGTCACCCTGTTGGAGGCTGCCTTTTGGGTATGAAGTGGTTTGGGTGAGCAGAGCACTCATTAGGGGGGGGGCTGCCTCTCCACTCCCTCTTCCTCTGTAATGACGCTGAGGAGAGGGGAGGCAGGAAGCAGCCGTCAACACCACCATGGAGCCCTCCGGCCATCCATGAACTGAGGGAAACAACTGCAGAGCAACCCTGAGTTCACAACATAACCTTTCACTTCACACCCGCCCGCACTCACACACTTTACCCATCCTCTGTCCGACATAAAACATTCCTAAAATAGCCTACTTTGCCCTCGTAAACTGTATGGGCTGTGTATTTACCAAGACCTCTGGTCACTGACAAAAAAGTTAAACCATGACAAAAAGTTAAATTGTATTGACATGGTGATCCGAAAATAACCTGGATGTTGTCAATTTTTTGTTTGATCAAAGTCATTGAGGCAGACTGCAAGACTGATGCTGTGAAATGATGGACTGCCTGTGGCCTATTGTTTGTCATTTCAATTTCTGAATCTAAGTTGATGTTCCACTGCAATCTGAATGTGTTACTCTGTGTTATTAAGCATTTCATGCTGCATTTGATGATTGATTCATTGATTTGAATCAGTCCCAGATAAAAACGACCTAAAATCCACTGAGTAAAGGTGATAATAATGTGCTGATTACATTTATGGCCTACATTACTTAAATCTAATGAAACACATTGGGAACGGGACTTAGTATGTACCCCAAATCACAGAGCGCAACAGTCAACAGGTCAGCTCTTCTATATTCAAAAGGCATTTGTCCAACAAGCTCCAAATGGACTGGGGCTGAGCTGTCAGCAAGATCTGTGGGCCACATGGCCATTCCCGATAACGTGTTATACATGCAGAACAGTCATTTCTCAGAGTGAAAACAGTCCAAATTAACATGTTTTGCCCTGCACATCTCCTTCTGAGTGCTGAGCGTGTTGGAACCAGATGAACTTCTGACTACATCCCAAATGGCACTCTATTCCCTATATAGTGCACTTCTTTTGACCAGGGCCCATAGGGGTCTGGTCAAAAGTAGTGAACTACATAGGGAATAGGGTGCTATTGAAGACGCAGACTCTGTCTCTTCTCAATGCAGCTGGCTGAGAGGCTGGACCGGGTCTGTAAAGCCTCTAACCCATGCCCGCCGGCTGTAAGCTGCAAGGCCACCAAGTCCAGCCTATTCTCACTGGGGTCCTGCTCAGCAGCTGGTAAAAGTGGAACATTGAGATTCTACTTTTATCAGCTTGTTTGTGTCCGACAACTGGAATTTCATTTCAGACGGAATGAATGTTTACACAAGCACAAATTCCTCAAAGCTTTAATCCAGGGAAAAAATCCACAAAGAAGTTTGAGAGACATTGTTTCCCCATGACGTGGAAAATGGTTTGCATTCTCTCCCTACATCGTCTATGTCCGTTTTTTTTAATTGTGACTTCTGATTTCCAGCTGTGAGCACACAGCAGTTAATCCACTGTATTGTGGTGCAGAATCAAATACGTCTGGTCCTTGGGAAGGCCTTCATATATCTCACAGGTCTTATTCATTTAATGACCAACGATTGGTTGAATTTACAATGACATATGTAGAAACTGTTTTAATGGACCAATTCGATGTAGCCAATGTCGCTCCATAATTCAAGTTGCTACGGTAAAAACCTATGTGCTTCTTCCATGCCCCACCTGGGAAAACTCCCTTTATCATTTGCTGTCTCTTTCCCTCACTGTCTTGTTCTCTCGCACTTTGTCTTCTTCCTCTCTATCCTCTAACTATCCATCCTTTTCTCTCAGCTTCTCAACCTGTTTTTCAGTCGAGGTTATGAAAGTGGTGAGACTGTAAGCTGCTTCTTCTCTGGAGCACAGAGAGCAGAGAAACACTGAGGGATGGAGTGCGTGGGCAGATAAAAACAAGCGCTCGTTCCTTCTCTGTCTCCTCTAACAAAGACAAAGACAGACTTAATGACCTGGACCACTACCACTGGGCTCTGAGGAGGAGCAGTACACTGCCAGCTAACAGCTCTTTCAGAACTACATCAGAACATTCTCAAACAGGATGGAACAATGATCACTTGTGCTCTCAAAAGTAGAGACAGAGACGGAGGCCTGGTGTAGCGGTCTAAGCTCCTCACACACACTACCGTTCAAAAGTTTGGGGTCACTTAAAAATTAACTTGTTTTTGAAAGAAAAGCACATTTTTTGTCCATTAAAATAACATCAAATTGATCAGAAATACAGTGTAGACATTGTTAATGTTGTAAATGCCTATTGTAGCTGGAAACGGCAGATGTTTTATGGGATATCTACACAGGCGTACAGAGGCCCATTATCAGCAACCATCACTCCTGTGTTCCAATGGCACGTTGTGTTAGCTAATCCAAGTTTATCATTTTAAAAGGCTAACTGATCATTAGAAAACCCTTTTGCTGTTAGCACAGCTGAAAACTGTTGTCCTGATTTAAAGAAGCAATAAAACCGGCCTTCTTTAGATGAGTTGAGGATTTGGAGTATCAGCATTTTTTGGGTTCGATTGCAGGCTCAAAATCTTCTGAAAATCTTCTTCTGATACTTGTCAGTCTATTCTTGTTCTGAGAAATGAAGGCTATTCCATGTGAGAAATTGCCAAGAAACTGAAGAACATACAACACTGTGTACTACTCCCTTCACAGAACAGCGCAAACTGTCTCTAACCAGAATAGAAAGAGGAGTGGGAGGCCCGGTGCACAACTGGGCAAGAGGACAAGTACATTAGTGTCTAGTTTGAGAAACAGACGCCTCACAGGTCCTCAACTGGCAGCTTTATTAAATAGTACCCGCAAAACACCAGTCTCAACATCAACAGTGAAGAGGCAACTCCGTGATGCTGGCCTTCTAGGCCTCTCACTGTCTATTCTGGTTGGAGACAGTTTGCGCTGTTCTGTGAAGGGAGTAATACACAGCGTTGTATGAGATCTTCAGTTTCTTGGCAATTTCTCGCATGGAATAGCCTTCATTTCTCAGAACAAGAATAGACTGACGAGTTTCAGAAGAAAGTTCTTTGTTTCTGGCCATTTTGAGCCTGTAATCGAACCCACGAATGCTGATGCTCCAGATACTCAACAAGTCTAAAGAATGACAGTTTTATTGCTTCTTTAAATCAGGACAACAGTTTTTAGCTGTGCTAACAGCAAAGGGGTTTTCTAATGATCAGTTAGCCTTTTAAAATGATAAACTTGGATTAGCTAACACAACGTGCCATTGGAACACAGGAGTGATGGTTGCTGATAATGGGCCTCTGTACACCTATGTAGATATTCCATAAACAAATCAGCCGTTTCCAGCTACAATTGTAATTTACAACATTAACAATGTCTACACTGTATTTCTGATCAATTTGATGTTATTTTAAAATGCTTTGTTTCAAAAACAAGGACATATCTAAGTGACCTCAAACTTTTGAACGGTAGTGGATATGCCCCCCTGGCGACAGGGTTTGACCTCCTCTGTGTTCATCTCCCTCTCTAAAGTCCTACTGTACTGTCAAAAATAAATAAATATGTAAGGCGGTCAGAATTCTGTTTGCCTTAACAAAAACACGTGTTCAGATCCTCTTAGTCAGTTGTACGTGACAGTGTATGACCTGTGGTTGGCTGATTGTGAGAATGCTGGGGCGGTTGGTCACAGGGTTCAGCTGTCTCTCAGAGGGCAGGGGCTACATGTACTGTCAGCACCGAGATATTGATCTGTTTACTATCACAGCAGTGAGTCTTACTCAGTGTACCAACTTAGAAACACCTCACCTACAGCAATACACAGCATAAACATGCCTGGGAAGGTTTTATTAAAAAAATAAAAAAATAAAAAATGTAACCTTTATTTAACTATGCAAGTCAGTTAAGAACAAATTATTATTTACAATGATGACCTACCCCGGCCAAACCCAGATGACGCTGGGCCAATTGTGCGCCGCCCTATTGGACTCCCAATCACGGCCGGATGTGATGCAGCCTGGATTCAAACCAGGTACTGCAGTGACACCTCTTGCACTGAGATGCAGTGTCTTAGACCACTGTGCCACTCGGGTACAGAGGGAATGATTAGCAAGCAGGCATTTTTTCTCAAATATACTCCCAACATTATTTATTTAGCATGTATGATGTATTAGCTGTGCTTACAGCACAGTAAAGCACAGAATAGCACAGCAGTGCCTGGGTAGGTACAGTTGGAGTCGGAAGTTTACATCCACCTTAGCCAACTATATTTAAACTCCGTTTTTCACAATTCCTGACATTTAATCCTAGCAAAAATGCCCTGTCTTAGGTTAGTTAGGATCCCCACTTTATTTTAAGAATGTGAAATGTCAGAATAATAGTACAGAGAATGATTTATTTCAGGTTTAATATTTTTCATCACATTCCCAGTGGGTCAGAAGTTTACATACGCTCAATTACTATTTGGTAGCATTGCCTTGAAATTGTTTAACTTGGGTCAAACGTTTCGTGTACACCCATTTGCGACCAAGCTTTAACTTCCTGACTGATGTCTTGAGATGTTGCTTCAATATATCCACATCATTTTCCTCCCTCATGATGCCATCTATTTTGTGAAGTGCACCACTCCCTCCTGCAGCAAAGCACCCCCACAATATGATGCTGCCACCCCCGAGCTTCACAGTTGGGATGGTGTTCTTCGGCTTGCAAGCGTCCCCCTTTTTCCTCTAAACATAACGATGGTCATTATGGCCAAACAGTTCTATTTTTGTTTCATCAAACCAGAGGACATTTCTCCAAAAAGTACGATCTTTGTCCCCATGTGCAGTTGCAAACCGTAGTCTGGCTTTTTTATGGCGGTTTTGGAGCAGTGGCTTCTTCCTTGCTGAGCGGCCAGGTTATGTGGATATAGATACTTTTGCACCTTTTTCCTCCAGCATTTTCACAAGGTCTTTTGCTGTTGTTCTGGGATTGATTTGCACTTTTCGCACCAAGTGCATTCATCTCTAGGAGACAGAAAGCGTCTTCTTCCTGAGCGGTATGACGACTGCGTGGTCCCATGGTGTTTATACTTGCGTACTACTGTTTGTACAGATGAACGTGGTACCTTCAGGCATTTGGAATTTGCTCCCAAGGATGAACCAGACTTGTGGAGGTCTACAACTTTTTTTCTGAGGCCTTGGCTGATTTCTTTAGCTTTTTCCATGATGTCAAGCAAAGAGGCACTGAGTTTGAAGGTAGGCCTTGAAATACATCCACAGGTACACCTCCAATTGATTCAAATTATGTCAATTAGCCTATCAGAAGCTTCTAAAGCATGGCATAATTTTCTGGATTTTTCTAAGCTGTGTAAAGGCACAGTCAACTTAGTGTATGTAAACTTCTGACCCACTGGAATTGTGATACAGTGAATTATAAGTGAAATAATCTGTCTGTAAACAATTGTTGGAAAAAGTACTTGTGTCATGGACAAAGTAGATGTCCTAACCGACTTGCCCAAACTATAGTTTGTTAACAAGAAATTTGTGGAGTAGTTGAAAAACCGAGTTTTAATAACTCCAACCTAAGTGTATGTAAACTTCCGACTTCAACTGTAGGTAGTAAGTACAGAGGAATTGAGAATGGTTCCACCATTTCTTTAGCATGTTTGTAAGATGAGATGTGAATTTGTTGATAATAAATATGGTGTTTTCTAATCTAATACACAGGTCCAGATGAAGAAAGTAAAAGAGAGCTAGAGGAAAAGTGCCTATCAGAGGGAAAACAACCGATTCATCTGTGGAGTGCAAAATGAATAAATAGATCCAATTTTGTTTTTCAGGTAATAACGAGAACAACCATACCATTATTGAACATAAAACCTTCCTGAGGCTAGAATTAAAGTCGGCAGTTTAGGTAATATCCTGACTCATGTATTCCTTCATTATCTGAAAAGTGGCAATAAAAGACAAATGTGTCTGGGACAGATATTGTAGTTGAATTCAATAAGGCCCTATGGCAAAGCATGATATCAGTGATTCAAGGTATAGCTCATTTGGAAGAAATACTTACTATATAAGAATTATACACAAATCTCTAAAAGTTACAGAACCAATGATTTATATATACACTAGATGACTGTAGTGGACGCTGTGTTGAAGCCATAGTGCCTCCATCTTGGCACTCACCCACCATTTAAAAAAACAAACATTTTGGAAGCTATAGAAATGAATGTCTACATTTATTTTTGCTACATTTATTCTATTACAGACACCATAATGCATACTTTAAAATTACATTATGTGAGCTAAACATACAAAAAAAAAAAAATATATATATATATACAGTCCCAGTCAAAAGTTTAGACACACTTACTCATTCAAGGGTTTTTATTTATTTTTTACTATTTTCTACATTGTAGAATAATAGTGAAGACATCAATATTATGAAATAACACACATGGAATCATGTAGTAACCAAGAAAGTGTTAAACAAATCAAAATATATTTTATATTTGAGATTCTTCAAAGTAACCCCCCTTTGCCTTGATGACAGCTTTGAACACTCTTGGCATTCTCTCAACCAGCTTCATGAGGTAGTCACTTGGAATGCATTTCAATTATTAGGTGTGCCTTGTTAAAAGTTAATTTGTGGAATTTCTTTCCTTCTTAATGTGTTTGATCCAATCAGTTGTGCTGTGACAAGGTAGGGGTGGTATACATGTTTACATTTTAGTAATTTAGCAGACGCTCTTATCCAGAGCGACTTACAGTAGTGAATGCATACATTTAATTTCATGCATTTTGTTTTGTACTGGCCCCCCGTGGGAATCGAACCCACAACCCTGGCGTTGCACACACCATGCTGGCGTTGCAAACACCATGCTCTACGAACTGAGCCACATGTATACAGAATATAGCCCTATTTGGTAAAAGACCAAGTCCATATTATGGCAAGAACAGCTTAAATAAGCAAAGAGAAATGACAGTCCATCATTACTTTAAGACATGAAGGTCAGTCAATCTGGAAAATGTCAAGAACTTTGAAAGTTTCTTCAAGTGCAGCTGCAAAAACCACTAAGAGCTATGATGAAACTGCCTCTCATGAGGACCACCCCAGGAAAGGAAGACCCAGAGTTACCTCTGCTGCAGAGGATAAGTTCAATAGAGTTAACTGCACCTCAAATTGCAGCCCTAATAAATGCTTCAGAGTTCAAGTAACAGACACCTCTCAACATCAACTGTTCAGAGGAGACTGTGTGAATCAGGCCTGTGGGAACTCCTTCAAGACTGTCGGAAAAGCATTCCAAGTGAAGCTGGTGGAGAAAATGCCAAGAGTGTGCAAAGCTGTCATCAAGGCAAAGGGTGGCTACTTTGAAGAATCTAAAATCTAAATCATATTTTGATTTGTTTAACACTTTTTGGGTTACTAAATGATTCCATATGTATTATTTCATAGTTTCTAAGTCTTCTGCAGAGACACGAGGAGAGAGACTGACATTAGACTAGATTGATGTTTATTGTCGTACAAGAGGAAAGTCTTTGCACACCGTACACATATAATCCACATAGGAACACAGCAGGAAATAAACAACAGTAGACAGTGAAAGATAAATAGTACACCCCTGTCCCACATCTGCACATAAGAGGAAGTTACATGACATGCCAGTGTGTCAGATCGTTCATTCCAAACACAAAGCACGCTGGCATGCACGCTGGCACTCAGACAGTTTTTAGAACATGACCCAGTCCTGAAACGACAGGCTCATAATGTTTCTGTTACCTTGGTTTGACAACCCTGCAAATGTAAAACTCTGTGCCAGTGAGTTTCTGGGGCACGCCCCATACACTTTAACAAGCTTATTTCAACCTAATGTCACCTTGGGGATTAATAAAGTACAATGAATCTCATCTCATTGATTTCTCAATCCATAAACATAACGAATAACACATACAGTGGATCTACATTCACACTCTTCAGAGAAATTGACTGAACGTTAAGGTATTTTACACTGCTCTCTTCAAAAAATCAACACATTTTTCAAAAGGCAGCCAATATGTCTGAAGGTAAGCTCCATTCGTAATCGATTTGGAGAGCAGAAAAGAACATATTGTTCAGGGAATGGCTCCAAACCGTGACTTTGTTGACTTTGTTCCACTGAGTTTAGTGGAAAAATTGTCTGTAACTTAGCAACCTGGAGTAAGAGACAGACAAAATACATTATGTTCATAACAGGGAAAATGTTTTATTTGTCACATGCAATACAGTGAAATTCTTAACTTGCAAGCCCTTCACAACAATGCAGCATTTAGAAAAAAAATCGATAGAAAATCTACATATAGAAGAGAAAGAAAACATTAGCATGTCCAATTGTTGCGCTATCTGACGTATGACAATGGGGTGGTTGGTGATAGAGATGGTGGCACTATGATGCCAGTGTGTCTGAGTGGTCTTTAGCTCATCTCTGAGGATCGCTTGTAGGGCCCTACTCTTGAGGAATCCTGCCTGTTCCCACACCAGAGGTGGTTGGTGGGAGGAGATATCGGAGGAAGAGCTCAATGTAATGGCTTGAATGGAATGAATGATACGGTATTAAACACATGGAAACAATGTGTTTGATACCTTTCCATTTATTGTCTTCAGCCATAAAAGCCGGTATCTCCTCCCACCAGCCACCACTGCCCACACAGTCCCTGGGAGCATAGTTCTGCTACTGGGCAACCTGATATTTATACCATTGGCTCATCTGTTCCAATCCCGCCTCCACTTTACTCTATGGCTTTACATTGTAAATACCACATTCACACCCTTTAGTCTACAACTAGTTGCATACGAGTCATCTTAAATCCCAGGTGTTGTATGTACAGTTCCGTGAAAAAGTATTAGCCCCCTTTCTGATCTTCTCTATTTTTGATACTGAATGTTATCAGATCTTCAACCAAAACCTCATATTAGATAAAGGGAACCTGAGTTTACAAATAACACGAAAAGCCTGTACTGACTGAGGGACAAGAGTCACGTAGGAGTGACGCCACCACTCACCACTATTCCAGAGAGAACAAGGAAGACAATACATTTCCTGGAAGAATGTATAGTACAATTCCCCAAATTCCAAGAAACCAATACCTATGACTTGGGAAAGGATGGAGCAAGGAATTTGGCAAGAATTGAAAGGAGAAGTAGAGGAATATATGATTACAGACAGAAACTAAAATTACGAAACCCATTTCACCATTGAACAAAGAAACTGGCAAAAGGACAAACTCTCTATCTTACATTGCTCTGGATCTGAAATAAATATACTACCCACAGACTGAGTAGAGCAAACCCTATGTATCTATAGACTCATCTCCAACTCATTCCAGCAGAGTCCCGGAGTCCCTTCACACAATACCTGCTTATACACAGCAGCACACTTGAGGCCTGTTGTCTTGGTATGACAGCCTGCTCTCCCATAGTCAGATATGATCAAGGTCTGTGCTCTGACATCTTCGTCTGAGACCCTCTCTCCCAGGGGCTGTTTATTCATTCAGGGTCACGGCCACTTCGATTTGCTGCCTGGGAGGAACAATGTTACAGTTTCCTCCACCTGTACGCTGCCTGTTTCATCCACCTGTACACTGGGCCCTCTCAGGGGAATGCGTGGCTGGAGATCAGTCACAGGAAGACAGGCATCGACCACTGAGCTCTGCTGACTGGATGGAGGATCTCTGGATAGCAACACAGGCTTGCAGAGCAAGGTTAAGCAGCCAATCAATATGTAGGAGGTTCAAACTTAAATTCTTTAATAAATTGTTACAAGAAACGTTTCAGCTTCCTAGCATTTCTCATTCTTCAAGTTAGAGTAAAACTAAGAGCTTGAAGTTTCTTGGAGCTAAAGTGGCAATCGATCAATGTGATCCAGCCCACACACTCCTCTGCCGAGGCCCCCATCGGTAATTAAATAAGCTTATTGATAGCATAGGTCAGTGAGGTGAACTTTTTTTCAATTTTCTGTTCGCTTGAGTGAAAGCCTCACTTTGTGTCATTCAGTCCAAAGAGAGTAGAGCAGAGCACAGTGTCTCCTTTTCCTGTATCCCTGATGTAGCGCTGCATGTAGGTGGAGGCCTTCACCAACCTTCACAATGGCCATTCAGCAGAGGCTGCCAGACAGGGCACTGCACTCTTCAGGACATCCACGTCGCAAACATCTTTTCTTATGAAAAGGTGGGAGTAGAGGGAACATTCTTCAATAAAGGCAGTTATGTGGTACGGTGGATAAACAGGTTTAAGGTACAAACACAAAACAACTCTCAGCAAGGTGAATTATTCTGTCTGAAAACTCGGTTCAGTCGTCAGTTGGAGCAAATTAAAAGCCGATACCTATTATACAAGGCTCTGCAATTCTGTCGGAGGGTACATAGTTGACCAAACTGCACATCAACAACTGTGAAACATTTTAATAATGTTTTTTTGTCCCCAAACTTTAGCACTTTAACACTATGCGGTTGCAACTCGACAAAAACATTTGATTACACTACGTCAATACAAACGAAGTGGCGACAGCTCGCGTGTGACGTTCTTGACTGCACATCAAGTCACAACCACTTGCATAATACATGTGACAAATATGAGTCTAAAATGCTCTGAGATCTGTAATATAGCCTTCCTACAGTACTGCACCGGAGAATCTTAACCATATCTACCATCGACGCATCGACAAACAAAGATAAGAAATGAGACCAAACTCCCTTATCAATACACTGAGTGCCAGTCGGATTGTGCCATCACGCCAACTTTTTGTGTCACTTATTGTCATGACAAACATGTTTTAGGACAACTGACGTAATATTGGACAAACTTGAGCTGTGTCCTGTACAAAGACAGAAATGATAACAGCAGGAACAGAATAAACGCTGGACACAGATAATGAGATTAGATAATCTATAGCACATTAATTTCACACACACTGGATGGGTAAAGGGTTAAATCAATCAATACAGGCCTGAGGGAAGGAATTATGCTGTCCTCAATGCAACCATGGCAACTAACGTACCCCTTAAAACTAGACTCCTCGATAACCTTCGAGTTGATTCTCTGATTGAAAAGTACTTATTTTCATTACTGTTGTTCTGCATGTCAAAAACCAAGGACAGATACAAAACGATGTCTGAGTTTCTACATTATTAAAGTGCAAAACAGACCCTTCGACTTGAATTCAGGCAAATACTGCTAGCAATTTCATTTCTATGTGATGGATCACACATTGCATATGAATTGCCAACTGTCACTGCCAATGAATTCAGTGTCTACCATAGTAAGGCAGACAACGTGAGGGAGTTGCCCAGTGGAAAGGTACCACTGAGTGGGTATACTCCATCCTGTTTCTGGCCGGTTCTCTATGCCATCTGGACATACTGAGGAGTAGCACCAGTGAGGCCTACTATACTGCTGTTAGCCTGCTGATACGTAAAGATCACTCTCCACACTGCCAGTAAAGATCACTCTCCGCATATAACTGCCAGGATGACGGAACAGTTAGGGATATCATCAGAGGCCGATGATGATGGTTCACTCAGGAATGAGGTGTTCCTGGTAGAGTTCTGCTACTCGACCCAAGCCCGACGGGCCCTGACATTATACATTGGGTTAGGGCCGGGTAGGACCTGTTTTTTCATCAATAACTAGGGTACGGGCAGGGCATAACTACATTGATAGCTAACACTTTGAAGCCAAGTCATTTGCGTGTGCTCTGCTGCACAGTAGTCATATCTGACTAAGATCATAACATGGTGTCAGAAGTGCTTCAACGTTGTCAAATAAAAGACAGGAGAGACTATTTCACAGAAAATAAATGTTCCTTGAGTTTTGTCAGAGTTTAGTTTGACGAAAAGTATCTAACAGCTAACTGCTCTCTCATGTCTCTTCATTGAGCAGAGCAGCCCAAGCGAAGCCGTTGCTATGGATACTCACAGACTCAGAGAGCAATGAGCAGAGCGCATGCAGAGCGAGCTGCGTGCGAAGGAGTGAGTGACAGAGAGGATTTCCCATTTTGGGCAGGGCCTTAAATTTGCCATAACCTCTCCAGCGTCTCATCCCGTCAGCGGGATCAAAATCCAGCGAAAAATCATATCGCCAATTAGCATTAAAAAAAAATCATAATTTAAAAAAAAAACAATTAATATTTTTTTTATTTTTTTTATAGATACACCTCTCCTGAATCGACCCACGTCGTCCGATTTCAAAAAGGTTTTACAGGAAAAGCAAATCATTAGATTATGTTAGATGAGTCCATCGTAAAAAGCAGCTTCATAGCCATTTTCCGACCAACCACTTGCATCACATATAATCAAAAAACAGCTAAATGCAGCACTAACCTTTTACAAACTTCATCAGATGGCACCCCTAGGACATCATGTTATACAATGCATGCATTCTTTTGTTCAATAAAGGTCATATTTATATATAAAAACAGCATTTTACATCGGCGTCTGACGTTGACTAAATAATTACCCCTCAAATGCGTCCCGGTAAACAATGCTACAATTCCCTAAATTACTATCCGATAACGATTTTTTTAATTTATATTGTCAATCTAACATTTATAGATGAATATCTCTTGAGAACACCTGTCATACCAGATTTTAAATTAACTTTACTGGGTAATCACACTTTGCGATAAAAGGAGATGCGATACTCAGAAAATGAGCTAATATACAGAGCTCGGCGCCATCTTGGAAACAATCGCATGTCACATCTCATCTTGTATAATATTGTCAATAATCGCCTACCTTTAGTTGTCTTCATCAGAAAGCATCCCAGGTCCACAACAGATGTATTTTCGGTCAAAAAGTCCATACTTCACGTTCCATTAGACTGCTGTTGGTAGCGCGTCCTATGGCTCTCTCCAAGCGCAGGGCTGAAGTTCCGGATAAAATGAGATTCTCCCGCCTGTAGGTTCGTTCAAACATGTCAAACGTTGTAAAACATTAATCTTCAGGGCCTGTAACACCAAGAGAGCCAATAAGATTCGAGGGGGATGATTTCATTGCCTTTAAAACCGTTTCCAAAGGTGGGGGTAGACATGGCCGCCGGCGTCATAATGGTGATGGCCCATCCCCTGTGACCAATTTCCAACGCGTCTCATTCACTGAGTTTCGACTGTATAAGGCTCAAACCACTGTGAAAAGACTGGCGACATCTAGTGGAAGCAATAGGAAGTGCTCACTGAACCATGGTTAACGGTGTGATTTATAGGGAAAGATGAGAAGTCGAGTCCACAATTCTGAATTCCACTTCCTGTTTCAATCGGTCTCGGGGTTTTGACTGCCATTTGAGTTCTGTTATACTCACAGACACCATTCAAACAGTTTTAGAAACTTTAGGGTGTTTTCTATCCATATATAATAAGTATATGCATGCCCTAGCTTCTGAGTTTGATTAGTAGGCCGTTGAAAATGGGAACAATTTTTTTTCAAAATGCGCTGTGGCGCCCCCTATCCTAGGGGATCCTCAAGAGGTACTAGGGTACGGGCAGGGCATAACTACATTGATAGCTAACACTTTGAAGCCAAGTCATTTGCGTGTGCTCTGCTGCACAGTAGTCATATCTGACTAAGATCATAACATGGTGTCAGAAGTGCTTCAACGTTGTCAAATAAAAGACAGGAGAGACTATTTCACAGAAAATAAATGTTCCTTGAGTTTTGTCAGAGTTTAGTTTGACGAAAAGTATCTAACAGCTAACTGCTCTCTCATGTCTCTTCATTGAGCAGAGCAGCCCAAGCGAAGCCGTTGCTATGGATACTCACAGACTCAGAGAGCAATGAGCAGAGCGCATGCAGAGCGAGCTGCGTGCGAAGGAGTGAGTGACAGAGAGGATTTCCCATTTTGGGCAGGGCCTTAAATTTGCCATAAGCAATCGTGCCTGGGTAGGGTAGAGCCTGAACGTTGCGGACATGGGTAGGGCTTGGGTTTAGAATGAATGCCCGTGCAGAGCTCTAGTTCCTGGTGCCCATAGAGAACACATGGTAACCATAGAGAACACATGGTGCCCAGTGCCACCTACACAGTAAACCCTTTTCAGGATTATAATGTGATGAACAGAAATATAGATTATAGTATAATAGCAGAATACTGCTCTCTATCATCTGACACAAGTGCAGAAATGGCAATTCTGAATTGTGAAATAGATGATGTATTTTCTTGAAGATCTGTCAAATGATTATCTATGGCTTGGAGATCACTCCCCTCCCACAGTAATACTCAAAAAGAGTTGTCTCATTAGAACAGCTTTTTGATTGCTCCAAGGCAGGCTTTGTCAGAGTGTTGCTGAGGATTAAAGACAAAAGGAGGGACCACTCCACTAAATCCCATCCCCTGAGAGGAGCCGTCTCGGTCAACGCTCACACGTGCACAAAAACAAGCAGGGCCTAGGGAAACTACATTGCAGCATAAATCATGCAACAAACACCCCGCAGAGATGTGCACACACCCACCCTCACAGCGTATGATTTATAAACCACAGAGCCGAAAGGTAAAATGAAAACGATCCATCTAAATCGATGACATCAATTATCTCAGAGACAATTTACCCAAAATGAGAAGAATGTATTAACAGGAAGTGAGGGTTAAAGGAGGCAGTCATTTATAAAACCAAATTAATCTGATATTTACTAAGATCATATTGAAGTAACAATATTTCAGGATAATCACTCCAATCTACCACAGCCCTCCCACACCGGGACCAGATAAGAAGTCCCTCCATGATATTTTGTCTTATTTTTCTTCTTCTTCCTTTAGAAATTAAGCATTATTTGAAATGAACACAGTGCATGGAGTGAAGGGGAGTTGGTGCGGGTTTTAGTACATGCAACAACTCCCCTTCGCTCCATGCACCGTACAAAGATCACCATCTGGAGCGTTGGCCCATTTGCTATTCAGCCATCTGTGGCAATGACACTCTTCTGTTATTACTAATGCTCAATTTCTGTTTTTTTCCTTCTTAGCCCCCCACACAAAAAAACATTTTCCAAGGACGCAATGTGTTGGGCAAGATAACAACCAAAGTGCAGTGATGAAGAACCACTGCTGTGTTGTGGTGGTGTACCCTGTTTATATTACTGCATGGACATCTGAGCAGTCAAATCCAAGCACTGTCATTAATACCCTGTTAAACTCCACCCTGTCTGTGTCCCAAATGCAGGGCCCATAGGGCTCTGGTCAAAAGAAGTGCACCATATAGGGAATGGGGTGCCACCCAGTTCACTTTAAAACTAGGAGAATATACTGTGGTACTGACAGAAGTTAAGGTGAGAAAAGAAACATGACATTCTTTAAAATGTTTTAAAATATTTATTCATGTCATAAATCCTAACTCAGTCTTTCACATTCCGTTCTCCTGCGAATCGACAAAGCACTGGCCCTAAAGATCAAAAGCCATGTCTTGTCTGTGATAGGCTATTCCTCCTTGCCACCATGGGATGTCTGTGTTTATTGGGTGTAGTATCGATGTTTGGGGTCAGGAGAGAGATGTGTGTGAGCGGCTCTGTTCTGCTATGCAGAGGTAATACTGCGTGACATTTGTTTGTTTGGAGGGGTTCACCACCCGGGCCACTAAGGTCCAGCTTGTCATTCTGATGGATTACTCCTAAGTGGCTCCCACAGTCAAAGGTGGTATCCCTCTATGCAGATAAAATATATTGAATAAAAATATAAACGCAACATGTAAAGAGTTGGTCCCATTTCTCATGAGCTGAAATAAAAGTTCCCAGAAATGTTCCATACGCACAAAATGCTTATTTCTCTCAACTTTTGTGCACCAATTGCTTACATCCCTGTTAGTGAGCATTTCTCCTTTGCCAAGATAATCCATCCACCTGACAGGTGTGGCATATCAAGAAGCTGATTAAACAGCATGATCATTACACAGGTGCACCTTGCGCTGGGGGCAATAAAAGGCCACTCTAAAATGTGCAGTTCTGTCGCACAACACAATGCCACAGATGTCTCAAGTTTAAAAAGAGCTTGCAATTGGCATTCTGACTGCAGGAATGTCCATTAGAGCTGTTGCCAGAGAATTTAATGTTAATTTCGCTACCATAAGCCACCTCCAACGTCGTTTTATAGTATTTGGCAGTACGTCCAACCAGCCTCACAACCACAGACCACGTGTAACCACACCAGCCCAGGACCTCCACATCCGGCTTCATCACCTGCGGGATCGTCTGAGACCAGCCACCCGGACAGCTGATAAACTGAGGAGTATTTCTGTCTGTAATAAAGCCGTTTTTGGGGAAAATATTATTTCTGATTGGCTGGGCCTAGCTTTCCAGTGGGTGGGCCTATGCCCTTCCAGGCCAACCCATGGCTGCGCCCCTGCACAGTCATGTGAAATCCATAGATTAGGGCATAATGAATGTATTTCAATTGACTGATTTCCTTAAATGAACTGTAACTTGTTGAAATTGTTGCATGTTGTGTTTACAGTAAAATGTACTACCCTTCCTTGACTTCTGCTCGCTTTAGCACAAGCTAATGGAAAACTCTCACAGCTAGGGTTAAGCTTCTAACATTTGTTGGTCTTTTTAGGGTACTAAATTGTTTGCCTTGAAGGAAATTAAAGCAGTTAAACAAAACAAGTACTTTTTAGCTTATTCCAATGCAGTAGCACCTCCAGAGAACTGGATGTTTGACAGGCTGCTTGTCATGAGGAGAATGTGCTTTCACACGGACCACTACGTCAAGACACCAGCTAGCTTGAAGACATCACACATGATAAAACACACATCAACACTATGACCTTACTCACACGATAACCAGTACATTTGAGAAATTGTAAATAGACTGTTTGTCAATCTACACTTCATCAAGTTATGGGAGAGAAAAGTATTTGTAAAATGAGAGAAATGTAGCTTCACTATATAGAATCCATCCATCTATACCATCTCTGAAATGGCATATATCAATAAGGAGGTCAGGCATGATTGTACTTCTTGGAAAGCTCCATTTAATGAATAGCCGGGTCAGACAGGGACAGGCCTAAAAATAGAAGGACTACAATCACAATCCCCCATTTACACAATGGATGGATGGACACATCCTTGCTGGTGGTGACACAGATAAGAGGGATGGAATAACAGGGGTTCTGGCTCTCCCTGTCACCAGTACAGAGAGGAGACTATTGATGCACACCCACTGATGGAGCTGATGGTTCAGCCGGAGGGCAAATAGTGGTGATAGGATAAACAGAGGAGGAGCTCCATGGTTGAACATGCGCACCCTATTCCTTTTATAGAGCACTATTTTTGACCAGGGCCCAAAGGATAGTACACTATATAGGGAACAGGGTGCCATTTGGGACGCAAACCCTGCGCCCTCCCTGGGCATGTGGCCAGCTCCCTGCAATACATATAACACCTATCTCTCTGCAGGACATATAGCATCTCTCTGCAGGACATATAACATCTCACTGCAGGACATACAGCATCTCTCTGCAGGACATATAGCATCTCACTGCAGGACATATAGCATCTCTCTGCAGGACATATAACATCTCTCTGCAGGACATATAGCATCTCTCTGCAGGACATATAGCATCTCTCTGCAGGACATATAACATCTCACTGCAGGACATATAACATCTCACTGCAGGACATATAACATCTCTCCGCAGGACATATAGCATCTCTCTGCAGGACATATAGCATCTCTCTGCAGGACATATAACATCTCTCTGCAGGACATATAACATCTCTCTGCAGGACATATAGCATCTCTCTGCAGGACATATAGCATCTCTCTGCAGGACATATAGCATCTCTCTGCAGGACATATAGCATCTCTCTGCAGGACATATAGCATCTCTCTGCAGGACATATAGCATCTCTCTGCAGGACTTATAGCATCTCACTGCAGGACATATAACATCTCTCTGCAGGACATATAACATCACTCTGCAGGACATATAACATCACTCTGCAGGACATTTAACACATCTGTAGGACATTTAACACATCTCTCTGCAAGACATTTAACCTCTACGGGATTGGTGTGTCCCCCGCGGGACGGTTGAGCTAACGTAGGCTAATGTGATTAGCATGAGGTTGTAAGTAACAAGAAGATTTGCCAGGACATAGACATATCTGATATGGGCAGAAAGCTAAAATTCTTGTTTATCTAACTGCACTGTCCAATTTACAGTAGCTATTACAGTGAAAGAATACCATGCTATTGTTTGAGGAGAGTGCACAGTTATGAACTATATTAATAGTTATTAATAAACCAATTAGGCACATTTGGGCAGCCTTGATACAACATTTTGAATAGAAATATAATGGTTCATTGAATCAGTCTAAAACCTTGCACATACACTGCCACCATTTAGTGGCCAAAATCTAAATTGTGCTTAACCTGGAATAGTACATTATGGCCTTTATCTTGCATTTCAAAGATTACAGAATAAAATAAAAAAATGCATGTTTTTTTCTTTGTATTATCTTTTACCAGATCTAATGTGTTATATTCTCCAAATTAATTTCACATTTCCACAAACTTCAAAGTATTTCCTTTCAAATGGTATCAAGAATATGCATATCCTCGCTTCAGGTCCTGAGCTGCAGGCAGTTAGATTTGGTATGTCATTTTAGGCGAGAATTTAAAAAAAGGTTCCAATCCTTAAGCTCTCACTGCAGGACATTTAACACATATCTCTCTGCAGGACATTTAACACATCTCTCTCTGCAGGACATTTAACACATCTCTCTCTGCAGGACATTTAACACATCTCTCTCTGCAGGATATTTAACACATCTCTCTCTGCAGGACATTTAACACATCTCTCTCTGCAGGACATTTAACACATCTCTCTCTGCAGGATATTTAACACATCTCTCTCTGCAGGACATTTAACACATCTCTCTCTGCAGGATATTTAACACATCTCTCTCTGCAGGATATTTAACACATCTCTCTCTGCAGGACATTTAACACATCTCTCTCTGCAGGATATTTAACACATCTCTCTCTGCAGGACATTTCACACGCATCTCTCGGTGAGCAGAGAGGCCTTGATGTAGTAACACATGAAATATGTATAAGCCTCCTGGTGACATAAGTCTGAATTAGAAAAGTAATTTATTTCATGCAGCGATGTGATATAAGTAAACTTTTCAATTTAACTGTGAGAATTAAGTACATTGGCCTACAGAAATGTAGAGACCTACTGACAAGATGGATGGTATGGACAGCTGTCTGTCTGTTGTCCTGTACTTGTCTTAAACATTTTCACACTGCCCACAGCTTCAAAGCACACTGACAGTTCAATTCACACATGATGAAAAGCAATCACGGCAGGCTGTTCACTGAAGGCTCATCAACACAAACTATAAAGAGTTGTTCTTTAATGGAATGTTTGAATGTGAACTTCACAATTGGTTTGAGCTGGGAAGAAGGTCATTCAGTCTCATTATGCAGGCAGCTCGGCCAGGTTGGGTCGCACATCAGACCACCACATAAGCATCCAAACCTCGGAAAAGGCCAGTGTGTATCCAATCCTCCTCTCATTCAGTGCTGAGAACCCATCAGGTACCCTGAAAATATTAATGAGACTCTCAATAGAACTGGACTTTAGTCATAGAGGGCACTCTGACCCTCCGCTAGGCTACATCAATTGACTATGCCGACGGAGGCTTATTGTGGGGGAGCCAGGCAGGGCTAGGCTATTTCTACAAATGAAAATTCAAATGAAGGCTGCCAAACATATTCATTGTGGAGCATGTTGTGCCCAAGGGCTAGTGCTGAGCGATTAGTGCTTTTTGAAGTTGGTTCAGTAAGATTATAGAAAAAAGAAATCACGGAATCACAGAATAAAACAATTAATAATAGTCCCATGATGGTAGTGACTGTCCATTACGGCGTATCACTTATCAACCACCATTTATTCACATTACTTTACTTTAATCAAATATTTCAATTGTTGTGTACATTACATTTGTTTTATTTGATGGCTATCATTTCATTCCAAGTCACCATCTCATCTCTATTGAGCTGCTGCATATGCTGTCTGACAAAATCACTATTTTGTAGTTCTCCAAAGTAAATAAGGCATACTTTTATGACTGCTGAATACCAACTATCAATCACTTAGATAATGTATTTTCAGGAAGAGATACCTCGCGAAGCAACAGCTGCTCTCTATATCCCCTCAAGATTGTGCATTCTTCTGCTTCTTCTGTAGCAATCTTAAATAAACAGACCGGACAAGTATTATGCAATAGATTATGGTCATTGTAGTTAATTACCACGTTTTATGCGCTAAACTATGTAGAATATTGGCCTGTTGGTAACTACAACACTAACTACATCGCACAGTTCAGTCTGGATCTGATTTATCTCTAGAGAAACTGTGCAATGTGCACATTGAGCTCACTAAAAAAACCCTGAACAAAATGGAATTCAAAATAATCGAACCAAAGTTGGTCAATTAGTTGTTCTCTCAACAGTGTGTGCATATGTCAGCTGAATCCAACAAACTCAACTCACTTATTTTTTTATAAATACATCTATAAATTATCATCACGATGTGCATGTAAGTGCCAAAATAAAGGAAACACCAACATAAAGTGTCTTAATAGGGCGTTGGGCCACCACAAGACAGAACAGCTTCAATGCACCTTGGCATAGATTCTATAAGTGTCTGGAACTCTATTGGAGCGATGCTCCATTCTTCCATGAGAAATTCCATCATTTGGTGTTTTGTTGATGGTGGTGGAAAACGCCGTCTCAGGCACCACTCCAGAAATTCCCATAAGTATTCAATTGGGTTGAGATCTGGTGACTGAGACAGACACACAAACACCAGGGTTCTAGACTAACTTTTTCAACTGGTGGCACTGGTGCTACCAACCTTTTCAGTTGATGGCACCAGCACATGATTTGGTTGCATCAATTCTTTGCTGCTGTGGGGAGATAATGACCTGACCTGTGTCCCATAATGTGCCTATATTCCATACAGAACCAGGCTAATAACGACTAGCCATCTTTTACATTAGCATGCCCTTGCAGGGCTTGATAATTCAGGTGAATTTGTGCCAACTGAAAGCTACTGGCCCGGATGAAAAGAATACTGGGCCGGATGAAAAGAATACTGGGCCGGATGAAAAGAATACTGGGCCGGATGAAAAGAATACTGGGCCGGATGAAAAGAATACTGGCCCGGATGAAAAGAATACTGGCCCGGATGAAAAGAATACTGGGCCGGGAAAGCGGATGACGCAAACATCATTTAAATGTTATCTTTCATTTGCGGGCTCAGCAAGTAGCCTATAATGACCTACCCTTCATACACAAATAATTACATTTTAACTTGACAATATCAGATTTACACTGATTGTTTGTGGGAAAAATGTAACCTTTGCACAATCTCAAAAGGGTGTTATTGTTAGCGATTTTGTCTACGTTGTAGAGCCCTATAAAATCAGTTTTATCTTTTGGTTAAAAAAAAATCCCAGTTTTTCCAGGTTTTCCCTATATTTTTCAGGTTTTCACTCTCAAAATCACACTATTTATATTGAAGACTACAAATAGATGATGTTCTAAGTCCACTGCTTATTAAACCACATCAGGAGACCACTTTTGAAGTCTGGGAACATTTCTCCCAAAATGTTGGGGAAGCTGTAGTTGCCCTATAATTCAACTGTGCACATAGCAAGAGACTGTTATGTTTGGCTAGCGGTGTTTTTGTACTGTACAATGTACAGTCTACAAGCAGAGCTTGACATGAACTTTTTCATCCACTTATCTTACGAACAAGTAGGACTAATTTCTTACTTGTCCCCCCCCCACAAAAAATGTGCTAACACCATGGGCCAAAAAGGTGACTGAAAATTGTGTTGTACGACGCAAGGAACCATTTCACAAAATAACCTAACGTTATTATCACTGGTATTGACAATGGACGGCTGCTGGTCTCTGATCCCATGTATTATATGTCTGGCAATTGTGCCCTTGAGCAAAACACTTAACCCCCCTCCCACAAAGTAAAATACTGCACTAGGCTACTGTATGAAACACATGTGGTCCGTCAACCTTCCATCTGGAGAGCTACTGGGAGTGCAGGCTTTTGATCCAACCCTGCTCAAACACAGTTTATCAAGGTCCTGTTGAGTAACTGATTTTCAAACATTTTTTTTGATGTGGTATGTTCGAGCAGGGCTGGAGCAAAAGCCTGAACACCCAGTATCTCTCCTGGACTCTCTTGGAGGAGTCCAGGAATGGTTGGCCACCCTGCAACATTACAATTACAACCAAATACTTTTGTCTTTATAAAAAAATTCCCTCATTCAATGAGCCAGGGATCAAATGGCTAAGGTGGGCGAGGTAGCTAACTAAGTTGTTTATCTATTTGTAAGGTTAAAATATTCAGTGTTCAGGGGTGACCTTGACAGCATAGGAGTTACTTGCCAATTAGGCTATTCTAAGAATATTTTTTTACTTTCTCAGAATTACATGGCCAGTATTGAATAGAGGAGAATTCTAGACAATTTTGAGCACTTAAGAGATAGTTTTACAACCAGAGTATGCAGCATTAGTTTCATCAACTGCGCACCCGAATCAACTGCGTGTTGGCCATTTGCAGTAATACACGAGTGCCGGTGGAAAGTTATTTTAGGACATGACAATGAAATGCACGCTAATAGCTAAATAGTTAACTAGCGAGTAATTATTTTTTTTTTTTAAATAGTGTAGTTTGGCTGGTTATCTAGTTAGTCTGTTGTCTCCCTCTCTTTGTTTTCTTTTTAACATGTATTTAACTACAAATTCTTATTTACAATGACGGCCTACCGGGGAACAGTGTTCAGGAGCAGAATGACAGATTTTTACCTTGTCAGCTTGGGGATTCGTTCCAGTAACCCAATGCTCTAACCACTAGGCTACCTGCCTTTATTTTGGCAAATACCTGTACAGTCTTCCTGGCTTTAATAGCAACAGCAAAAAAATGAACACCGAAAATGGAATGGAATCAGTATTTTCCACACAGCCCTCCTTTACTCCTAAAGTGGAGCTTACGCTCCAAAGCCAACCACAAAATGGCTTTGAGAAAACAAAGATTCCCAAGCCGGAACTGTCAAAAAATAGGGAGAACAAGAGGGGGCAGGACCAAAGCGGAAATGAGGCAAACACAGTGGTTCTGTCACAAATTGCACTCTATTATTCACTATATAGTGCACTACTTTGACCAGAGCCCTATGGACTCTGGTCAAAAGTAGTGCACTATAAAGGAATAGGGTGCCATTTGGGAGCACCACAGTGACTGGCTATAATGGGAGAACAGGAAATTACCTCTGTGATAATAACGTAAATGGCACATCAATTAGTTCCCCTGAAAGAGATGCCTGTTCACGTCAGAGAGCCAGCAAATCTCCATTTGTGTTCCGGTGCAGTGTGGGGCTGTTGCCACCCCTCCAAACCTCCCGTTTGCAGCCTAATCTCATTCCCAGCCCAGCACACCCAGGAGACTGCCTCCCACTAACTGATAGGTACTGAAATTTTCATATCCTCCATTATAAAATCTGAAATCAAAGAGCGATGCAAAACCAAAACGGTTTTACAGAGAGGAGGACTCAGACAGAGCGTGCTGTAAAGGCTGGGGGAAAGCTCTGAATGAATCCCAGGTGGGTGATCTCAGACTGCTGCTGCTGCTTTCAGACAAAATGGACCGACTTAAAAATGGCTGACGCTGTTTTCTCGTGGCAAAACTTGATTCCTTAGTCACGGTCACTTGAGTGACAATCTAATCTGACAACTTGGATAATAAGACAATGCCATGGCCATTGTTTTGCCCATAGGGAAGTGTTTCATCAGGCTTAAACTGGACTGTATGACAACATGATTTGAAAAGCTGCTCTTCTAGCAGGTGCAGGGCTGGACTAGCTCTCCCTCCGGCCCAAATATTTCTCTATTATCCATTTACCACATTTCACCTGTGATTGTGTGACAATTGATTAAAGGCACATTCAGCTCAAGGGATATTGGCAAACAGGTTGGATTTTTAGCTTGAGTCCAAATCTACCCTCATTTCCTAGTTGGGGACAGGTTCTATATAATTTCCTAGTTGGGGATAGGTTCTATATAATTTTATAGTTGGGGATTGGTTCTAGGTCATTTTACTTCCCTTCTATACTGAACAAAAATATAAACGTGATACAAACATGATACAATTTCAAAGACTTTACTGAGTTACAGTTCATAGAAGGAAATCAGTCAATTTAAATAAATAAATTAGGCCATAATCTTTGGATTTCACATGACTGAGCAGGGGTGCAGCCATGGGTGGGCCTGGGAGGGCAAAGGCCCACCCACTTGGGAGCCAGGTCTACCCACTGGGGAGCCAGGCCCCATGCCCCCCATTTGTGGCATTGTATTGTGTGACAAAACTGCACATTTTAGAGTGGCATTTTATTGTCCACAGCACAACACGCACCTTTGTAATGATCATGCTGTTTAATTTAAGTGACTATCAATGACATTGCTGTTGCTACCGTATGATTTGCAGCTGGACCAGGGATATCAATATTGTAGCACACCGTCATAAAGAAGAAGACAAGGCTCCCGATAGCAAATAGATGAGACCTCCGAGAGAAGAGAACAGAAACGTTCCTGAGGTCAGAGGAAAATAGCACCCAACACCAGAGAGGAGGTACTTAAATACATAGACACGGTTTGATAGTTTGTTTGACACCTACCGTAGCAACTGACTAAAGAACAGACTGACTGGAGTATATTTTATATGAAATTGATGTCGAACACCTGTGGCACCAAACTAGAGAACTCCTGAAGGTAGTACTTCATCAGTATTTGGAAGAGACGGGTTTGACACACAATGTGCATCATCAGAGATAAGACGCTGAGTCAGCAATTTATATGTAAAATACTCCATGCCCCATTACTCTGAGTGCCTGCAGGTGTGCACGGCTGCACGCCACCTCTACTTATCGCCAGCACGTCTCTCTCTGAATTCCATCACTCCCATTACGCTGTGAAGACACCATCTGTCGTGTGCCTGAGGTGATGATGTTGTGCTAATTAATTTACTATGTACAGAGCCATGTTGTATTACATTTCCATTTGAGTCATTTAGCACAGAGTTTCCCAACTCGGTCATGGGGCCCCCCTGGGTGTTGGTTTTTACCCTACACAGCTGATTTAAATAACCAACTCATCATCAAGCTTTGATTATTTGAAAATCAACAGTGTAGTGCTACGGCAAAAAATACATGTGCACCCAGGGGGGGCCCCAGGAACGAGTTTGGCAAACCCTGGTTTAGCAGAGACTCTTATCCAGAGAAACTTAAAGGAGCAATTAGACTTAAGTGCCTTGCTCAACAGCACATTGACATAATTTTCACCTAGTCGGCTCAGCGATTCGAACCAGCAACCTTTCGGTTACTGGCCCAACACTCTAAACCGCTAGGCTACCTGCCACCCCAGAGAAAAACACATCCTCTTCAAACAATCCAAATAGGGGATACGGTGTCTCCTTGAGGGAGGGAGATGATCGAAGACCAGGATTATTGCCCCAGATAAGGGTAATCTTCCCCGGGACCGCTGCTGTAATAATAACATCATCATAACATCGTTACAGTGGTGCCCGCAAGAGATGGCTATTTCCCTCCAACACAAAGCAGAGATGGTGTATCTATCTTCCACCTTTTATTGTGTAGACAGTGGCTGTTCCACACAGATACTGGACCTGTTGACTGTCAGAGTGCAGGTTTGGGCATCCCTCCCTTCCTTCACAATGACAGGAGGACATGGAGAGGTGACTTTGACACAGAGTGAGCTTGACAAATACATTTCTCCAGAGACCTGAGGGCCGAGTCCTACCCCGCTGTCTTATTATTAGAGGGAGGTCGTTAAAAAGTTGGTGCTGCGGTGCAATCAGCCTGTAGAGACAGGCCAGTGACTCTGACACAAATAACAGTGTTTAAGACAGACTCACCCCGCAAGGCTGGAAGATAAGGTCGTTGACTTCATAGCTGACCAGGGACATGAAGCTGCCTTCCAGGAGCTGAAAAAAACACAACAGGAGATTTCGTCAGCAACAGGACAGATACTGTAACACTGTACAGCAAGGAATGAAAATAAGCTGGAGTCTGGGGAATAGAATGACATCTATAGCCTCCTATAAGAACGCACAGAAACCCATAGCCTACGTCCCAAATTGCACCCTATTCCCTTTATAGTGCACTACTTTTGACCAGAGCCCTATAGGCCATAGTAAGGCTTGAGGTTAAAAGTAGTGCACTATGTAGGGTAGTGTTGCACAGTATACCGAAACTTCGGTACTTTTTCGATACTAGTACAATAATTTTTGTTACTTCAGGTACTTCTGTCAAATGTGTCTCACGCCATACAGGTTGAGAGGATCGAAACTGTCTAGTAATTTGTCTGAATATTTTTAAGGAGGCAGTAGTAAGCTAGTCAGGCTACATGCGCATGCAGCTGACAGCGCAAGACACTTTTGAGGAGCAAGCGCAGAGGAGAGAGAGAATGCCAACAGCATAGCTTACAACGAAAATATCTCTACACCCACAGCTTGACAAAACTGGCTCCAGAAGCGAACTATGGGAATACTTTGCTAACAGAGAAGATGAGGGCCAGCTCACTGAAACAACTATGCAAAAGGTGTTACAATGCAGTGCAGTGCAAGGGAGGTTTAGTAGAAAAACGACAAAAAAAACTATTTTACACATGACATCAGGGCTGCCAACTTTTGAAGAATGCATGGAGTGAGATTTGCTATGTGAATTTCATTACCCCCTGGCACAACCCTTAGATGGGGCACTGGGGTCCTCCCACAAGAACATTTTACGTATTTTGAAATGGCTTAGGCCTAGATCCAGGGTAAAAAAAACAGGTCAGGTGTATTCAGGATGCTTTGAAAATTAAATTAACTAAAAATTTGACAACTTTATTACCTTGAGAGTTTTGGGGGATGAAATTGAAAGTATGCAAATATTTTGGTAAACATATTTTTGTAGGTGGTTTGACGCTTTATTCAGATCATAATAACATGAGATAGGGAGGCAGGCAAATGGTAGAAACAGTGGGAAGGTTGGAAGCAGGGACTGATCCCTGTTTTCAGGTGGAAACTTGTATATGTGACACGTGTCAGGAGTGTTACCACTACACCAAGGCTCTGCACAGGTAATGTTAATATTAATGGTTGAATGGCAGTGGGTAACCAAATCATAGACTGCAGTCTCCTTGTCCATAGACTGCTTTCAAGGTAAGGACAAACATTTTGTAATTTGGGTGAATTGTCTCTTTAAAATAGGGCTAGAAGAAAATCCTGATCTGTTTCCCAAGTGCTAGGTGTTTGAAAATATTCATTTCTCTAAATCACCCAACCTTCAAAACAAATAGAATGAATATCAATATTCAGGTGGTTTATGCCTACTAGTCGAAGATCCTTGACATCATCTTACTCTACATAGACAAAATGTGTGTTCATGAGATGTGAGTCCCCCTACCATCTCTGCCTAGCATGTGCACGATACTAAAATGTCCAAAACTATATTTGATTCCTGGAGCATTTAATATCCCATGCTTATTTGTATGACTTATTCAACACTTGTAACGTCCTGGCCATAGAGAGGGATTTTTTGTTCTTTATTTTGGTTAGGCCAGGGTGTTACATTGGGTGGGCGTCCTATGTTCATTTTTCTATGTTGGCTGGTTTCTTTGGTTTGGTCGTGTGTGGCTCCCAATCAGGCACAGCTGTAGTTCGTTGTTGCTGATTGGGAGTCACACATAAGTAGCCTGTTTTTCCTTTGGGTTTTTGTGGGTGATTGTTTCTGTTTAGAGTTTTTCCTGACAGGACTGTTTGGCTGTCATTTTTGTTTATTTTTGTAAAGTGTTCTCTTTTCATTAAATACCAAAGATGAATACACATCCTCCGCTGCACCTTGGTCTCCTACTTTCACCGACGACAGCCCTTACAACACTGTCCATGAATGGCAGCAGAAATACAAAGCCTCATAAAATTAATTTTCAAAGTAGGTATATCAGATTTCAAATATGTGATTGCACTGGGAAAATGAGAATTGTTCCACTGATCAGACTAAATAAAGAAAATAGATAAAATATCCTGAAGACAAGATTACATAATTCTGCCCCTACACTCTAGCCAAATTATTAGTCTATTTATTATCCCCCCTCTAGAATCAAATTCACACTTGTGGGTTTGGTATTTTTCGGCATTTTATTAGGATCCCCATCAGCTGTTGCAAATCAGCAGCTACTCTTCCTGGGGTCCACACAAAACATAATTACATAATACAGAACATCAATAGACAAGAACAGCTCAAGGACAGAACTATATACATTTTTAAAAAGCCACACGTAGCCTACATATCAATGCATACACACAAACTATCTAGGTCAAATAGGGGAGCGGCGTTGTGCCGTGAGGTGTTGTTTTATCTGTTTTTTGAAATCAGGTTTGCTGTTTATTTGAGCAATATGAGCTGGAAGGAAGTTCCATGCAATAAGGGCTCTATATAATACTGTATGCTTTCTTGAATTTGTTCTGGATTTGGGGACTGTGAAAAGACCCCTGGTGGCATGTCTGGTGGGATAAGTGTGTGTGTCAGAGCTGTGTATAAGTTGACTATGCAAGCAATTTGGGATTTTCAACACATTGTTTCTTATAAAACGAAGAAATGATGCAGTCAGACTCTCCTCAACTCTTAGCCAAGAGAGACTGGCATGCATAATATTTATATCAGTCCTCTGATTACAATGAAGAGCAAAACGTGCCACTCTGTTCTGGGCCAGCTGCAGCTTAACTAGGTCTTCCCTTGCAGCACTGGACCACACGACTGGACAATAATCAAGATTAGACAAAACTAGAGCCTGCAGAACTTGCTTTTTGGAGTGTGGTGTCAAAAAAGCAGAGCATAAGGAATGGTTTGTACCAAATAGAATGCTCTTAGTTTTAGAGATGTTCAGGACCAGTTTATTACTGGCCACACATTCCAAAACAGATTGCAACTCTTTGTTAAGGGTTTTAGTGACTTCATTAGCTGTGGTTGCTGATGCGTATATGGTTAAATCATCAGCATACATGGACACACATGCTTTGCTTAATGCCAGTGGCAGGTCATTGATAAAAATAGAAAATAGTAGAGGGCCTAGAGAGCTGCCCTGCAGTACAGCACACTTTCCTTGTTTGACATTAGAGAAGCTTCCATTAAAGAAAACCCTTGGCGTTATATTAGATAGATAGCTCTGAATCCACGATATGGCAGAGGTTGAGAAGCCTTAACACATTTGTTTTTTCAATAGGTTATGATAAATAATATCAAAGGCTGCACTGAAATCTAACAGTACAGCTCCCACAATCTTCTTATTAGCAATTTCTTTCAAACAATCATCTGTCATTTGTGTCAGTGCAGTACAAGTTGAGTGCCCTTCTCTATAAGCATGCTGAAAGTCTTCATTTGTTTACAGAGAAATAGCATTGTATTTGGTCAAACACATTTTTTTCCCCAACAGTTTGCTAAGAGCTGGCAGCAAGGTGTTAGAACTAGTAAAGGCCGCTTTACCACTCTTGGGTAGCGGAATTACCTTGGCTTCCCTCCATGTCTGAGGACAAAGACATTCCTCTAGGCTCAGATTAAAAATATGACAGATAGGAGTGGCTATAGAGTCAGCTACCATCCTCAGTAGCTTTTCATATAAGTTGTCAATGCCAGGAGGTTTGTCATTATTGATCAACAAACAAAAAATTCCAACTCTCTCACACAAACTTTATAAAATTCAAACTTGCAACGCTTTTCTTTCATTATTAGTTATTTTATGCATGAATACAATTGCTCACTGTTTGTTGGCATTTTCTGTCTAAGTTTGCCCACTTTTCCAATGAAATAATCATTAAAATAATTTGCAACATTAAAGGGTTTTGTGATGAATAAGCCATCTGATTCGATGAAAGATGCAATTGAATTTGTCTTTCTGCCCATAATTTCATTTAAAGTAAGCCAGTCAGATGTGCAGCCAGACTTATTAGCCACTCCTTTGCCCCATCTCTTTCAACCATACAGTTTTTCAATTCCTCATCAAATCATGGAGTCTTTAACAGTTCCAAACAGTCAGTTTCTTAACCTGTCTGGGCTACGGGGCAGTATTTTCACGGCCGGATAAAAAACGTACCCGATTTAAACTGGTTACTACTCTTGCCCAGAAACGAGAATATGCATATTATTAGTAGATTTGGATAGAAAACACTCTAAAGCTTCTAAAACTGTTTGAATGGTGTCTGTGAGTATAACAGAACTCATATGGCAGGCAAAAACCTGAGAAAATTACAAGCAGGAAGTGGCCTGTCTGACAATTTGTAGTCCTTCTGTTGCATCTCTATTGAAATTACAGTATCTGTGCTGTTACGTGACACTTTCTAAGGCTTCCATTGGCTCTCTAAAGCCTTCAGAAACCGGATTGACGCGTCTCCTGTCTCCGGGCAGATAACAGGAGCAGAGTTTGTCAGTGGACTGCCTGGGGACAGTGAGACTGGAGATGCGCATTCACGAGACCTCGCCATTTTTTTCTTTCCCTCTTTGAATGAATACAACATTGTCCGGTTGGAATATTATCGCTATTTTACGAGAAAAATAGCATAAAAATTGATTTTAAACAGCGTTTGACATGCTTCTAAGTACGGTAAAGGAAAATTTTGATTTTTTTTGTCACGAAATGCATTTGCGCGTTACACTTTGGATAGTGACCTGAACGCACGAACAAAACGGAGGTATTTGGATATAACTATGGATTATTTGGAACCAAAGCAACATTTGTTGTTGAAGTAGAAGTCCTGGGAGTGCATTCTGACGAAGAACAGCAAAGGTAATCCAATTTTTCTAATAGTAATTCTGAGTTTAGGTTGCCCCAAACTTGGTGGGTGTCAAATTAGCTAGCCGTGATGGCTGAGCTATGTACTCAGAATATTGCAAAATGTGCTTTCGCCGAAAAGCTATTTTAAAATCTGACATAGTGATTGCATAAAGGAGTTCTGTATCTATAATTCTTAAAATAATTCTTATGTATTTTGTCAACGTTTATGATGAGTAATTTAGTAAATTCACCGGAAGTTTTCGGTGGGTATGCTAGTTCTGAACATCACATGTTAATGTAAAAAGCATTTTTTGGGTATAAATATCAACTTGATTGAACAAAACATGCATGTATTGTATAACATAATGTCCTAGGAGTGTCATCTGATGAAGATCAAAGGTTAGTGCTGCATTTAGCTGTGGTTTGAGTTTTTGTGACATATATGCTTGCTTTGCAAATGGCTGTGTGATTATTTTTGGCTGGGTACTCTCCTGACATAATCTAATGTTTTGCTTTTGCTGTAAAGCCTTTTTGAAATCGGACAATGTGGTTGGATTAACGAGAGTCTTATCTTTCAAATGGTGTAAAATAGTAATATGTTAGAGAAATTGAAGTTATAGCATTTTTTAGGTATTTGTATTTCACGCCACGCGATTCCACTGGCTGTTGAATAGAGTGGGACGCTAACATCCCACCTTGCCCAGTTAACAGGTGCATGTTTATCAATAATTGGAAGAAGCAACTTCATAAATTCATGAAGGAGAATTTATTTTTTTGCATTTTGTTAATGCAACATCTGGATGCTCCTCATTAATCACACCAGACCAACACATATTTGTAACATCATCCACATAAGAGTCACAGAAAAATATTTTGTATGATCTCTTATACACTGTTTTAGGCCCAGCTGTTGAAACTTTGGCTTTCCCACTTCAGGGATACCTTCTTGAGCACAAACGTATTTTTGAACTACAATCCGGCTTCAGAACAGCTCATTCCACTGATACTTGCCATATCCACCTTTTTGACCACATTAAGCAGGAAAGTGAGAAGGGGAACTATACAGGTATGGTCATTGTAGACTTGCAGAAAGCTTTTGAAACTGTAGACCATGATATTCTCCTAATGAAACTGACATGCATGGGTCTAAATTATGTAGAATTGAATTGGTTTAGGTCTTATCTGACAAACATAACACAAGTATGTAATGTTGGTGATGTTCTGTCAGAGGCCAAATAAATATCCTGTGGAGTACCGCAGGGATCAATTTTAGGGCCTCTCTTATTTCTTATATATGTTAAAGATATTCCAGATACAGTAAAGTGCAAACTCTTGCTTTAAGCTGATGATTCAGCCATACTGGTATCAGGGAAGGATACAGTTTACATAGAGGAGACCCTGAAAAAGAATTGCATTTTGTTAGAGATTGGTTGTCTGACAACAAATTGTCACTACATTTGGGAAAAACTGAATCGATTCTGGTTGGAACAAAACATAGATTGCTTAGGGCTGACAAGATAAGTAAACTGTGCAGGCAAGGAAATTGAATCTAAAACAAGTATCTTATCTTAGTGTGACCCTAGATCAATCCCTTTCTGGAGGCCTGATTGCTGCAAAAATTCTTACTAAAATGGCAAACAAATGTACATTTTTATATCGTAACACTAGATAATTGACCATTAAAAGTTAAGAAACTGCTTGTCTCAAGCTTGATTCAGTGTCATTTTGATTATGCCTGCTCTGCTTGGTATAGTGGGCTATCAAAAAAGCTGAAAAAGAGAATGTAGGTCATGCAAAATAATGTTATCAGGTATATGCTGAATGTGCCCCGTAGGACCCACATAGGGGTACAGGAGTTCTGGGAGGTGGGCTTGTTGCCTTTGGAGTCCAGAGTGGACCAACTGTTGCCCAAAGTTAAAAAAAAAGAAGAAAATCCTGGATATAGCCACTTTATTGTGATCACTGCATCCAATGGGTACGGATACAGCTTTAGAACAAAGTTCTACAGTATTAGTAAAAATGTGATCGATACATGTGGATGATCTTGTTCCTGTAGTGTTTTTAAACACCCCGGTAGGTTGATTAATAACCTGAACCAGACTACAGGCACTGGTTAAAGTAAGAAGCTTCCTCTTGAGCAGACAGTTTGATGAAAACCAGCCAATATTCAGGTCCCCAAGAAAGTAGACCTCTCTGGTTACATCACATACACTTGAAAAAGAAAAGGAGAGCCGCACACTCAAAGAGCTCAGATGCAATACTTTAATAACCTAATATCCAACGTTTCGACAGACAAGCTGTCTTCATCAGGATATAATGAGCCAGCACCTCGCCTAAACAGGTGTGCGTTTCTTTCGCCTCCAGATACATCACATACACTATCAAACACTTCACACATATTATGTAGATACTGATTGTTGGCACTTGATGGCCTATAGCAACACCCCAAAAGAAAATGATTTAGATGTGCCAGGTGAACCTGCAACCACAACACTTCAATAACACTTGACATAAGATCTTCTCTGAGCATTACAGGGATATGGCTCTGAATATATACAGGAACACCTCCCCCATAAGCATTTCGGTCTCTTCTATAGATGTTGTATTCTTGTATTGCTACTGCTGTATCATCAAATTAATTATCTAAGTGAGTCACAAAAATGGCTAATTTATGAATGTTATCTGATGTTAGCAAGTTATTGATTTCATGAACCTTATTTCTAAGGCTACATATATTAATATGGGCTATTTTCAGCCCTTTCCTGGGTAGCTTATCAGAGATAGACATAATACTGAAAAGAGCAAACAAAGCAAGAGAAAAAAAATACACATTCAGCAGTCCGTTAATCAATTGGTGTGTGTGTGTGTGCGCTGCGGAGTTGAAGCTACGAACCCATAAGCCTGGCTCTCTCATCCCTTCCAGGCTTCTGGGAGGGAGGGTGGACAATGAGCCTGTCATTGGGAATGTAAGCAATGTCTCTACGCGTTCTGGCAGCTTTCATGGCTGGTATCAGTGCTTTGCTCTTCTGGCGCACAGCTTCAGGATAGTCCTCGTTGAGGAAGATATACGTTCCTCTCATGTTCTTGGCTCTTTCTAGAACGGCTACCTTGTCCTTGAACCTCAGAAACTTGACCACTATCGGCCTGGGCCTATCACCTGGGCCGGTGGTGGGTTTTCCAGTCCTGTGGGCGCGCGCCACCTCAATCTTCCTGTGGTCCATCTTCAATTTCTCAGAGATAATTTCCCTCACTTTGTCCTCAGACTCCATCCAGGTCTCATGTGGAGATTCTGCAATTCCATCCACAACCATGTTGTTCCGCCTTGATTGTCCCTCGAGATAGTCTGATTTATCTGTCATTGTTATCATGGATTCACACACAGAGCTGATGTCCTCTCTCAATGACTTACAGATTGCTGTCATCTGCCGTTCTCCTATTTCAACATATCGAGCTGACCCTGGGAGAACTGCAAACTGTTCTTCAGGTCCTGGACCTCTCTGGTCAGGTCATCCATTATTTTATTAGTGGAATCCACAAGTATTTGGACAAAACACTTCAAGCTATTTTGTTGTTGTAACAACTGCTTGTAGGTCTCTTTTTGTTTGTTTAAAATATCCTTCACGAGTGATAGAGAGACACCAGTGTCCTCAACAGTACTCCCGCCGGCTTTGGTCTTTGTCATGGTAGCTAGCAACGTATGTTACGCTGTTACTCCTCACAGTACCAGACAGGGAAGGTCACCGGGAAGATTGAAAACAACAAACAGTAGGGATCTAGACAGCCACAAACCCGGGACAATCCGCCGTTCCCAGCCACAATGGCTAACCGCATCGCGGGCTGCATTCAGGTAACCCCGCAATTTATTTGTAACCTTTTTTCTCCCCAATTTCGTGGTATCTAATTGGTAGTTACAGTCTTGTCTCATTGCTGCAACTCCCATACGGACTCGGGAGAGGCGAAGGTCGAGAGACGTGCGTCCCACGAAACACAACCCAACCAAGACGCACTGCTTCTTGACACAATGCCCACTTAACCCGGAAGTCAGCCGCACCAATGTGTCGGAGGAAACACCATACACCTGGCAACCGTGTCAGTGTGCACTGCGCCCGGCACGCCACAGGAGTCGCTATCGCGCGATGGGACAAGGACATCCCTGCCGGCCAAACCTTCCTCTAACCAGGACAACGCTGGGCCAATAGTGCGCCGCCCCATGGGTCTCCCGGTCGCAGCCGGTTGCGACAGAGCCTGGACTCAAACCCAGAATCTCTAGTGATGCAGTGCCTTAGACCACTGTGCCACTCGGGAGGCCAAACCCCCCCAGCAAGCTAGCTGTGACACCAAATAGCTCCTCAGACCTATCCGTGGTCGGCAGACACATTGGAAAGAGACAAGCAGTCCCAGCAACTGATGCCAACTGCATTGCGGGATCCAAAATCTGTTTGACAAAATGATTTTCAGAGTTATTACACATCAGGTCACCCTACCAAACTTCCCTCCTAAACATACTATAGGTCTGTCTGTTACACACTGTATTTGGGGAGCTTCACCCATTCTTCTCTGCAGATCCTCTCAAGCTCCGTCAGGTTGGATGTGGAGTTTCGCTGCACAGCTATTTTCAGGTCTCTCCAGAGATGTTCGATCAGGTTCAAGTCTGGGCTCTGGCCGGGCCACTCAAGGACATTCAGAGACTTGTCCTGATGCCACTCCTGCGTTGTCTTGGCTGTGTGCTTAGGGTCATTGTCCTGTTGGAAGGTGAACCTTCGCCCCAGTCTGAGGTCCCAAACACTCTGGAGCAGGTTTTCATCAAGGATCTCTCTGTATTTTGCTCTTTTCATCTTTCAATTGATCCTGACTAGTCCCTGCCGCTGAAAAACATCCCCACAGCATGATGCTGCTACCAACATGCTTCACCGTAGGGATGGTGCCAGGTTTCCACCAGACGTGACGTTTGGCATTCAGGCCAAAGAGTTCAATCTTGGTTTCATCAAACCAGAGAATCTTGTTTCCCATGGTCTGAGTCTTTGGGTGCCTTTTGACAAACTCCAAGAAGGCTGTCACGTGTCTTTTACTGAGGAGTGGCTTCCATCTGGCAACTCTACAATAAAGGCCTGATTGGTGGAGTGCTGCAGAGATGGTTGTCCTTCTGGAAGGTTCTCCCATCTGCACAGAGGAACTCTGGAGCTCTGTCACAGTGACCATTGGGTCCTTGGTCACCACCCTGAACAAGGCCCTTCTCCCCCGATTGCTCAGTTTGGCCAGGCGGCCAGCTCTAGGAAGAGTCTTGGTGGTTCCAAACTTCTTCCATTTAAGAATGATGGAGGCCTTATATAGACAGGTGTGTGCCTTTCCAAATCATGTCCAATCAATTCAATTTACTACAGGTGGACTCCAATCAACTTGTAGAAACATCTCAAGGATGATCAATGGAAACAGCATGCACCTCAGCTAAATTTAGAGTCACATAGCAAAGGGTCTGAATACTTACATAAATAAGGTATTTATGTTTTTCTTTTTAAATCTAAAAACCTGTTTTCGCTTTGTCATTATGGGGTATTGTGTGTAGGTTGATGAGGAACAAAAATGTATTTAATCCATTTTAGAATAAGGCTGTAATGTAACAAAATGTGGAAAAAGGGGTCTGAATACTTTCTGAATGCACTGTAGCTGTGATGAATCATAGCTCTAATGAATGAAAGGTCGCTGGTTCAAATCCCAGAGTAGATTAGGTGAAAATTCTGTCAATGTGCCCTTGAGCAAGGCACTTAACCCTAATTGCTTTTGTTAAGTGGCTCTGGATAAGAGTGTCTGCTAAATGACTAACATGTAATGTAAATTGACCCAATATTATGGCTATAGTTGAGCAAATTAACCCTGATATGTTTCTAATTACATTTTAAAAGAGTTGTAATAGATGTAATTGTAAAATAATTTTGCATGCTCAGTCTCATATGGTTTTTCAAGGAACATTTAAGACATTATTCTGTTATTTAATATGGTGTTTTATTTTTGAAAGAAATTGTTGTTACAACATCAACATATTGCTCAATGTTCAAAAAAATTAAGCCCAGTAGTTATTCTGTGACTTTAGCTAATACGCTTTTTTTTTTTTTTGCCGTGATATCGTTTCGGGTTGCAAAACTCAGGGAACTTTTGGAAGACTCCGGAATTCCTGCTTATTCCCTCCCGATTCCGGGAATCCTCCAACCGGGAAAACAAGGTAATTTATTGAAAGTTCCCAGAATTTTGAAACCCCAATCGTGTTACTTTATCAGTATCAAGCACTCATCACAGTAATTATAATGCATCAATCAAATTGCAAACATCAATGCCCAGTTGCACACCATTTGACAGCTTATGCTTAGGTCAAAGACCAAAACAACAAATCATTAGGTTCATGGAGGGAGCAGAGAAGTTTGCCCAGAGACATGTATAGAATGTATTAATACTGTACGACAGATGTTCAGAGAAAGAATCTACAGTACCATATGGCGGAGGCAACGCCAAGAGAGGAGGCAGAGACAGGCTTCTGTAGAAACTCAAACTCAATTACTAATATTACAATCGGCAAGCTGGTCTGAATGAAAATGGTCTTAAAAAAACAAGAGCAGTACAATCTGAGGCTAATGGAAAAGCTCAGGGCCAGAGAGTTTAGTTTAAGATTATGGTCACTGCAGAATTTGCTTGGCAGCGTTGGAAATCTTTAGTACCTATGTTCACCCAGGAACAAAGAGGACTAAAGCTTCGAACATACCGACAGCGTTATTGCGCAAAATAGTACGCAGCATCATCTGGATACGTATGCAACAAAAGTTCAACATTTACCTTCTGCTACCATTTCTGTCACGCCGTCTATGCATACAGTTTGGCGCATAAGTTAAATTGACGCATACGTTAAATCCAACGTATGCACCACATCCAACGCACTGCAACTGCCTCTTCAACGCAATGCTGCAAAGCAAAAGCAGAGTTTCATTGGAAATGAATGTAATTCTGGTGTACCAAAATGCAATGACGCTGTCGGTGTGTTCGAAGAGTTTGTAAGAAAGAATTTGCAAAGCACATTCATAACTTAATGTACAAATATGAACAAGGCGTTAGAGCATAAGAATATAACCAAAATAAAGGAGTCGTGTTCTGTTCCACTGTGGCAGTGCGGTGGGGAAGCTTCACAAATATTCTCAGGCTTTGCGTATCGATAGAGAGAGGCACACAATGAGAAGCACCCAGTCAAGGTTGAATCGAACACTGTGAGGATGAATCTAAGTACATTAGTGACACTGGCTGAAAACAAAGCCCAAGCCTGCGAAATGATGCCAAGGTTCAAGGCAGAAAACTGTGATAACATTTGTAGACCAATTTGTGACCAACCAAAGGTTATCGGAGTATATAAACAAAACGTTTTACTTTTAGTTTGTGCGACTTTCTGAGAAATTGGTTATGACTAAGTCATCTTTATTTTGTCAAGCTTATTTTGTCCTGTGTTATTGAACTGGAACCAACTGGGTGCCAGTCATACATAATATAACATGACTAATTTCTGTTTTCTGGACCGTGCCAATACAACTCAGCTAGGCGTAACATTAAAAAGGACAATTTCTCATTATGTTTCACTGTGTGGCCGAATATAAAAGAGCGGAACTGGAGCAGCCTGTGGCGACGAGCAGACTTGCGGTATTATTATTAGTAAATGCTGGCCCTGATGCGAGAAGGAAGCTGCTAGAAGGGGCCCTTCAGGCAGTCTGGGCCCCTGTGGTAAAAAGCCTAGATGAGAGAATCTATATCAGGCGGTGTCACGTCCTGACTAGTATAAGGGGTTATTTGTTATTGTAGTTTGGTCAGGGCGTGGCAGGGGGTGTTTGTTTAGTGTGTTTCGGGGTTTTTGGTTTATGTTCTATGTTTTCTATTTCTATGTGGTTTTTCTAGGTTTTCTATGTCTATGTTAGTTTTGTCAATGACCTCCAATCAGAGGCAGCTGTTTGTTGTTATCTCTGATTGGAGGCCATATTTAAGTGTGTTTGTTTTCACTTGTGTTTGTGGGTGGTTGTTTCCGGTTTAGTCTGTGCACCTTACTTGACTGTTATCGTCGTTATTTTGTTTAAGTGTGTTTACCTTCAATAAATACGAAGATGAGCAATATACCCGCTGCATATTGGTCCGATGATTTCTCCTCTTCAGACGACGAAGAATATGACAGGCGGTGTGGAAGGAAGGCACGGAAAATCCAACCACCCAAGCCATAGTCTTTTCTCTCTGCTTCTGCACGGCAAGCGGTACATCAAGTCTGGCACCAACAGGCTCTTGAACAGCTTCTATCTCCAAGCAATAAGACTGATAAATAGCTAACCTATCTTTATTGAACTTTTATTTGTGAACTATTTTTGTCTCTACGCACACTCACAGGGCCCTACACACTCACTCCATCTGCTCACTCACATATAATATGCACATACATTTACACTGACTCTACACACCCACACACCCACTTACATACAAGCTGCTGCTACTCTGTTTATCTTATATCCTGTTGCCTATTCACCTTACCCCTATACATATCTGCCTCCATCACTCCAGTGTCCCTGCACATTGTAAATATGGTATTGGATCTGACTTTTTAAATAATTCCTGTATATATTATGCTTGCCTACTTAGTGTATTTCATATTCTTATTTCTTGTGTGTTTTTTCAAGTATTACATTGTTATTGATTATTGCATTGTTGGGTTTTGAGTTTGCAAGAAAGGCATTTCACTGCACTTGTGCATGTGACATCGAAACTTGAAACTTGATAAAGCAGACAAGTTTGGTAGACTTCCAGTTATGTTTAAAAAAACTGTCTGCCTTCAGGTGAGTCTTGTGAGGCTTGCAGGCACCCTAGAGCAAAATAACCTACATGTACGTGCTTGTAAGATATGCACATTTCCATAGAGGGTTCATATTATGACTGACAGACAGACAAACAGACAGCCAGCCAGAGTAGCTTGCATACAAAACTACCACTGTATTAAACAAACATAAATTTACTGTACCAGTCAAAAGTTTGGATACACCTTCTCATGCAAGGTTTATCTTTATTTAAAAAAAAAAAAATGTTTTCTACATTGTAGAATAATAGTGAAGACATCAACACTATGAAATAACACATACGGAATCATGTTGTAACCAAAAAAGCGTTAAACAAATAAAAATATATTTATATTTTAGATTTTTCAAAGTAGCCACCCTTTGCCTTGGACAGCTTTGCCCACTCTTGGCATTCTCTCAACCAGCTTCACCTGGAATGCTTTTCCAATAGTCTCCAATAGTTCCCACATATGCTGAGCAAATGTTGGCTGCTTTTCCTTCACTCTGCGGTCCAACTCATCCCAAACCATCTCAATTGGGTTGAAGTCGGGTGATTGTGGAGGCCAGGTCATCTGATGCAGCACTCCATCACTCTCCTTCTTGGTCAAATAGCCCTTACAGGTTGACTACACCATTGCAAATTAAATGTAGAAATCTATATTATTCAATTATTGCACCCACACTGCTCACGAGCATCTGCGTTGCCAAGGGCTAAAATAGAAGTCAGTTCCATTTGTGACGCAGATCGCGCTGCAAGTCCTGCCTCTCCCATCTCCTCATTGGTTTATAGAAGCAGGTACCCACATGCCATCTCCTCATTGGTTATACCCACGTGAGTGACTGAAACACGGATGAGGTCAGTGTCAGTAATGCACCTAATTTATGAAAGTTTCCAATCGCAATATAAAGTCAAGAGAAGAGGAGAGATGAAGGAGGAGAGATGACTAGAAATGATTCGGTTGGCCATTTTGTGTGTGGATTAATTGTCGGAGTAGAGGACCTTGTGCATTCCAGGTAAAATAACAACTCAATGTTTATATCCCAGGACAAATTAGCTAGCAACAGCACGCTGGCTAAATAGGCCAAATTAGCTAGCAAGTGCAAGCTAGCTTGCAAAATTGCCATAAATGTTTAACTTCTTTGGGGTAGGGGGCAGTATTTTCAAGTCCGGATGAAAAGCGTGCCCAGAGTAAACTGCCTGCTACTCAGGCCCAGAAGCTAGGATATGCATATTATTAGTATATTTGGATAGAAAACACTCTGAAGTTTCTAAAACTGTTTGAATGATGTCTGTGAGTATAACAGAACTCATATGGCAGGCGAAAACCTGAGAAAAATCTAACCAGGAAGTGGGAAATCTGAGGTTTGTAGTTTTTCAAGTGATTGCCTATCCAATATACAGTGTCTGTGGGGTCATATTGCACTTCCTAAGGCTTCCACTAGATGCCAACAGTCTTTAGAACATTGTTTCAGCCCTCTATTGTAAAGGGGGAGAGAATAAGACCACCTAGAGTAAGTGGACCAGCTGAAAGCTATGAGTTGTTTATCGCGTGCGGCCGTGTGCACGAGATCCGTTCCTTTTCATTTCTAAAAACAAAGGAATTGTCCAGTTGGAATATTATTGATGATTTATGATAAAAACATCCTAAAGATTGATTCTATACATCGTTTTGACATGTTTCTACAAACTGTAATATAACTTTTTTGACTTTTCGTCTGGACTCAGTGAGCGCGCCTTGTGCATTTGGAATAGTGAACCTAACGCGCAAACAAAATGGAGGTATTTGGACATAAAGATTAACTTTATCGAACAAAACAAACATTTATTGTGGAACTGGGATTCCTGGGAGTGCATTCCGATGAAGATCATCAAAGGTAAGTGAATATTTATAACACTATTTCTGACTTTTGTTGACTCCACAACATGGCGGCTATGTGTATAGCTTGTTTTGGTGGCTGAGCGCTGTACTCAGATTATCGCATGGTGTGCTTTCACGTAAATCTTTTTTGAAATCTAACACAGCGGTTGCATTAAGGAGACGTGTATCTATAATCATATGCATAACACTTGTATCTTTCATCAAAGTTTATAATGAATATTTCTGTAAATTGATGTGGCTCTCTGCAAAATCACCGGATGTTTTTTAGAGGCATTAATTAACATAACGCGCCAATGTAAACTGAGATTTTTGGATATAAATATGAACTTTATCGAACAAAACATAAATGTATTGTGTAACATGAAGTCCTATGAGTGCCATCTGATGAAGATCATCAAAGGTTAGTGATTAATTTTCTCTCTATTTCTGCTTTTTGTGACTCCTCTCTTTGGCTGGAAAATGGCTGTATGTTTTTTTGTGACTAGGCGCTGACCTAACATAATCATATGGTATGCTTTCGCCGTAAAGCCTTTTTGAAATCAGACACTGTGGCTGGATTAACAAGAAGTTTATCTTTAAAATGGTGTATAATACTTGTATGTTTGAGGAATTTTAATTATGAGATTTGTTGTTTTGAATTTAGCGCCCTGCAATTTCACTGGCTGTTGTCGAGTGGCTGTTGTCGCTAGCGTCCCACATACCCCAGAGAAGTTAATGCTTTTCGACCTGTCCCCAAATTAATGTAATTGGTTCAGAGTTTGCTTTGATATTTTAACCTGCGTGTTGTGATCGCGTTTGGTGTGGGGGGACAAAATAAATGTATGCACGATGGCACACGCGCGCAGCCGGTTTGGGTTCCGTGTTACAATCTCACATTTGGACTCATCAGACCAAAGGACAGATTTCCACCAGTCTGATGTCCATTGCTTGTGTTTCCTGGCCCAAGCACACCTCTTCTTCTTATTGGTGTCTTTAGTAGTGGTTTCTTTGCAGCAATTCGACCATAAAGGCCTGATTCACACAGTCTCCTCAGAACAGTTGTTGTTGAGATGTTTGTTACTTCAACTCTGTGAAGCATTTATTTGGGCTGCAATTTCTGAGGCTGGTAACTCTAATGAACTTATCCTCTACAGCATAGGTAACTCTGGGTCTTCCTTTCTTGTGGCAGTCCTCATGAGAGCCAGTTTCATCATAGCGCTTGATAGTTTTTACAAGTACACTTGAAGAAACTTTCAAAGTTTTCGAAATTTTCCAGATTGACTGACCTTCATGTCTTAAAGTAATGATGGACAGTCGTTTCTCTTTGCTTATTTGAGCAGTTCTTACCATAATATTGACTTGGTCTTTTACCAAATAGGGCTTTCTTCTGTATACCACTCCTACCTGGTCACAACACAACTGATTGGCTCAAACGCATTAAGAAGGAAAGAAACTCCACAAATTAACTTATAAGAAGGCACACCTGATGAAATGCTTTCCAGGTGACTACCTCATGAAGCTAGTTGTGAGAGAATGCCAAGAGTGTGTAAAGCTGTCATCAAAGCAAAGGGTGGCTACTTTGAATATAAAACCTATTCTGATTTGTTTAACACTTTTTTGGTTACTACATGATTCCATGTGTTATTTTATAGTTTTGATGTCTTCACTATTATTCTACAATGTAGAAAATTGTCAAAATACAACAACAAAAAATTTGATTGAGTAGGTGTGTCCAAAATTTTGACTGGTATTGTACTTTTTACAGTGCAATATAAATGAAAGTGAACTTAAATTACACTGCCATGACAGCTCATCATATAGTATAGTTATTATCCCTATAAATTGCATATTACACACACAGAGAACAAAGCTGAAAATAGCTGACAGTGCACGACACCTTTAAAATGTCACCACAGGTGATGGTAGCAATGCAATGTGGCTGTTTAAATATCTTTCGTAAGTCATATTGCACTCTATATACAAGAACCAGATTGTGAGTCAAGGCCAACATAAGTCATGAAAATGCCACCTCACCCATTTTTTTATTTATTTTTATTTCACCTTTATTTAACCAGGTGACCTAGTTGAGAACAAGTTCTCATTTACAACTGCGACCTGGCCAAGATAAAGCAAAGCAGTGCGACACAAACAACAACACAGAGTTACAGATGGAATAAACAAGCGTAAGGTCAATAACACAATAGGAAAAAAAAGTCTATATACAGTGTTTGCAAATGGCATGAGGAGGTAAGGCAATAAATAGGCCATAGTAGTGAAGAAATTACAATTTAGCAAATTAACAATGGAGTGACAGATGTGCAAGTAGAAATACTGGTGTGCAAAAGAGCAGAAAAGTAAATAAAAACAATAGAGGGATGAGGTAGGTAGATTGGATGGGCTATTTACAGATGGGCTATGTACAGCTGCAGCGATCGATTAGCTGCTCAGATAGCTGATGTTTAAAATTAGTGAGGGAAATATAAGTCTCCAGCTTCAACGATTTTTGCAATTCGTTCCAGTCATTGGCAGCAGAGAACTGGAAGGAAAGGCAGCCAAAGCAGTTGTTGGCTTTGGGGATGACCAGTGAGATATACAGTGGGGGGAAAAAGTATTTGATCCCCTGCTGATTTTGTACGTTTGCCCACTGATAAAGGATCAGTCTATAATTTTAATTGTAGGTTTATTTGAACAGTGAGAGACAGAATAAGAACAAAAATATCCAGAAAAACGCATGTCAAAAATGTTAAATTGATTAGCATTTTAATGAGGGAAATAAGTATTTGACCCCCTCTCAATCAGAAAGATTTCTGGCTCCCAGGTGTCTTTTATACAGGTAACGAGCTGAGATTAGGAGCACACTCTTAAAGGGAGTGCTCCTAACCGCAGCTTGTTACCTGTAAAAAAGACACCTGTGCAGAGAAGCAATCAATCAATCAGATTCTAAACTCTCCACCATGGCCAAGACCAAAGAGCTCTCCAAGTATGTCAGGAACAAGATTGTAGACCTACACAAGGCTGGAATGGGCTACAAGACCATCGCCAAGCAGCTTGGTGAGAAGGTGACAACAGTTGGTGCGATTATTCGCAAATGGAAGAAACACAAAAGAACTGTCAATATCCCTCGGCCTGGGGCTCCATGCAAGATCTCACCTCGTGGGGTTGCAATGATCATGAGAACGGTGAGAAATCAGCCCAGAACTACACGGGAGGATCTTGTCAATGATCTCAATGCAACTGGGACCATAGTCACCAAGAAAACAATTGGTAACACACTACGCCGTGAAGGACTGAAATCCTGCAGGGCCCGCAAGGTCCCCCTGCTCAAGAATACATATACATGCCCGTCTGAAGTTTGCCAATGAACATCTGAGTGATTCAGAGGACAACTGGTGAAAGTGTTGTGGTCAGATGAGACCAAAATGGAGCTCTTTGACATCAACTCAACGTGTTTGGAGGAGAAGGAATGCTGCCTATGACCCCAAGAACACCATCTCCACCGTCAAACATGGAGGTGGAAACATTATGCTTTGGGGGTGTTTTTCTGCTAAGGGGACAGGACAACTTCACCGCATCAAAGGGACGATGGACGGGGCCATGTACCGTGAAATCTTGGGTGAGAACATCCTTCCCTCAGCCAGGGCATTGAAAATGGGTCGTGGATGGGTATTCCAGCATGACAATGACCCAAAACACACGGCCAAGGCAACAAAGGAGTGGCTCAAGAAGAAGCACATTAAGGTCCTGGAGTGGCCTAGCCAGTCTCCAGACCTTAATCCCATAGAAAATCTGTGGAGGGAGCTGAAGGTTCGAGTTGCCAAACGTCAGCCTCGAAACCTTAATGACTTGGAGAAGATCTGCAAAGAGGAGGGGGACAAAATCCCTCCTGAGATGTGTGCAAACCTGGTGGCCAACTACAAGAAACGTCTGACCTCTGTGATTGCCAACAAGGGTTTTGCCACCAAGTACTAAGTCATGTTTTGCAGAGGGGTCAAATACTTATTTCCCTCATTAAAATGCAAATCATTTTATAACATTTTTGACATGCGTTTTTCAGGATTTTTTGTTGTTGTTATTCTGTCTCTCACTGTTCAAATAAACCTACCATTAAAATTATAGACTGATCATTTCTTTGTCAGTGGGCAAATGTACAAAATCAGCAGGGGATCAAATACTTTCCCCCCCCACTGTACCTGCTGAAGCGCGTGCTACGGGTGAGTGTTGTTATCGTGACCAGTGAGCTGAGATAAGGCGGAGCTTTACCTAGCAAAGGCTTATAGATAACCTGGAGCCAGTGGGTCTGGCGACGAATATGTGGCGAGGGCTAGCTGACGAAAGCATACAGGTCGCAGTGGTGGATGGTGTATGGGGCTTTGGTGACAAAACGGATGGCACTGTGATAGACTGCATCCAGTTTGCAGAGTAGAGTGTTGGAGGTTATTTTGTAGATGACATCGCCGAAGTCGAGGATCGGTAGGATAGTCAGTTTTACGAGGGTATGTTTGGCGGCGTGAGTGAAGGAGGTTTTGTTGCGAAATAGGAAGCCGATTTTAGATTTAATTTTGAATTGGAGATATTTAATATGAGTCTGGAAGGAGAGTTTACAGTCTAGCCAGACACCTAGCTATTTGTAGTTGTCCACATATTCTAAGTCGGAACGGTCCAGTGTAGTGATGCTAGGTCGGGCGGGCGGGTGCGGGCAGCGAACAGTTGAAAAGCATGCATTTAGTTTTACTTGCGCCTAAGAGCAGTTGGAGGCCATGGTAGGAGTTTTGTATGGCATTGAAGCTCGTTTGGAGGTTTGTTAACACAGTGTCCAAAGAAGGGCCAGATGTATACAGAATGCTATCGTCTGCGTAGAGGTGGATCAGGGAATAACCCGCAGCAAGAGCAATATCGTTGATTTATACAGAGAAAAGAGTCAGCCCAAGAATTGAACCCTGTGGTACCCCCATAGACGACCAGAGGTCCGGACAACAGGCCCTCCGATTTGACACACTGAACTCTGTCTGAGAAGTAGTTGGTGAATCAGGCGAGGCAGTCATTTGAGAAACCAAGGCTGTTAAATCTGCCGATCAGAGTCGAAAGCCTTGGCCAGGTCGATGAAGACGGCTGCACAGTACTGTCTTTTATTGATGGCGGTTATGATATCGTTTAGTACCTTGTGCGTGGCTGAGGTGCACCCGTGACCAGCTCGGAAACCAGATTGCACAGCAGAGAAGGTACGGTGAGATTCGGAATGGTCAGTGATCTGTTTGTTAACTTGGCTTTCGAAGACTTTGGAAAGGCAGGGCAGGATGGATATACAGTTGAAGTCAGAAGTTTACGTACACTTAGGTTGGAGTCATTAAAACTGGTTTTTCAACCACTCCACAAACGTCTTGTTATAACAAACTAGTCAGTTAGGACATCTACTTTGTGCATGACAAAAGTCAACTTTCCAACAATTGTTTACAGACAGATTATTTCACTTATAATTCACTGTATCACAATTCCAGTGGGTCAGAAGTTTACATACACTAAGTTGACTGTGCCTTTAAACAGCTTGGAAAATTCCAGAAAATGATGTCATGGCTTTAGAAGCTTCTGATAGGCTAATTGACATCATTTGAGTCAATTGGAGGTGTACCTGTGGATGTATTTCAAGGTCGACCTTCAAACTCAGTGCCTCTTTGCTTGACATCATGGGAAAATCAAAAGAAATCAGCCAAGACCTCAGAAAAGAAATATAGACCTCCACAAGTCTGGTTCATCCTTGGGAGCAATTTCCAAACGCCTGAAGGTACCACGTTCATCTGTACAAACAATAGAACGTAAGTATAAACACCATGGGACCACGCAGCCATCATACCACTCGGGAAGGAGACGCGTTCTGTCTCCTAGAGATGAACGTATTTTGGTGCGAAATGTGCAAATCAATCCCAGAACAGCAGCAAAGGATCTTGTGAAGATGCTGGAGGAAACAGGTACAAAAGTATCTATGTCCACAGTAAAACGAGTCCTATATCGACATAACCTGAAAGGCCGCTCAGCAAGGAAGAAGCCACTGCTCCAAACCGTCATAAAAAAGCCAGACTACGGTTTGCAACTGCACATGGGGACAAAGATCGTAATTTTTGGAGAAATGTCCTCTGGTCTGATGAAACAAAAATAGAACTGTTTGGCCATAATGAACATCGTTATGTTTGTAGGAAAAAGGGGGAGGCTTGCAAGCTGAAGAACACCATCCCAACCGTGAAGCACGGGGGTGGCAGCATCATGTTGTGGGGGTGCTTTGCTGCAGGAGGGCCTGGTGAACTTCACAAAATAGATGGCATCATGAGGAGGAAATTATGTGGATATTTTGAAGCATCTCAAGATATCAGTCAGGAAGTTAAAGCTTGGTCGCAAATGGGTCTTCCAAATGGACAATGACCCCCAAGCAAACTTCCAAAGTTGTGGCAAAATGGCTTAAGGACAACAAAGTCAAGCTATTGGAGTGGCCATCACAAAGCCCTGACCTCAATCCTATAGAAAATTTGTGGGCAGAAATGAAAAAGCGTGAGCGAGCAAGGAGGCCTACAAATCTGACTCAGTTACACCAGCTCTGTCAGGAGGAATGGGCCAAAATTCACCCAACTTACTGTGGGAAGCTTGTGGAAGGCTACCCGAAACGTCTGACCCAAGTTAAACAATTTAAAGACAATGCTACCAAATACTAATTGAGTGTATGTAAACTTCTGACCAACTGGGAATGTGATGAAAGAAATTAAAACTGAAATAAATCATTCTCTCTACTATTATTCTGACATTTCACATTCTTAAAATAAAGTGGTGATCCTAACTGACCTAAGACATGGAATTGTTACTAGGATTAAATGTCAGGAATTGTGAAAAACAGAGTTTAAATGTATTTGGCTAAGGTGTATGTAAACTTCCGACTTCAACTGTAGGTCTGTAACAGTTTGGGTCTGGAGTGTCACCCCCTTTGAAGAGGGGGATGACCGCGGCAGCTTTCCAATCTTTAGGAATCTCGGACGATACGAAAGAGAGGTTTAACAGACTAGTAATAGGGATTGCAACAAAGGCGGCGGATAATTTTAGAAAGAGAGGGTCCAAATTGTCAAGCCCAGCTGAATTGTACGGGTCCAGGTTTTGCAGCTCTTTCAGAACACCTGCTATCTCGATTTGGGTGAAGGAGAAGCTGGGGAGGCTTGGGCAAGTAGCTGCGGGGGGTGCGGAGCTGTTGGCCGGGGTTGGAGTAGCCAGGAGGAAAGAATGGCCAGCCGTAGAGAAATGCTTATTGAAATTCTCGATTATCGTGGATTTAGCGGTGAGGAACCATGAGCTGTACAACAAAGGAAGACCACAGAGTCATTTTTGCCTGTTTTTCCCATCCATGGTTTTACAATCTCTTCAATGGTTTTCAAACAATTACCCAGGAGGGATGTTTCTACCTGAGCCATAAGTGCTGTAACATGAGTGGTAAATGGGTTAACGTGCAGGAAATGGCATTGCTCCTCTATAATTACAGTCCTGCATTAGCCACAAAGCAGGGTTAGGTATCATATCCACTAAGAGAGAGGAGACTGAGCTGAAACACAAGCAGCAACGCACAACAAGGCAGAAACAACAATCATATTCATACAGCACTATCATCACCACTTATAGCATCATACCAGCTGAGTGACTGGAGTTCAGTGACACTAACAAAAGTCATCATTAACTAATCGTGGAGAACGAAGACACTCTCTGTGTCGTCAGAATCTGACATTTCACTTAGAGGATTGGGCTGTGTCCCTAGTACTAGAGCCTGTAGCTAGGAGACAAAGGCGCTTCAGCAATCTGAAGTTGGGAGGGGAGGGTAGAGGAGAGATTAGGAACCTTTCAACAAGCTGCCTCAGCCAACACTCAGGAACTGTGAGGTATCATCTGCCTGCTGATTACATAGAAACAACACTTCATCACAATGGAGCTCAACACACAACAGACTTGCAGCAGCCAGATTTAATTATCGTGACGGCATGCAATTGATTTGGGAATTCAATCTTTAATGTCAAGCACTGCATGCACAGACTGAGTCAGGGGGAAATAATGAAATGAGCCCCCAAACAGAATGGCTTCTTGGTGGCTAAGTGAAGATCTACCAGCTGTCACAGGTGGAAAATTTGATAAAGTAGTGGTAATGGTTCCTTCAGCTGGCAGTAGATAACCCGAGACAATACTTGACAGTGACTATTGCCACTAGGGCTGTCCCCGACTAAATAAAATACTGGTCGACCGAAATCGATTGGTCAAAATGTTTTTGTGTATTTTTCCATATATAGACAGACACACCCTGTGTGTTATAATAAAATCAACTATATGCATTGAGCTTGTCAGATGCTTTAAGCTTACGCTTTGATGAAATAAGACAAAGGCCTCAAGAGGGCGCCAGAGATCTAGACAACCAGAAGAGAAACCTTAACCTGACCCAACTATTATCCTCCCGCTCCTGCTGGCTTTCGCAGATTCTGCCACTACTCTCCTGAAGTTGCCAACCTTTCTCACGTGGAATGCCAAGTTATCTTACCATTTATACTGATCTGCGTGACAGTTATGGTTTCATATGCAAATGTTCATTAAACAGTTTCATTTAATTTATAATAACATCTTCATATCGCAAAATCAATGTCATGTGGTTAATCTGAATTCTATTAAAATCTAAATGAAAATTATCAACTTAAAAACTAACTTCTAATGCCATTACCAACTATGTAAAAATAGCCAATAAATATCCTTTAAATAACATTGCCTTCACATGGCCTGTCTGCAACGAACTTGAAACATTGTATCAACTATTTAACTTGGGTCCAGCCCAAAGCTTTCATGAGCGAACTTTCAACAATGTATAAAATATTCTGGGCCGTCAAGAGTTTCCAGCGCTAGTGAGTTCGGGACATACACAGCTGTAGGTTATTTGTGCAAGGGATAAGAGGCAGTGCTTGACTTGGGCAGGAGCTCACTGGAGCCAAGTATCGGCACCTCAAGTTTTCTTGAGGTGCCGGTACCCCAGAGTGGAGCCCTGGCTTTCAAGGTAAAGTCAACAGTGAAGAGGCAACTCCGGGATGCTGGCCTTCTAGGCAGAGTTGCAAAGAAAAAGCCATATCTCAGACTGGCCAATAAAAAATAAAAAATTAAGATGGGCAAAAGAACAGAAACTGGACAGAGGAACTCTGCCTAGAATTCCAGCATCCCGGAGTCGCCTCTTCACTGTTGATGTTGAGACTGGTGTTTTGCGGGTACTATTTAATGAAGCTGCCAGTTGAGGACTTGTGAGGTGTCTGTTTCTCAAACCAGATACTCTAATATACTTGTCCTCTTGCTCAGTTGTGCACCGGGGCCACCCACTCCTCATTCTATTCTGGTTAGAGACAGTTTGCGCTGTTCTGTGAAGGAAGTAGTACACAGCGTTGTACGAGATCTTCAGTTTCTTGGCAATTTCTCGCATGGAATAGCCTTCATTTCTCAGAACAAGAATAGACTGATTATTTTCAGAACTAAGTTCTTTGTTACTGGCCATTTCGAGCCTGCAATCGAACCCACAAATGCTGATGCTCCAGATACTCAACTAGTCTAAAGGCCAGTTTTCTTGCTTCTTTAATCAGAACAACAGTTTTCAGCTGTGCTAACATAATTGCAAAAGGGTTTTCTAATGATCAATTAGCCTTTTAAAATGATAAACTTGGATTAGCTAACACAACGTACCATTGGAACACAGGAGTGATGGTTGCTGATAATTGTAACGGCCGTCGTCAGAATTAGACCAAGGTGCAGCGGAGGATGTGTTCATCATTAGAACTTTAATAGACCGAACGAACACAATACAAAAACGAAACAAAAACGACCAGAAACAGTTCTGTCAGGAAAACACACTAACAGAATACAATCACCCACAAAACCCAAAGGAAAAACAGGCTACTTATGTGTGACTACCAATCAGCAACAACGAACTACAGCTGTGCCTGATTGGGAGCCACACACGGCCAAACCAAAGAAACCAGCCAACATAGAAAAATGAACATAGAACGCCCACCCATTGTAACACCCTGGCCTAACCAAAATAAAGAACAAAAAAACCCTCTCTATGGCCAGGGCGTTACAGTACCCCCCCCCCCCCCCCCCCAAAGGTGCGGACTCCGGCCGCAAAACCTGACTCTGAAGGAGAGGGTCCGGGTGGGTCTTCCTACGGCAGCGGCTCAGGTGCGGGACGTGGACTCCACTCCACCCTCAGCTTCGGCCACTCAGGTGGCGCCCCTGGCTGCGCCGGAGGACTGGCGGGCGACCCTGGCTGCGCCCGGCTGGCGGGCGACCCTTGCTGCGCCCGGCTGCCGGGCGTCCCTGGCGGCTCCGGCCCAGGATTCACCAGGCTGGGGAGACATGAAGGAGGCCTGGCCCTGGGCGCAGGCACAGGACTCAACAGGCTGGGGGCGGCTCTGGCGGCTCCGGGCTGGCGGGCGGCTCACTCGGTTCCGGATCGCGGGCCGTCTCCCCTGGTTCCGGACAGTGGGCCGTCTCCCCTGGTTCCGGACAGTGGGCCGTCTCCCCTGGTTCCGGACACTGGGCCGTCTCCCCTGGTTCCGGACACTCTGGACGAGGCACTGTTGCCGGACACTCTGGACGAGGCACTGTTGCCGGACACTCTGGACGAGGCACTGTTGCCGGATACTCTGGACGAGGCACTGTTGCCGGATACTCGGGCCTGGTCTGACGCACTGGAAGCCTGATGCGTGGGGCTGGTAGTGGAGGTACCAGCCTGGGGACACGGACCTCAGGGCTAGTGCGAGGAGCGGGAACAGGCTGAGTAGGACTAGGCTGACTCACTGGAAGCTTGATGCGTGGTGCTGGTACTGGACGTGCCAGACTAGAGGTTCGGACTTCCAGGTCAGCACGAGAGGCGGGAACTGGAAAAACTGGGCCATGGAGGCGCACAGGTGGCCTTGATCGCACCTCCTGCACAACCCGTCCTGGCTGGATGGAACTAGCAGCCCTGTACAAGCGGGGTGTTAGTACAGGGCGAACTGGGCTGTGCAGGGGCCTGATGGTTACCGTGCGTAGAGCGGGCGTAGGGTAGCCTGGTTCTAGGAGGCGCCCCGGTGACCAGACACGCTGCGCAGGCATCCTCCTACCAGGCTGGGCCTCTGTATGCCTATGTAGATATTCTATAAACAAATCAGCCGTTTCCAGCTACAATAGTCATTTACAACATTAACAATGTCTACACTGTATTTCTGATCAATTTGATGTTATTTTAAAAGGGACAAAGAAATGTGCTTTTTCTTTCAAAAAGAAGGACATTTCTAAATGACCCCAAACTTTTCAACAGTAGTGTATTTTTGTTACTGCTCGACTAAGACAATCTCGGTCGACCAACAGCCTAACGACCAAACAATCGACCAGTCGACTAATTGGAGTCAGCCTTAATTACCACTAAAGAGAAGCACCAGGGCAACCTGGAATGGAATAGGAGTGAGTCATTCCGGTTCCATACTGAAGCTTAACTTTCATATGAAGTTCTGCTTCTAGAATGAAGTTCTGCTTCTAGAAGTGTATATGATACAACTGTATGTACGTCTATCTGGAGTTCCCTTTCAGTTCTTTGACACCATAGAAAACCCACCATCCCCACTGCATCTCAGATCCACCCCACACACACACACAGCGAAAAGAACCCGAGGCGGTGGAGAGGTGAGCTGAGGGTGACTTCCACCGATGCACCCCGGAGATATGGTTGCTTGGAAGCTTCAGAGGGCAGTGGCTTTCATTGTAAACCTGTTAAGACAGGATTCACCCACCTTCGCCTGGTAGGCCTGTGGAGGAGATGAAACCACACATCCCTATTAGGAGATCCATCAGGGTTCCACAGGAGACGTCAGGGTGAAGGAGGGAATCGCTACTGTACCGGATGACTAGTGTTGCACTCAGCTTTCTAATGAGAGAATATTTTCATGCCAAGGTGATGGAATGGAAGTCAGTGCATTTTTCTGCCCTTCTGTCGAACGTCCAGGCTCATTTCACATAGTGGCACCGTGATGAATCATAGTTGGGTCGGAGATGGGCTGAGTAACATTAAAAGGACAATGAGCATGCCATCCTCCCAGGCTTCTTTCTCTTCCATCTATCCCTCCCAGCAATCTGTCTTTCACAGGTCTGACAGCAGTGCACGCCTTGGCAACAGGTCACAACTGAAAAACACTTACCATCAACCATCCTGCTGGGGTCGTTTTATATCGATGTGCAAAGAAAGGAGTACATAATGATATTCATGGTAAAGCAGGAATACTGTACACTATTTCAATTAACAATGCCCAACTCACCCTTCTCCATAAAAATAAACACTGCCACTGCAACCTCCATGCTTTATTGAACCGTCCCTCAGACAATCGAGTGCTTGGGTTATCATCCACCCTGAACTTGTATAATCTACCAAATATAATACAAGCATGTTTTACAAGGGCTATGATGGAAACAATCATAAGGAATGAGCCCTTTCCACTACTCATGCCTGTTTCTATTACGTGGGTAAGAACTGGGAATGGTGCTAGAGGACTGCTAGAGGATCACAACCATAAGAGAGATAAAACAAGGGCACCCTATTACCTATGTAGTGCACTACTTTTGACCAGGGCCCATAGAACTCTGGTCAAAAGAAGTGCTCAATATAAAAGAGGGCTGGTAATTGCCAGGGACCTCAAGTTATGATATCACGATACTTAGTGCTTTCAGAAAGTATTCACACCCCAGGAATTTTCCCCACATTTTGCTGTGTTACAAAGAGGGATTAAAATGATTTAATCAAATATTTTTTTTAAAAGATCGATACAAAATACTCTAAAGTAAAAAAAAAGAGAAAAAATTCTCTCTCTCTATATATACACACACACACACATCTCAATAGAAAAGAAATCACTAATGTATTTTGATTAGGTAAGTATTCAACCCAGAGTCAATACAATCACCTTTGGCAGCAATTACAGCTGTGAGTCTTTCTGGGTAAGTCTCTAAGAGCTTTGCAAACCTGGAATGTACATATTTGCTCAATATTAATTTTTAAATTATTCAAGCTCTGTCAAGTTGGTTGTTGAATATTGCTGGACAGCCATTTTCAAGTCTTCCTATAGATTTTCAAGCTGATTTACAGTACCAGTCAAAGTTTGGACACACAAGGCACAATTGCTAATTGAAATTAATTCCAGGTGACTACCTCATGAAGCTGGTTGAGAGAAAGACAAGTGTGTGCAAAGCGGTCATCAAGGCAAAGGGTGGCTACTTTGAAGAATCTCAAATATAAAATATATTTTGATTTGTTTAACACTTCATTTGTTACTACAGCTGCAGTCAGAAGTTTACACACACTTAAGGTTGGAGTCATTAAAACTCGTTTTTCAACCACTCCACAAATTTCTTGTTAACAAACTATAGATTTGGCAAGTCGGTTAGGACATCTACTTTGGGCATGACTAGCAATTTTTCCAACAATTGTTTACAGACAGATTATTTCACTTATAATGCACTGTATCACAATTCCAGTGGGTCAGAAGTTTACATACACTAAATTGACTTTAAACAGCTTGGAAAATCCCAGAAAAGGATGTCATGGCTTTAGAAGCTTCTGATAGGCTAAATTACATCATTTGAGTCAATTGGAGGTGTACCTGTGGATGTATTTCAAGGCCTACCTTCAAACTCAGTGCCTCTTTGCTTGACATCATGGGGAAAATCAAAAGAAATCAGCCAAGACCTCAGAAAAAAAATGTGCAGACCGCCACAAGTCTGGTTCATCCTTGGGAGTAATTTCCAAACACCTGAAGGTACCACGTTCATCTGTACAAACAATAGTACGCAAGTATAAACACCATGGGACCACGCAGACGTCATACCACTCAGGAAGGAGACGCGTTCTGTCTCCTAGAGATGAACGTACTTTGGTGTGAAAAGTGCAAATCAATCCCAGAACAGCAGCAAAGGACCTTGTGAAGATGCTGGATCAAACAGGTACAAAAGTATCTATATCCACAGTAAAACAAGTCCTAAATCGACATAACCTGAAAGGCCGCTCAGCAAGGAAGACACCACTGCTCAAAAACAGCCATAAAAAGCCAGACTACGGTTTGCAACTGCACATGGGAACAAAGATCGTACTTTTTGTAGAAATGTCCTCTGGTCTGATGAAACAAAAATAGAACTGTTTGACCAAAATGACTATCGTTATGTTTGGAGGAAAAAGGGGGAGACTTGCAAGCCGAAGAACACCATCCCAACCGTGAAGCACGGGGGTGGCAGCATCATGTTGTGGGGGTGCTTTGCTGCAGGAGGGACTGGTGCACTTCACAAAATAGATGGCATCATGAGGAACAGAAATTATGCGGATATATTGAAGGAACATCTCAAGACATCAGTCAGGAAGTTAAAGCTTGGTTGCAAATGGGTCTTCCAAATGGACAATGACCCCAAGCATACTTCCAAAGTTGTGGCAAAATGGCTTAAGGACAACAAAGTCAAGGTATTGGAGTGACCATCACAAAGCCCTGACCTCAATCCTATAGACAATTTGTGGGCAGAACTGAAAAAGCTTGTGCAAGCAAGGAGGCCTACAAACCTGACTCAGTTACACCAGCTCTGTCAGGGGGAATGGGCCAAAATTCACCCAACTTATTGTGGGAAGCTTGTGGAAGGCTACCCAAAACGTTTGACCCAAGTTAAAAAATTTAAAGGCAATGCTACCAAATACTAATTGAGTGTATGTAAACTTCTGACCCACTGGGAATGTGAAGAAATAAAAGCTGAAATAAATCTATTTTCTATTATTCTGACATTTCACATTTTTTAAATAAAGTGGTGATCCTAACTGACCTAAAACAGGGAATTTTTACTAGGATTAAATGTCAGGAATTGTGAAAAACTGAGATTAAATATATTTGGCTAAGGTGTATGTAAACTTCCGACTTCAACTGTACATAATTCCATATGTGTCATTTGATAGATTTGATGTCTTTACTATTATTCTACAATGTAGAAAATAGAAAAGAAAGAAAGAAAAACCCTTGAATGAGTAGTTGTGGTACTGTAAGTCAAAACTGTAACTAGGCCACTCAGGAACATTCTATGTCATCTTGGTAACTAACTCCAGTGTATATTTGACCTTGCGTTTTAGGTTATTGTCCTGCTGAAACGTGGATTTGTCTCCCAGTGTCTGTTGGAAAGCAGACAACAGACCCAAGTCTATAAAATATGAAGAGTGGTACTCAGTAATGTGTTGTGTTTGTCCCAAACATAATGCTTTGTATTCAAGACAAAAAAATGAATTACTTTGACATATATTTTGCAGTATTACTTTAGTGCCTTGTAAACAGGATGCATGTTTTGGAATATGATGTATTCTGTACAGGCTTCCTTTTCAATCCCATTTAGGTTAGTATTGTGGAATAACAACAATGTTTTGATCCATCCTCAGTGTTGTCCTATCACACTCAATTAACTGTAACTGGTTTAGAATCAGTTTCCTTCCTCTTCGTAAACTGAGTTAGGAAGGACGCCGGTATCTTTGTAGTGACTGGGTGTATTGATACACCATCGAAAGTGTAATTAATAACTTCACCATGCTCAAAGGGATATTCAATGTCTGCTTTTTTTTTTTATTACCCATATACCAATAGGTGCCCTTCTTTGCGAGGCATTGGAAAACCTCCCTGGTCTTTGCTGTTGAGTCTGTGCTTGAAATTCACTGCTCGACTGAGGGACCTTTGTATATGTGGGGTACAGAGATGGGGTAGTCATTCAAAAATGTTAAACACCATTATTGCACACAGTTAGTCCATGCAACTTATCTGACTTAAGCAATTTTTTATTCATGAAGTTATTTAGGCTTGCCATAACAAAGAGGTTGAATACTTATTGACACAATATTTTCTCTTCATTTTTTAATTATTTTTATATTTCTAAAAACCAAATTCCACTTTGACCTTATGGGGTATTTTGTGTAGATCAGTGACACAATCCCAATTTAATATTTTAATGTTTTAATATTAAGTTGCTTCCCCCTTTTACCTTCAGAACAGCCTCAATTCGTTGGGGCATGGACTCTACAAGGTGTCGAAAGCATTCCACATGGATGCTGGCCCATGTCAACTCCAATGCCTCCCACAGTTGTGTCAAGTTGGCTGGATGTCCTTTGGGTAGTGGACCATTATTGATACAACCTCAAACTGTTGAGCGTGAAAAAACCCAGCAGCATTGCAGTTCTTAACCCAACGGAACGCACAAAAGACCACATCCCTCCTCCTAGCAGCCAGCTGCCCCGCCCCTCCCGGTCTTCTCAGAGACAACAGCATATCAGGAGGCAGCCATTGTCTGAACTGAGAAGTGGGAGAGTTGGAGGATATTGACATTTAACACATTCAATAAATAATGTATAATTAACAAAAGGCTCTTAATTAATTTCACAACCACAGCTGTTGTTTTTCTTCACACATGAGCAATGGGTGTGTCTAGGAGATATCATCACTGAGCACTAATCAGTAGCTTAGGTATGGAAACAGACCGCTCTGCCAACTATGGCCCTGTGACCAAGCCTTGGGTACCGCATAGAATACCCACAGAATAAAAAATACTCAATCTCCTCTGAAGCTTATGAAGGCAGCTCCAACGGATGCTCCCCGATCATCCAGGGACAGTCTTATTCTCCAGAGAGAGAGACAAATGAAGAGACACACAAGATAAGCTTTACTTGTCCAAAAATATAAATCAATTCTGTAAGTGGTTGTAGTTCAGTGGCACAGCACCCCTGCGAGACTGAGATTCCCACGAATCAGGCTTCTAAGGCAAGATACATAAGCATTGTAGAATAAATTCTCAAACACCATGCATTAACACATTTTCCATTCAAGTTATGTACAATACAGTTTCTCTAAAGAACGCTATTAAAGAGTTTACTTTTTCTGTTGTGTTGCAATTGTATTCATGGAGAATGACATACTACCCATCCATACACCGTCTGTGAAGAGAGAAAAATAATTATCAGTAAAAGCACAATAAATCACATTAAGCGTTAAAAAGCCATCAAAACGTATTTACTTTACGTTGTATATTTACTTTATATGCTTATCTTTTATTATTTGTCATTGTTGTTGTATTGTCAAGACGAAACATGCAAATAAGCATTGTGTTGGACAGTGTATACCATTGTGTATCCTGTACATACGACTAATAAAACTTGACAACTGTGTACAAACCTTCAGGGCTTTCACAGAATCCCAGCACGTAAAGCTTGAGTGATTCAGGAACAGAATTCATAACACTGACACTTTATTTCCTCATTATTTCTTCCATACCTGCAATTTCCCCTCCATACACTTGAGTGAAATTATGCATTTTCCCTTCCCAGGCACCGTCTTAGTCCAAAATGGCACCCTATTCCCTATGTAGCGCACTACTTCTTACCAGGGCCCTGGTCAAAAGCAGTGCACTAAATAGGGAATAGGTTGTCATTTCGGATGTACACTTATTTCTCCACCTCCACCGGCCTGCTCGCTGCACCTCATCACTCTGAGAGCTTCAGGTGCGGAGGGATATAATGAAAGGAGGAAGAGGATAGATTGATATTCTAGTCAGTCTACAGGGCTGTTGCCAGAGGCTGCTTTCATGTCTAATGCGACGACTGGCCCTCTGTAGCAGGCTTGAACCTCCCTGTTAAATATACAAGCCAACACACACACACACACACACACACACACACACACACACACATACATACATACATACATACATACATACATACATACATACATACATACATGCATACATACATGCATACATGTACGTACGTGAGTGAGAGAGAGAGAGAGAAAGCTACGCAACTAGGCTACTGCCTGCCGGCCGAGAGTCAAACAAGGTTACAGTGTGAAGAAACTGAAGCGGAAGACTTTTGGGGGTTTGGCATTGACGGATGGATTTAATAAAACCATAACTTAGCAAAGACATTCATGAGCAGGGAAAACGTGAAGATTAATAGACACTCCCACACTGGATTTGGTCAGTTGAGTGTTGCGATCACTGAAGGTGACAATATGTCACTGTGTGTATCCCAAACTCACTGATCTCAGGTGACTGTCCAAGACTGTTCGAGATGGCCACGTAATGTATGGCTACAGTCTTGCGAGCTCTGATCCAACTTTGCTATTTTGTGATTGTTTTGGCGTTTGTAACTTTTTTTGTTGTTGCACAAAATGCATTATTTCTTGTGTTTTTGTTTCATATTGTATAGTACTACCGATATTGATCATACTTTCTGGTCTTGTTACCATTTGATCTGAACGAACCGTGCCTCGGAGTATGTCGGCAGAATCAAGCCTCTAGATGTTCATGTTAATTATCCTACATTATATTTGTTGAACATGACTGGCGTTGAGTCTATATTTATGTAACTAAAAGTCTCAATGTTTGGCTACATTTTTTGCAGCCTCTCTCAGTCAATATGCATATGACCTACACTTTGACACGCAGGCTTTTAATTTATGTACATGAAAAAGAAACATTATTCAAACATTGGCTTCTTTGATCCAATTCTGATTGGAGTAATTGTATGATATTGTGATTTTTCTTACTTGTTCATATAGACAACTTAAATCTACATTCTTTTTTACTAGTCCCCGGACAAGCGTACAAGGGTTAATGTCGAGCCATGAGAGTGATCATTTTCTATTGCAAATCCAATTGAGGATGGTGGCAGTAGCACATCCACTTACTGCAGCCATTATGAGTGCAGGCAGGCAGCCGATCCCTCCCTCTAACATAAGAGCAGAGTCCATTTCTATTATGCCTCTGTGAACACATTCCCCAGTGGTGCCTGCTGCCCTGCCTCAGGAACTCTCCAGTACTGTGATACATATGACCTCTATTTGTAGTATTGTTGCTTGGATCCCGTGTGGCTCAGTAAGTAGAGCATGGCGCTTGCGATGCCAGGGTTGTGAGTTCAATTCCCTGGGGAACCAGTATGAAAATGTATGCACTCAGCAATGTAAATTGCTCTGGATAAGAGTATCTGCTAAATTACTAAAATGTAAATAGTGGAAGCTTGATGACTGAATTTCACCCAACTGAAAAGTGATCTGGGATGCGACGGGAGCCCGAGGTGCCAATCAAAGATTTCGCTCTGTCTGGAGTAATTGAGCACCAAATGAGCACTTCTGGTCGAACACACACAAGTTATGGATTGCTTGAGGTGTATCTTATACTTGTGTTCATCTTCCATTTGATGAAGGTAATGATGGGGATAATGATGTTTATTGCATAATCTCCCAGAAAGTGCCCTGTCACTGAGGTCCTTACATATGACTGTCTGACAGAGCTTACAGAGACGACAGAAAGAGCCTGTCCTTTTCAAAGAGCTTTAATGTCAATATAAGAGTCCCACAAGGCATAACTGTCCAAAAGCATGGCAGAACACATACAGTGCTTTCTCATAGAATTTACACCCCTCAACTTTTTCCACATTTTGTTGTTACAGTCTGAATTTAAAGTTGATTAAATGTAGATATCTTTGTCATTGTCCTACACACAATATCCCCATAATGTCAAAGTGGAATTATGTTTTTCAAAATGTTAATAAAAAATGTGAAGCTGAAATGTCTTGAGTAAATAAGTATTCAACCCCTTTGTTATGGCAAGCCTAAATGAATACAGGAGTAAACATTAGCTTCACAAGTCATAAGTTGCATGGACTCACGTACAATAAGAGTGTTTAACATGATTTTTGAATGACTACCTCATCTCTGTACCCCACACAAACAATTATCTGTAAGGTCCCTCAGTTGAACAGTCAATATCAAACAGACTCAACCAAAAAGACCAGCGAGGTTTTGCAATGTCTCGCAAAGGACAACTATTGGTAGATGGGTAAAACAAAAAAAAGCAGACATTGAATATCCCTTTGAGCATGGTGAAGTTATTCATTACAGTTCAGATGGTGTATCAATACACCTAGTCACTACAAAGATACAGACGTCATTCCTACCTCAGTTGCAGGGGGGAAGGAAACCGCTCAGGGATTTCTCTATGAGGCCAATGGTGACTTTAAAACAGTTACAGGGTTTAAAGGCTGTGATAGGAGAAAACTGTGGATGGATCAACAACATTGTAGTTACTCCACAATCCTAACCTAATTGACAGAGTGAAAAGGAAGCCTGTACAGAATAAAAATATTCCAAAACATGCATCCTGTTTGCAACATGGCACTAAAGTTATACTGCAGAAAATGTGCCAATGCAATTCACTTTTTGCCCTGAATTCAAAGTGTTATGTGTTGCATTGGATTTGCCCCAAACATAACTGTTAGCACTCTCCATATTTTCAAGCATAGTGGTGGCTGCATCATGTTATGGGTGTGCTTGTAATAGTTCAGGACAGGGGAGTTTTTCCAGGATAAAAAGGAAACGGAATGGAGCAAAACATAGAAAAAAAATGTAGTCCACTTTGTAAATGCAAAATGTAGAAAAAATCTGAAGGCACTGTATGCGCATATTGTTTTTAGACAAGAGTGAATGAACTGTGTTCTGAGTGCTAGGCAAACAGGCACACAGTGGGCAGATCACTGGGGATCCTGAGCTGGGAGTGAAAGCAGCAGCTGCGTCCCAAAGGGCAAACTATGCCCTATAAAGTGCACTACTATGGACCCTTGTCAAAAGTAGTGTACTTTAAAGAGAATAGGGTGTCTTTTGGGATGCAGCCAGGAGGAGAGGAGGGCGTTATGAGTCATCCACTGAGGGCGGCAGAGCAGAGGCCTGACTGACGAGGTGGTGTCTGACTGCAATATTGGAGATAGCTCTGAATCCCCCCGAGAGGCAGGCTTTCTGAGCACATCTGAAGATTGACGGACACCCGCTGACTTCATTCAGAGAGCTCAGGGTTCTCTCCAACTGTAGTGTACAAGCTCTCTCTCGCACTAAGCCCGGAGGGCATGTAAGTAAAAAAAATAAAATAAATAAAGACAGAAAATGCACTGTTTAAATATATTGGTATTGCAATCACATACCCTCAGCCCTCTAAATAATTAATAATTGACTACATTAAAGGGGCAATCCTTAGTTGAAACAATAACAAAGCGGGCAATCCACTTCTGTTTTGGTAAAAAGCTGAGGGTTTGGCCTGGAGAAATGTAAGCACTCTCAAATTCAGACAGCTATTGATGCAAGGACTGACCATCTACGATATAAAAAGTATAGTTTAAAGGGGTTAGCATACGTTCAGATGGACAGTAATTGTGTCACCTTACATTGTAATAAACAGCAATTCTTACATTGCAGAATAGACAGAATAAAATAATTATGTAAGGTGAGGCTATTTCATTACATTTACATTACATTTAAGTCATTTAGCAGACGCTCTTATCCAGAGCGACTTACAAATTGGTGGATTCACCTTATGATATCCAGTGGAACAACCACTTTACAAGTAATTTCATTACTTATACTGTGAGGCTATTTCATTACTTACAGTTGAAGTCGGAAGTTTACATACACTTAGGTTGGAGTCATTAAAATTTGTTTTCAACCACTCCACAAATTTCTTGTTAACAAACTATAGCATTGGCAAGTCGGTTAGGACATCTACTTTGTGCATGACACAGATATTTTTTCCAACAATTGTTTACAGACAGATTATTTCACTTAAAATTCACTGTATCACAAAACCAGTGGGTCAGAACTTTACATACACTAAGTTGACTGTGTCTTTAAACAGCTTGGAAAATTCCAGAAAATGATGTCATGGTTTAGAAGCTTCTGATAGGCTAATTGACATAATTTCAGTCAATTGGAGATGTACCTGTGGATGTATTTTAAGGCCTACCTTCAAACGCAGTGCCTCTTTGCTTGACATCATGGGAAAATCAAAAGAAATCGGCCAAGACCTCAGACATTTTTTTGCAGACCTCCACAAGACTGGTTCATCCTTGGGAGCAATTTCCAAACACCTGAAGGTACCACGTTCATCTGTACAAACAATAGTTACGCAAGTATAAACACCATGGGACCACGCAGACATCATACCGCTCAGGAAGGAGACGCGTTCTGTCTCCTAGAGATTAACGTATTTTGGTGCGAAAAGTGCAAATCAATCCCAGAACAGCAGCAAAGGACCTTGTGAAGATGCTGGAGGAAATAGGTACAAAAGTATCTATATCCACAGTAAAACAAGTCCTATATCGACATAACCTGAAAGGCAGTTCAGCAAGGAAGAAGCCACTGCTCCAAAACCTCCATTAAAAAAGCCAGACTACGGTTTGCAACTGCACATGGGAACAAAGATCGTACTTTTTGGAGAAATGTCCTCTGGTCTGATGAAACAAAAATAGAACTGGCAGCATCATGCTGTGGGGGTGCTTTGCTGCAGGAGGGACTGGTGCACTTCACAAAATAGATGGCATCATGAGGAACGGAAATTATGTGGATATATTGAAGCAACATCTCAAGACATCAGTCAGGAAGTTAAAGCTTGGTCGCAAATGGGTCTTCCAAATGGACAATGACCCCAAGCATACTTCTAAAGTTGTGTCAAAATGGCTTAAGGACAACAAAGTCAATGTATTGGAGTGGTCGTCACAAAGCCCTGACCTCAATCCTATAGAAAATTTGTGGGCAGAACTGAAAAGGCGTGTGCGAACAAGGAGGCCTACAAACCTGACTCAGTTACACCAGCTCTGTCAGGAGGAAATGGGCCAAAATTCACCCAACTTATTGTGGGAAGCTTGTGGAAGGCTACCCAAAACGTTTGACCCAAGTTAAACAATTTAAAGGCTATGCTACAAAATACTAATTGGGTGTATGTAAACTTCTGACCCACTGGGAATGTGATGAAAGAAATTAAAGCTGAAATAAATCACTCTACTATTATTCTGACATTTCACATTAAAATAAAGTGGTGATCCTAACTGACCTAAAACAAGGATTTAAAAAAATATATATTTGGCTAAGGTGTATGTAAACTTCTGACTTCAACTGTATACTGTGAGGCTATTTCAATACTTATACTGTGAGGGTATTGAATTACTTATACTGAGTTTACTCACTTTCTTTCCCTAATCATAATGTCCAATGTCTGATGTGTTGGCCAACCATGTTTAATTTGGATGACATTTCATGCTTTTAACAACTGTATAGCCTTGCATGGAATACATGGCCCCAGGAACCACCTGGGGTAGGCCTATTTGGTTGCATGTAGTCTGGTCTACTGTGTATTCGTAACCCCCACCTCCCCCTGTCGATAGTGGTTGTGTATACTAACAATACAATTCCCTTTAGCCCTATATTTTTTTAAATCTCAGATTATAAACATTGGCGTCCCTCCAGTAGTTTTCTTCATCACTAACGAGTACTTCGTCGTCAGACATGTTTGTAAATTGTTGTTTACTTCGTATAACTAATCTGTGATGCTAGGCTTCTGTCCTCACTTCTCCACCGTATTATTATTTTTTTGCCTTTGTGAATAAGGGCTTTACGTTCAGTTTTTACATAAAGGGATTCCCCCACGAGACTGCACATACGCAGTTGTTACCCATTTACACTGTTGATGCAGTCGCCACAAAATAATCTCAATTGTTTTAGGTGGAAAAGTACACATCTGACTCAAAACCGATAGTACTTTTGATCAAAAATAGCTAATGCGGCCGTACGCTTTAAATAAAGAATTTGTCCATAATTTGTAGATTTCTCAATCGCTCTTTGACTGACAACGGAGCAGAGCTAACAGCACAGACACGTCACATGACCCGTTTTTGCAGCTTTCCAGTTGGAAAGAGAGGAGAAGGCAAACTCCACCTAACCAGTTACAATGTATGGAATCACTTGAGAAATTTTAGATTTTAGGTCAACACCCCTCCCCCCCAACATGGCCTTGAAGAAAGCTTTTTATTCCCGTAACTAACTAATTCCCGTAACTATGAATGTTGCTAGCAACACAATAACCACATTTTGAATTACATACCTCCAGTAGAAAAGAGGAGAATATAATAAATATCGCTTTGATGTCATACAAGCAAGCCAAACACCTGTAAGTCCAATAGTGCACCTCACGCTTCTATATCATAAAAGTCATGGCATATACAGTGTCAATGTTTACGATCACTATGTTTGACGTACAGTTACCAGTTGACATGTCGTCATTTCCTGGGTTGTTCTGAACAAAATGAGCCTGTTTATTTATTGTGAAGAAAATTTGCCTGACCTGAATCCACTTATGAGTCCTTTCTATGCCACCAACATGATGATCTGTTTCTCTGAATTGCCCTGTGAAAGCCTAACACTTTATAACTTAGCTAGTCATATTGGCAAAAGAACAAGCTTTCAAATTATGCCCACTGGACCCAGATTGATTTATAATAGACCGTTTTTGGATTGCGTAAACAGTAACTGTGTGATGATTGGGATGCAGGGTTGTGTTCCAAACAAAACAACTACAAGTGTGCTTGCTCTAGTTCCTCAACGGTACAGCTAGGAGAGCTCAAAAAATACTTATGAGTCATAAAATGACATTGAAATTACTTAGGAACCGTGCACACTTTGGAGAAGTGTGTGGCCACTTGGAGATACTAGTTACATTTACATTTTAGTCATTTAGCAGACGCTCTTATCCAGAGTAGTGAATGTATACATTTCATACATTTTTTTCTCCGTACTGGTCCCCTACTGGTCCCCCGTGGGAATCGAACCCACAACCCTGGTGTTGCAAACACCATGCTCTACCAACTGAGCCACACGGGGTCTCTCACTCAAACCAGTGTCATTTTTTGTCTTATGTCGCACCTACCCTACATTTTCCACTAATATTCTTATACGTTACCGAATGTATCCGGAGTATTTTCAGATTTCGTTATTAACAAATGCAGCGAAAAGTACAATAAATGTAAAATGCACATCAAATCAAGAGTGTAATGTTTGGATTCAGTCTTGTGTCTGGTGAACTGTTGTGTCCTCAACTTTGGTCTAATAATTGTCCCATAATCGCCAAACTGTTCCCTTTCAACTGCTACCATGCATATGCTTTTAATATTTCTTCTGTAAGAAACATTTCAATTTAGCCCTTTCCATATAGGCCAATTCCCATGAGTGTAAAGGGTTAACCAGCTAAACAGCTGCTCTTAGCAAAAATGTGTTTGGAGTTACCCGTCTAGCTAATAGGCTATGTTAGAGTTTACACTTCCTCTTCCAATTAGAATGTGGCTGGTGAGGTCAAAATAATGAAAAACTATATACAAAATCTATTCATTTTAAAATGTTGATTACTTCTCCTTGCCATTATCATTCACCTGATGAGAAAAAGTGAATTATGTTTTTGTTAATGTATGATGGGGTCCCTAGGTTCCGGTTTGCCTTGGAGTAGGTCCCTGGGCAAGAAAAGGTTGAAGACCCCTGTTCTAAGGCAGTGTCAACACAACATTCTCTGTATGTTCTATTGGTTGTGTTGTGTATGGCCTTCTAGTTATCAGACCAAGTCTCTATGTTTTAATATAGGAGAAGTTTGTGCAAGACTGTAGAGGAAAACAGACCTGAAAAACTGGATTTGCTTTACGAGTTTGCTGCAAGCGAATCAATGATTACACGCTCCTATGGTTTGCAATGAATTGAATATCGATAAGGGGAGGCAGGGGTTTCATCTGCAACTCAACATTTGTAATTAGGCTAAATATAATTTAATTGCAACGCAAATGACTTCTGTAATGATGGAGTTTACAAAATGGCACACTGAACATTGTCAAAATCTTCTAATTCAAAGATGGCAATCTGGACAATACCTTAGTATTGTTAACATGCACACAAAAGCAAAACATTTACTAAAACTTCTGATTCAAAAATGGCACTCTGGACAAGATCTTGGAATTGTTTAACATAGGCATACCTAGATAAGGGAAGGACAGAACACTTTCCATTGACATGCATTCACATGCATGATGCAGTAACACACACAAAACACAGACTGCGTCTCCCTCCCCAGTCCCCACCACGTTCACCTTGAGCTGCTGGAGGGCAGACGAGCAAGGGGGCGGTGCTAGGCGGGCAATGCTAGGCGGGCGGTAGCAGGTCTGTGAGGCTGCCTAGCAAGGATAGGAGGCAGCATGTAGACTGATAGACAGCCAGCGATTGCTCCGCTAAGGAATCGCACAGTTAAGACCGGGTTTACTCTCCTTTAGTCTGCCTTTTTGAAATCTCTTGACAGTCAGCAACACTAGCCCGGGCACAGAAAAGCTACCAAGCCCAGGTACAAATGATGTATCTGTTGTGTTGAGATAAGGCATTGAACTGACAAGGAGGGATTGGAGTTTAAACTGAACCCCAATCACTAACACAGTCAGTACAAGGTCCTCACAAAAGAGTTGAGGTAATTCCATAGTGCTGCATTAGAAGTGTGAAAGTGGCTCTTTCATGGTGCAACACAGATACATGACTGCAGTTTGTGACTCATAGCTCCTCACAGAAAACAAATGAGTGCTTTGGAGTACGCCCCCAGAGATAGAAATTGCATTCTTCAGTCGTCCCCCAGTTAACTCTCTTTTAAAGTCCAATTCTCCCAGCAGTCAATATATCACCTAAGCTTTATTCTAGTCCTCCACCATAAGTCTGCATTCGGCGAAAATAAACTAATCTCATAAGGTAGGAAAATGAACTAGGCCCACATTTTAGGTCCCTAAGAAAATTCAATTGCAGATAAACAGGTATCCCATTTCCAAGATGAGAATGGCTCGCTGGCAGGAAGAAATCCATCTGTTCCCTTGCTTTCGCTTGAAAGTCGTTTCTCGATGCCGGCCATAAGAAACACTGCAGTTTTGAAGAACCATTCCACTTAGGTAGCATTAAGCTAGTGTTATTGAAGGGGTTAAAGGTCAAGGTTTGCTGATACTGATCACACTGCTTTAATGATCAAATTAAACAGTGTATTGAACTAATTGGTGGCAGTGTTGAGGTGTGGATATTAGACTGGTGGGAAAGGCATGGAAAGATTACCAATCACTTCATTAAATCTGGGTACATTACATTTAGCCACAGAAAAAACACCATCAGGCAGAATAATTATGCTACATAGCCTAATATTAAGCGCTTTTACTGGTTGTCTCTCCTCACAAACACCCACAGCCAAACACAGCCCCTGAGCGCCGCCCCCTTCCATTACAAAGGTTGGATTTTCAAATCCAAACAATGAGAAGTCTGTAACCCTGATGGGACTAGGGATGTGGATCTTTCTCTTTGAAGACGATTCGATACGTATCTATAGTAGACACATGGGCTCCGATATGATACAGGAACTATACGTTCTCATTTGAAACGATTCGGTTTGAGACTAGGCATCTACCACCCCACTACCACTATCAGATTAGGGTCATAAAAGAGACTAGACATCTACCACCTATAAGATTAGGGGGGGGGGGGGGGTGACAATTTAGCTTGTGTTTTTTGTCCCCCCCACTTTGGTTCTGAAATCACCATCACCCACTAATTAACTTGTCATTTTTGTGTTTGAGCTAGTAATGCATCAATATTTACCATTTACAAATTAGCTATGACATAGCCAATTAATATATAGCGCAACTTTACATTTCTCCCCCAATCTCAAAATCGAAAGGTTTTGACCATTTGGACATTTTTAATGGAGAGATCTTTTCTTCTCCTCTCGCGTCGGCAATGCAGTGCGCCTCGTAAAAGTGATTGCTGTCCTCATTATGAAATTATCAACTTTACCCTGCATATCTAACCATTACCATATACACTGAGTGTTTAACACAAAACTACCAAAACTATTGCCGATGGTGAACCTGATCAAAATAAAAATCTATTGTAAGCCCCGTTCAGCAGGTATACAGCAGGTATAGCCAGATGAGAGTTGTCTCCGGTAGCTCACTTTTATTCCGGTAAAACACAACAACGCACAGATAACAATAACCTAGAAAATTACATAGGCTTTATTAGTTGAGTGACAACCTAATATCACGCAAGCCATTTTAGCATTTGAATGCTGAAGGTGCCGTACGCAAAGCTGGGCAGTTTGACTAGGCTACTGATATTGCCAGGGTTGTTCGGCATGCAAAATTACTTGCAGATCAATGACTGTCAACACAGTTACATGCAGATCGACACTGAAGGAGAGGACGCTTCAGTTGTCATAAAATATTAGGCATTTTCAGAAGGTAGAATGTAATATGAGCAAGAAAAACAGAATTGTGAACCAGCGATTCATAATGTTTGAATACATTTTCTGACCAACGCATGCTACATTTGGATCGGTTTGTGGTCCGCGTATTGATACACTTGTATCTTTTAAACTTTTGAATAGGGGACCTATGCGTATCGGTGAATCGTTACATTCCTAGAGAGAACCAATCAAAACCGTTGCACAATATCTGAGTGAATATTGCATTAACAAACTGCCTCCTTCCCAGACCAGTGTGTCACGGTTCTCCGTGCGCTGAGTCACTTAGGTCCCGTCAGCCAGGCTAATTCAGGAAGACTTCTCAACTAAAAAGGGCATCTCCGTAGTTTTTCAGAAGAACAACATTTCCTCAATAAATTCAATAGTCCAAGAGCTGTTATGAGAAATCTGAACTTTGGCCCTTTTTGGGAAAAAAATGACAGTCTAGAATTTACACATAAGAACCTCGAACTCCAACCACATACCAGACAATGGTTTCCCGCTTTGGGCAAATCAATTTCAGACAAATCCATTCAAACAGGCTATAATAATGTTGAATACCTGCTAAGTAAATGAAGTATGATGGTGGCTAACAAAGTTCAATGACAACTGCACCAATTTGTGTGCGCAAGTGTGTGTGCATATGTGGGTGGGGGTTATTAGGGGCCTCAGCACACAGCTCAATTAAAACCAGTGAGTGACCACATCTAGCTGGTGTGAAAGAGCATTCAGTGTCACTCTTCATTAAGTCCAGATCTTTTCCTCATCTACTGTCAGCCATTTGAAATGACCAGAGGGCTCTCCATCGCCTCCAACTGAACCCTCTCTCATACTCAAGTCTGCTAATGGGCCCTTAACTTAGACCAGAGCCAAGGCAAATCTAATCTAAAACCTCATCTTCCACTCAGCAAATGCTTTTTTGCCTCCTAGGAGTCCATTTTCCAGTCCCATCCACTTCACTGCAAAATGCTCAAATAAAACAGAGCGACTCGATAAGTCCTTCGTATTCTAACAAAACACAGGCTATTGTGGTTAATGCAAAACTATTTCCCAAACAAAATAAAATAGATAGTCCAATATACTCCCATTTAAAGGGAAAATTGCACATTAAATGAGCAGAGCTGGAAACATGAGGGAGTCGGGACACAATCCAGCCGCACAGCAATAGACAAAAGCCATCACACAGCTTTGGCCTCTCATTGAAATATCATTGAAGGAATTTCCGGCAAACATGCCATGAAGTGGAGAGCTGCGCCTCTGTGAATGAATAAACCAGATTCCAATTCCCCCCCCGTTTCATGTTGGCTCAAACAGAGATATGGCTGTATGCAGAGGCTCTGGAGCAGATGGCCTCAGCAGCTGAACCAAGACAGTGAGTGAGGCAGGCATAATTCCAATCAAATGTTATTAATCACATGCGCCGAATACAACAGGTGTAGACCTTACAGTGAAATGCTTACTTACAAGCCCTTAACCAACAATTCAGTTAAGAAAAATAAGTGTAAAAATTAAAAATGTAAGTAACAAATAATTAAAGAGCAGCAGTAAAATAACACTAGCGAGGCTATATACAGGGGGTACCGGTACAGAGTCATGTGCAGGGGGGCACCAGTTAGTTGAGGTAATATGTACATGTTGGTAGAGTTAAAGTGACTATTCATAGATAATAAACAGAGTAGCAGCAGTGTAAAAAAAGGGGGGGGGGGGCAATGCAAATAGTCTGGGTAGCCATTTGATTAGCTGTTCAGGAGTCTTATGGCTTGGGGGGTAGAAGCTGTTAAGAAGCCATTTGGACCTAGACTTGGCGCTCCAGTACCGCTTGCCGTGCGGTAACAGAGAGAACAGTCTATGACTAGGGTGACTGTACAGCCCAGTCGATGAGAAGGGGGGCGTGCTTGGTCCTCCTTTTCCTGTAGTCCACAATCATCTCCTTTGTCAAGACCACGTTGAGGGAGAGGTTGTTATCCTGGCACCACATGGGCAGGTCTTTGACCTCTTCCATATAGGCTGTCTCATCGTTGTTGGTGATCAGGCCTACCACTGTTGTCATCGGCAAACTTAATGATGGTGTTAGAGTCGCGCCTGGTCATGTAGGTATGAGTGAACAGGGAGTACAGGAGGGGACTGAGCATGCACCCGAGGGGCCCCCGTGTTGAAGATCAGTGTGTCGGATGTGTTGTTACCTACACTTACCACTTGGGGGTGGCCCATCAGGAAGTCCAGGATCCAATTGCAGAGGGAGGTGTTTTGTTCCAGGGTCCTTAGCTTAGTGATGAGCTTTGAGGGCACTATGGTGTTGAATGCTGAGCTGTAGTCAATGAATAGCATTCTCACATAAGTGTTCTTTTTGTCCAGGTGGGAATGGGCAGTGTGGAGTGCAATAGAGATTGCATCATCTGTGGATCTGTTGGGGCGGTATGGAAATTCGAGTGGGTCTAGGGTTTCTGGGATAATGGTGTTGATGTGAGCCATGACCAGTCTTTCAAAGCACTTAACGGCTACAGACGTGAGTGCTACGGGTCGGTATTCATTTAGGCAGGTCACCGTAGTGTTTTTGGGCACAGGTTGAAAATGTCAGTGAAGACACTTGCCAGTTGGTCAGCGCATGCTAGGAGTACACGTCCTGGTAATCTGTCTGGCCCTGCGGCCTTGTGAATGTTGACCTGTTTAAAGGTCTTACTCACATTGGCTACAGAAAGCGTGATCACAGAGTCGTCCGGAACAACTAATGCTCTCATGCATGTTTCAGTGTTGATTGCCTCGAAGCGAGCATAGAAGAAATGTAGCTCGTCTGGTAGGTTTGTGTCACTGGGCAGCTCGCGGCTGTGCTTCCCTTTGTAGTCTGTAGTAGTTTGCAAGCCCTGCCACATCCGACGAGCGTCAGAGCCGGTGGAGTACGATTCAATCTTAGTCCTGTATTGACGGTTCGTTGGAGGTCATAGCGGGATTTCTTATAAGCTTCCGGGTTAGAGTCCCGTTCCTTGAAAGCAGCAGCTCTACCCTTTAGCTCAGTGCGAATGTTGCCTGTAATCAATGACTTCTGGTTGGGGTATGTACGTCACTCTGGGGACGACTTCATCGATGCACTTATTGACAACACCAGTGACTGATGTGGTGTACTCCTCAATGCCATCGGAAGAATCCCGTATTCCAGTCTGTGCTAGCAAAACAGTCCTGTAGCTTAGCATCCGCTTCATCTGACCACTTTTTTATTGAACAAGTCACTGGAGCTTCCTGCTTTGCTTTTTGCTTGTAAGCAGGAATCAGGAGGATATAATTATGGTCAGAGTCGCCAAATGGAGGGCAAGGGAGAGCTTTGTACACAGATCTGTGTGTGGAGTAAAGGTGGTGTAAGAGTTTTTTCCCCCTCTGGTTGCACATTTAACATGCTGGTAGAAAGGAGGTAAAACAGATTAAAGTTTCCCTGCATTAAAGTCCCCGGCCATTAGGAGCACCGCCTCTCGATGAGTGTTTTCCTGTTTGCTTATGGCCATATACAGCTCATTGAGTGCGGTCTTAGTGCCAGCATCAGTTTGTGGTGGTAAATAGGCAGCTACGAAGAATATACATGAAAACTCTCTTAGTAAATAGCGTGGTCTACAGCTTATCATGAGATACTCTACCTCAGACGAGCAAAACCCCAAGACTTCATTAGATTTCGTGCACCAGCTGTTGTTTACAAATATAGATAGACATCGTCATCCCTCTAACAAGAGACTGGGCGATCTATGATCTGTCATAAAGGCCTCAGATAGTACTGGTTGGAAGTCGAAACAGGGTTTACCAGGGGAGGTAACCCAGTCATTCACGGCTAACATTTCATACAGGACAAAAACAGGCTTCAGCACAAAGAGATCTGTGATAGTAGCTGGGACTGGGGCTGTTCCCCTCGCTCCTGCCATGACCAGCCGAGACAGATGAACAGTGGTGGGAGAAATGTGAAGACTGACAGAACTGCTAGAAACCTTCACTCTCCTCTATTCTGTTATCAGGCCTTTAATGTGAACATACAGAGCTAGTTTCTCACTGATCCAGCGCGGTGCATATCTAGTTAATTGCACCCTACCCTTCAGCGGAGACATTACAGGGCAGAGGTTGCAGGGCCTTGAATGGGAGGTTTAATAGCTTTTGGAGAATAAAAACACTTGTCCTTGGCCTTTTCAGAAAACGGTAGTACATGAGCAGCATTCTAACAAACACAAATATAGATGTGGCTGCTCAATATGACTAGATTTACTAGTATAATCTGATAAGAATCTAGTCATTATTTGATTTTCTAGAGAAATCTAGATATCAATCTGTTCATTTATAGAACTAGTAGTAAAAAGGTTTTTTAGATATTATACTTGTGATCTGTGAATAACCAATCAGATTGAGTGAACTTTACAGGAATACACTCACATAGAAACATCGGCCATTTCCACAGTTTCTTTTTGTTGATTATTTAGAGTACCATAAATATTCTTACTGATTAAAGGGATTGATTTTCAAATCAAAGCTTTGATAATTCCACTTTTTCTTTTAATGGTGATAAGAGGCAAAGCCTTTTGGTACGAAGGAAGTCAAACTACAGTAACTAAAAGCACAACAAGCAATGGAAACTGGAATTAGTAGAACAGCGTAGGAAGCAAATACAATAGTAGCCTAGTGGTTAGAGCGTTGGACTAGTAACCGAAAGGTTGCAAGATCGAATCCCCGAGATCGAATCCCCGATCTGACAAGGTAAATATCGGTCATTCTGCCCCTGAACAAGGCAGTTAAACCCAGTGTTCCTAGGACGGCATTGAAAATAAGAACTTGTTCTTAACTTGCCTCGTTAAATAAAAGGTTAAAAAAAAAAAATGTACCCATCATCACTTTATGAAAGTCCATTAATACTTCAAAATTAATAATACAGATTTGTTTCAAAGTGAGAAAAAAAATCGGAGACTAAAATGTAATCAGAAGTTTATCTATCCTGTTGTTTCGATTAGACCTTAGATGAGTCACTAAGTCACGAATTAGGCTCTGCAGATTTTGCTGTGAGGAAGCAGAGTCATTAGATAATTTATTTTGGTATTGTCCATATGTAGCTCGTTTTTGGTCACAGGTCCAGGAATGGCTGAAGAATTGCAACATTTGCCTAGAACTAACGCTGCCGATAGCAATACCGGGTGATTTGAAAAACCATAGTCAATTAATCAATAATATAATAATTATTTTAGCAAAAATGTTTATTTTTAATTTACAATCTGTAGAAGCTATGAGAATAGCAGCTGCGGTCATCCCCCTCTTCAAAAGGGGGGGATACTCTTGACCCAAACTGCTACAGACCTATATCTATCCTACCCTGCCTTTCTAAGGTCTTCGAAAGCCAAGTTAACAAACAGATCACCGACCATTTCGAATCCCACTGTACCTTCTCCGCTACGCAATCTGGTTTCAGAGCTGGTCATGGGTGCACCTCAGCCACGCTCAAGGTCCTAAACGATATCATAACCGCCATCGATAAGAAACAGTACTGTGCAGCCGTATTCATTGACCTGGCGAAGGCTTTCGACTCTGTCAATCACCACATCCTCATCGGCAGACTCAACAGCCTTGGTTTCTCAAATGATTGCCTCGACTGGTTCACCAACTACTTCTCCGACAGAGTTCAGTGTGTCAAATCTGAAGGCCTGTTGTCCGGGCCTCTGGCAGTCTCTATGGGGGTGCCACAGGGTTTAATTCTTGGGCAGACTCTCTTCTCTGTATATATCAATGATGTCGCTCTTGCTGCTGGTGAGTCTCTGATCCACCACTACACAGACGACACCATTCTGTATACTTCTGGCCCATCTTTGGACACTATTAACAACCCTCCAGACGAGCTTCAATGCCATACAACTCTCCTTCCGTGGCCTACAACTGCTCTTAAATACAAGTAAAACTAAATGCATGCTCTTCAACCGATCGCTGCCTGCACTTGCCCGCCCGTCCAGCATCACTACTCTGGACAGTTCTGACTTAGAATATGTGGACAACTACAAATAACTAGGTGTCTGTCTGGTTAGACTAAACTCTCCTTCCAGACTCACATAAAACATCTCCAATCCAAAGTTAAATCTAGAATTGGCTTCCTATTTCGCAACAAAGCATCCTTCACTCATGCTGCCAAACATACCCTCGTAAAAGGGTATGATCTTACCGATCCTCGACTATGGCGATGTCATATACAAAATAGCCTCCAACACCCTACTCAACAAATTGGATGCAGTCTATCACAGTGCCATCCGTTTTGTCACCAAAGCCCCATATACTACCCACCACTGCGACGTGTACGCTCTCGTTGGCTGGCCCTCGCTTCATACTCGTCGCCAAACCCACTGGCTCCAGGTCATCTACAAGACCCTGCTAGGTAAAGTCCCGCCTTATCTCTGCTCGCTGGTCACCATAGCTGCACCCACCCGTAGCACGCGTTCCAGCAGGTATATCTCACTTGTCACCCCCAAAGCCAATTTCTAAATGGCCACCTTTCCTTCCAGTTCTCTGCTGCCAATGACTGGAACAAACTACAAAAATCTCTGAAACTGGAAACACTCATCTCCCTCACTAGCTTTAAGCACCAGCTGTCAGAGCAGCTCACAGATCACTGCACCTGTACATAGCCCATCTATAAATAGCCCAAACAACTACCTCTTCCCCTACTGTATTTATTTTGCTCCTTTGCACCCCAGTATTTCTACTTTGCACACTCATCTACTGTCAAATCTACCATTCCAGTGTTTTAATTGCTATATTGTATTTACATCGCCACAAAGGCCTATTTATTGCCTTTACCTCCCTTATCTCACCTCATTCACCACTTCTCAGTTCCTATGCTTCCTGGCTGATGTTTTGGTCACTTTTGAATGCTGGCGGTGCTTTCACTCTAGTGGTAGCATGAGACGGAGTCTACAACCCACACAAATGGCTCAGGTAGTGCAGCTCATCCAGGATGGCACATCAATGCGAGCTGTGGCAAGAAGGTTTGCTGTTTCTGTCAGCGTAGTGTCCAGGGCATGGAGGCGCTACCAGGAGACAGGCCAGTACATCAGGAGACGTGGCGGAGGCCGTAGGAGGGCAACAACCCAGCAGCAGGACCGCTACCTCCGCCTTTGTGCAAGGAGGAGCAGGAGGAGCACTGCAAGAGCCCTGCAAATTGACCTCGAGCAGGCCACAAATGTGCATGTGTCTGCTCAAACGGTCAGAAACAGACTCCATGAGGGTGGTATGAGGGCTCGACGTCCACAGGTGGGGGTTGTGCTTACAGCCCAACACCGTGCAGGACATTTGGCGTTTGCCAGAGAACCCCAAGATTGGCAAATTCGCCACTGGCGCCCTGTGCTCTTCACAGATGAAAGCAGGTTCACACTGAGCACATGTGACAGACGTGACAGAGTCTGGAGACACCGTGGAGAACGTTCTGCTGCCTGCAACATCCTCCAGCATGACCGGTTTGGCGGTGGGTCAGTCATGGTGTGGGGTGGCATTTCTTTGGGGGGCCGCACAGACCTCCATGTGCTCGCCAGTGGTAGCCCGACTGCCATTAGGTACCAAGATGAGATCCTCAGACCCCTTGTGAGACCATATGCTGGTGCGGTTGGCCCTGGGTTCCTCCTAATGCAAGACAATGCTAGACCTCATGTGGCTGGAGTGTGTCAGCAGTTCCTGCAAGAGGAAGGCATTGATGCTATGGACTGGCCCGCCCGTTCCCCAGACCTGAATCCAATTGAGCACATCTGGGACATCATGTCTCGCTCCATCCACCAACGCCACGTTGCACCACAGACTGTCCAGGAGTTGGCGGATGCTTTAGTCCAGGTCTGGGAGTAGATCCCTCAGGAGACCATCCGCCACCTCATCAGGAGCATGCCCAGGCGTTGTAGGGAGGTCATACAGGCACGTGGAGGCCACACACACTACTGAGCCTCATTTTGACTTGTTTTAAGGACATTACATCAAAGTTGGATCAGCCTGTAGTGTGGTTTTCCACTTTAATTTTGAGTGACACCAAATCCAGACCTCCATGGGTTGATAAATTGGATTTCCATTGATTATTTTTGTGTGATTTTGTTGTCAGCACATTCAACTATGTAAAGAAAAAAGTATTTAATACGATTATTTCATTCATTCAGATCTAGGATGTGTTATTTTAGTGTTCCCTTTATTTTTTTGAGCAGTGTATAAAAAAATAGAAAGGCTCGGTACTTTTGTCAAGCATCACAGCACAGTTGAAAAATATATGGCAAATAGAAATCCAAAATGGATGGTGTTAAGAGATAGATGGGAGGGGTTGAACGGAGCTGAAGGGTGGGACTAATAACAAGATAACCAATGTAAAACATACGGGGTCTGTAAAATGTATATAGGTTCAGAACTTTTGAAATAGCACAGTTACAAATAGAAATCAAACTGGATGGACATCAGAAATAAAGGAAAGACTAAAAACAAACAAAATATAACTATTGTAAAATAGATTGTGTCTGTAAAATGTGTATAATATGTATAAACTGAAGGTAGAAGCCTAAGTGTTATTGTTTATTAGTTTACTGCAATTGGGGGAAGGGTGGTAGGGTTTGCGGGGAATAATAAAGGTAAATTCAAAAAAAAGTAAGTATGTCTATATAGGTATGTGTATATGTATGTATGCAGATGTGTATGGATGTATATATTTACCCCCCAAAATATATGGGGGATTGGAAATGCAGACAATTACATTGATGGAAGCAACAATCTTTCCACAACATTAAGCTGACCCACCCCTTAAAGAAAATTGAAAAAATGTCACAAATTAGGAACTTGTTGCATGTCATACCACCACCACCTCAGACTTGGGATGAGCTGGCACAGTGTGTGTTTGTGTGTGTGTGTGTGTGTGTGTACCTTTCGTGCTGCGTGGATGTCGAAGAATGGCTTGTTCCTGACACTAAAGGGCTCCTTGGTCTTGTCGATCTGTCCCGTCTTCATCTTCTCCACCCTAGGGGAGATCTCTTTCTCTTTTCACAATAGCCGAATACTGAAATCACACTGGCCTACCCTGAAAGACAAACAGACAAACAAATTAATAATAATCTTGGAATGTAAGGCTTTGTGTTCCCATAATTTGAGAAAGAACGGATGCAAAACCTGACTTACTAATGCAATGTCAAATCAAAGTAGGGCTAATATCTCCCCCCAGTTCAATGGTACAGTGAATACCAATGCATTTGGATATTTTCAAATGAAATCCAATCTTTCTTATCTTCCGCTTGATAGATTGTCTAGATATGACAAGGAGACGAGCTGCCAATCCAGTGCCATGGCAACTGTGAACAGGTCTGAATAATCATGAACTGATGAACTGAATAGAGAGAGAGAAGAGGGACAGAGAAAGAGAAAAGACAGCGAGAGAGATAGAGGGGTAAAGGGAGAGAGAGCGAGAGAGAGATGTTGAGTTCTCTTGGGGTAGCTAGACCCAGGGTCATCTTATCTATAAGGCAGCTAGAAGCCACAGGCAATGAGCGTCTATTCAATAAACATTTTAGTGAGGTCACCATGCCAACGGGTCTCGTCTAATGTCCTCCACTCCTGTTTTTCACACAGTTTCTGAGAAAAGGAGCTGTTCGCTTCAGACGGACCACAGTAACATTTTACGTCTCCCAAACCTCAAGGCTCACAAGGGCCACACTCCAGGGTCGTATTCATTAGGCACCAAACGGTCAGTCCATTTTCTTCCGTTTGGTGCCTAATGAATACGACCCTGAAAACGGGCAGAAACAAGGACGACTACCCGGCCTGAATTTGCTAAGGAAGGAGCTGGATGTAGCTGAGACAGAAGCAACTTATTAGTAAAACGAACACAGCATCTTAGTGGCTTCATAAAGGCTCTTATCTCAGTTACTGTAATGTCCCAGGGAAGTCAAGTTAACATTCAAATTCCAACGCTTAGTTATACATACAGCAAAGGGAATACAAAACTCTGCAGCAAGAAAATAGCACAGAAAATAATATTCACTAAAATGAATGAAATAGAATGAGAATAAAGAAATAATGAAGTACTAATAATAATCAGAGAGCTGCAGAGTGACAATATGGCGTCAGTTAATGGGGATCCTAATACAATTGATAATTTCTACAGTAGCCTTCCCTTTCCGATGGCAGTCTTGTCTGCTTGGATCTGCTTCATTAAAAACACCAGCACCATTGACTCATTAGCAGGAGCGGCCTACTCGAGGTGCTGACAGGCAGGCTGAGTGTTAACTGCATTACAGACTATGCACCATCTTCATCATTCACTATCATCATCCTAGTCATCTTCATGTTCTTCAGCATCATAGACTCAGTATTCTACTTTCTATTGACTTCTCATAGGGCCTTGATGTAGCGTAGCCTACATGCAAAAAGCATTGACAATGATTGTGGGTTTTCTGATCTGGCTGCAGTAACACTCCGGTAAGCAAAATGAAAGACATGACTGGCTGGCTGACTGCTTCAAGTGTAAATTCCGGTAGAGTAGTTGGAAGGCACTCCTATTGGGTTTATAATTGAGTTTTTACACAAGCTATGTATTCCTTGTTAAAAACTGGGTGGGTCGAGCCCTGAATGCAGATTGTCTGACAGCCGTGCTATATCAGAACGTATACCACGAGTATGACAAAACATTTATTTTTACTGCTGTAATTATGTTGGTAACCAGTTTAAGGCACCTCGGGGATTTGTGGTATATGGCCAATATACCACGCCTAAGGGCTGTTCTTATGCATGACGCATGGTGGAATGCCTTGATACAGCCCTTAGCCGTGAAATATCGGCCATATATCAAACTCCTGAGGTGCCTTATTACTATTATAAACTGGTTACCAACATAATTACAGCAGTAAATTAATTGGATAGTGTATAAATACACCCAGTCACTACAAAGATACAGGTGTCCTTCCTAACTCAGTTGCCGGGGGAGGAAGGAAACCATGAGGCCAATGGTAACTTTAAAACAGTGTTTAATGGCTGTGATAGCAGAAAACTGAGGATGGATCAACATTGTAGTTCTCCACAATACTAACCTAATTGACAGAGTAAAAAGAAGAAAGCCTGTACATAATACTAATATTCCAAAACATGCATCCTGTTTGGAGATACAGGGGATACAGGGAGACCTTATGGTGGTGTGTTGGGTTAGCGATAGTATGCTTTTGGAGCCGACTGTGCTCTATAGGCTACTTTTGGGTCATTTCAATACTTTTCTGCTTGGAGACTGACCTACCAAAATGAAGAACTGATGGACTGACTGCATTTAGGGCCTCTCGGTGCTAGCAGGAGTCATAGCTGAGGAGATCATCACTGTGTAGGGACGGAGGACCATCAACGACTGAACCTTCTATAAAACAGCTCAGGGAATAATACCCCACATATCAAGAGTGCTGCTGTGAGGGCTAATTACAATGCTGTTTGATTCAACTTTAGCGAGAGTGAAGCTCTTCAGAAGCTGTATATTACCTCAGCAGCAGCTTCTGTGACATGGCTCGCCTCCAACTCTTTAATATTCTGTCTGCGTACCAAATGGCACCCTATCCCCTATGTAGTGCACAACATTTAACCAGGTCCCATAGGGCTCTTGTCAAAAGTAGTGCACTATATTGGAAATAGGGTGCCACCTGGGATGAAGCCACAACCTCTAAAGACGCCTATGCCTGGTAGGCTCAGCAATGTTGGTTAGGCTTTGTGAGGGCAAATACAATTACTGCTATTTTTAATGGATGATGGGAAGAAGGGATTATGTGAACACACAGTGAGACGAAAAGCGAGAGTATAGTTCATTTATTTTAAGAAGATTTATCAGCTTTGAGTGAGAATTTAATCCAATGCACAGCAACTCAAAGCAGAGCTTCATGTTCCTGGAGCAACAACTGGTATCAAAGCCAACCAGTTTTACACCATCTGTCAGATGCGTCATCAGGCGGAGAGAACCAGAAAGACGTGACACAGCTACAAGTGATTAAAAACAATTATTCTGGGCATGTGCAGTCCTCCCTTCAGACTCTCTGCTCAGGTACAGTATACCTGCTGTCAGAGGTAGCCTAGTGCAAGAAAGACCACCTTTTTCCAACCTTGTTTTTACTTATCCATTTTGTTTTTCCCTCAAAAAATAGTAAATGCAAAGTGGAACCTTTTGAAAGTTTGAAAAGCGCATAAACCTGACCCAGGCAAAGTACAAATCTCTATATTAGTCGATTAACATAATTCATTTAATGGGACTTTATTTGTAGTCAGAAAAGCCAAAAATTATGCAAGGAAGAGACATGCGTGACAAATGCATGACATCAATGCATGACAAATGTATGCGAGATAGAAAATAACCTAATTCAATTAACCCCCCCCCCCCAAAAAAACAAACAAATATCGTCTTAGTATACTGAATTAATTGGAAAAGCTGCATAGAATGAAGCAAGGAAATACGCTTATAATCTCAGGAATGGGTTCATTAATACAGAAATAGTACTATGCAAGCCACAATCCAGAGCATCATATAAGAGCTCTTAGGGGGTAAGTCAACCAAGGATGTAGGAAGGAATCTACAGTACCAGTAAAAGTTTGGACACCTACTCATGGACAACTTCATTTTAACTATTTTCTACATTGTAGAATATTAGGGAAGACATTCAAACTATGAAATAACATGTAGTAACCAAACATACTTGAGATTCTTCAAAGTAGCCAGCCTTTGCCTTGATGACAGCTTTGCACACTCTTGGCATTCTCTCAACCAGCTTCATGAGGTAGTCACCTGGAATGCATTTTCATTTACAGGTGTGCTTTGTAAAAAGTTAATTTGTGGAATTTCTTTCCTTGTCAATGCGTTTGAGCCAATCAGTTGTGTTGTGACAAGTTAGGGATGGTATACAAAAGATAGCCCTATTTGGTAAAAGACCAAGTCCATATTATGGCAAGAAGAGCTCAAATAAACAAATAGAAACGACAGTCCATCACTACTTAAGACATGAAGGTCAGTCAATCTGGAAATGTTTAAGAACTTCAAATGTTTCTTCAAGTGCAGTAGCAAAATCCATCAAGAGCTATGATGAAACTGGCTCTCATGAGGACCGCCACAGGAAAGAAAGACCCAGAGTTACCTCTGCTGCAGAGTATAAGTTCATTAGTTACCAGCCTCCGAAATTGCAGCACAAATAATTGCTTAATAGAGTTCAAGTAACAGACATCTCAACATCAACTGTTCAGAGGAGACTGTGTGAATCAAGCCTTCATGGTGAAATTGCTGCAAACAAACCACTACTAAAGGACACCAATAATAAGAAGAGACTTGTTGGGCCAGGAAACACGAGCAATGGACATTAGACCAGTGTAAATCTGTCCTTTGGTCTGATGAGTCCAAATTTGAGATTTTTAGTTCCAACCTCCGTGTCTTTGTGAGACGCGGAGTAGGTGAATGGATGATCTCTGCAAGTGTGTTTCCCACCGTGAAGCAGGGAGGAGGTGGTGAGATGGTGCTTTGCTGGTGACACCGTCTGATTTATTTTGAATTCAAGGCACACTTAACCAGCATGGCTACCACAGCATTCTGCAGCGATATGCCATTCATGAGACTTTATTTGTACAGTCAGAAAAGCCAAAAATGATGCAAGGAAGAGACATGCATGACAAATGTATGCGAGATGGAAAGTAACCTAATTCACAAGAAAGGTGTTCATGAGTAGGTGTCCAAACTTTTGACTGGTACTGTAGATTCATTCGTGCATCCTTGGTTGACTTACACACACACACCACCCCCCCACACAGAGAGACAGACGACCCCCCCCGAAGATGCTGCTAACGTGACATATGCTGAGTGGTCGAGCCCTGGCTCTATACCCAGGAGCAGATCTCCCATGCCACTTACTGTAGCCACCAGGTGACTGGTGAGGCGGAAGGGACAGGAGGTGACAAGGCTTCACACGCCTGTGGACCAGTTACCTTAGCAGGCACGACAGAGTAATGAGTCCTACCGGGTTGCAACGCAACGGCCTCCCTCTGAGCGTTCCCTCAAACACACATGCCTTACACAATGAGAACATAATTTTATTCTGCCACACCTAATGACACACCTGACCGCAATAGGAACATTAGGGGGACATCTGTGTATAATGTCAATTGCAGAAATGACTTGGCCATTGGCTGTTTAATTTCAAGTCAATGTATCTCCATTACAAAATCCAATAAGCAGAAACGGTGATGAAATATATTAAATATGGAGATAAATCTACAGTGACATTGTGTCTTTATTAGAGGTCGACCGATTAATCAGAATGGCCAATTAATTAGGGCCGATTTCAAGTTTTCATAACAATCGGTAATCGGTATTTTTGGACACTGATTTGCCAATTTTTTTTACACCTTTATTTAACTAGGCAAGTCAGTTAAGAACACATTCTCATTTTCAATGACGGCCTAGGTTAACTGCCTTCTTCAGGGGCAGAACGACAGATTCTTACCTTGTTAGCTCTGGGATTCAATCTTGAAACCTTATGGTTAACTAGTCCAACGCTCTAACCACCTGCTTTACATTGCACTCCACGAGGAGCCTGCCTGTTACATGAATGCAGTAAGAAGCCAAGGTAAGTTGCTAGCTAGCATTAAACTGATCTTATATACATAAAAGAATCAATCAATCATAAATCACAAGTTAACTACTCATGGTTGATGATATTACTAGTTTATCTAGCCTGTCCTGCGTTGCATATAATCGATGCGGTGCGCTTTCGCGAAATAGGACTGTCATTGCTCCAACGTGTACCTAACCATAAACATCAATGTCTTTCTTAAAATCAATACACAAGTATATATTTTTAAACCTGCATATTTAGGTAATATTGCCTGCTAACATACATTTCTTTTAACTAGGGAAAATGTGTCACCTCTTGCAATAAAGTCAGGGTATAAGCAGCAGTTTGGGTCGCCTGGCTCGTGGCGAACTGTGTTTAGACTATTTCTTCCTAACAAAGACAGCCAACTTCGCCAAACGGGGGATGATTTAACAAAAGCGCATTCGCGAAAAAAGCATAATCGTTGCATGACTGTACCTAAACATAAACATCAATGCCTTTCTTAAAATCAATACACAGAAGTATATATTTTTAAACCTGCATATTTAGCTAAAAGAAATCCAGGTTAGCAGGCAATATTAACCAGGTGAAATTGTGTCACTTCTCTTGCGTTCATTGCACGCAGTTTGGGCCGCCTGGCTCGTTGCGAACTAATTTGACAGAATTTTACGTAATTATGACATAACATTGAAGGTTGTGCAATGTAACAGGAATATTTAGACTTAGGGATGCCACCCGTTAGATAAAATACGGAACGGTTCCGTATTTCACTGAAAGAAAAAACGTTTTGTTTTCGAGATGACAGTTTCCGGATTCGACCATATTAATGACCTAAGGCTTGTATTTCTGTGTGTTTATTATATTATAATTAAGTCTATGATTTGATAGAGCAGTCTGACTGAGCGGTGGTAGGCACCAGCAGGCTCGTAAGCATTCATTCAAACAGCACTTTTGTGAAATGGCTAGCTAGTTAGCGGGGTGCACACAAACAGCGTTTCAAACGTCACTCGCTCTGAGACTTGGAGTAGTTGTTCCCCTTGCTCTGCATGGGTAACGCTGCTTCGAGGGTGGCTGTTGTCGATGTGTTCCTGGTTCGAGCCCAGGTAGGGGCGAGGAGAGGGACGGAAGCTATACTGTTACACTGGCAATACTAAAGTGCCTATAAGAACATCCAATAGTCAAAAGTATATGAAAAACAAATCGTATAGAGAGAAATAGTCCTATAATAACTACAACCTAAAACTTCTTACCTGGGAATATTGAAGACTCATGTTAAAAGGAACCACCAGCTTTCATATGTTCTCATGTTCTGAGCAAGGAACTTAAACGTTAGCTTTCTTACATGGCACATATTGCACTTTTACTTTCTTCTCCAACACTTTTGCATTATTTAAACCAAATTGAACATGTTTCATTATTTATTTGAGGCTAAATTGATTTTATTGATGTATTATATTAAGTTAAAATAAGTGTTCATTCAGTATTGTTGTAATTGTCATTATTACAAATAAATAAATAATAATAAAAAAACCAAAAACATTTAATCGTCCGATTAATCCGTATCGGCTTTTTTTTGGTCCTCCAATAATCGGTATCGGTGTTGAAAAATCATAAATCGGTCGACCTCTAGTCTTTATCATGACACCGTTCTTGGATTCTCCTGTTGGTGGCTGACAGTGAGTGGCATGGTTTAACTCTGGAGCAGACACCGACAGGACCTTTTCAGGAAAACAAACAAAAAAAATGCTTATTTCATAACCCCAGGCAACAGCAGAAAATATCATTTTCTCCCCCTTGTCTCCAGGTGTTGATTGAGGTCAAGCAATGTCATGTTTTCGAGAGGCACCTATTCATAGACAAGGGACCAGCATTGTGGCATCGTGTAGGATGACTGTTGAGGTAATGTACCGTAACAGAGTAATGCAGCATGGAGTGATAATCCATATCAAACAAACTGTAACAGTAGCCAATCAACTCTGTTCTACTGCACACAACTCCAACCTAAGCTTGGTAACCTCATCCTTTCCTTTCAAAGAGTACAGCCACATAGGCCCGAATGAATAGATCATTATTACAACCCACTTGTCTTCAAGAACACATTGTCTTCTACAATAATGATCTGACCAAGGAGCAATGATTCTGGCAGCAAAGCAGACAAGTGATTAGCGAATAGTGGCGATTGATTGTGTCTTGACAAAATAAGTTGTGACTGTCTCAGTGTGGAGCCTGGTGCCTAGGCTGGGCAGTCTGACTGGGATGATAGAGCAGGCCAATAATGGGCTGGGTACTGGGGATCAATTCTGCAGCGCTTAATGACGGCTCGGGGAGCTACACAGCGCTGCTAACCTCTGTACCGCCACCTCCACTGCCTCCCTCCTAGCCCCCACCACTGCCTTCACCAAGACCCTCTACTTCCCTCCCTGTGTGATCCGCTGATCGATGGCGGCAGGAGGCGACACACTCCACATAATGGCCTCAATCCATCCTCCTGGAATCCATCCTTTCTATTATTAGGACAGAACAGGGACTGGCAGACTGTTTCATGCAAGCGCGTTTATCTCTGAGCCTGCCTGGTAAAGGCCTAGCTAGCCTAGCATTGAGATTGGCATCAGCACCGGCTATGAGTTCATTAGACATCAGTAGGAATATTATCTGTTAATAGCCTATATGCCATTTCCCCCTGAAATAAACCCGCAGCAATCTCACAGCTCAGTGAAAATGTGTGATGTGGATGAAGCCAGGGAATACATAATCAACGTGCCTCCCGAATAGTACCCTATTCCTTACTGGGACCATAGGGCTCTGGTCAAAGGTAGTATACTATGTTGGGAATAGGGTGCCATTTGAGATTCAGCTTTAGTCTTCTATACCAAATATTCTCTGTACATAGATGTCAGTGTGAATGATCGCCCAGGTAACTAATTAGCAGTAAATTGATAATTAGTTTCAGTTGAGAAGAACACCATCAAGCTCAATGCTCCTTAGCTGAGTGTCTTCAGTAGTTGGTGTATACAACAGAACTTGTGAAATAGAAAAACAAACATGCGATTTGTGGAAGCAGTTAAACATTCAGAAAGTCTGAGGACTGCAAACATGTCAAACTGGATTGTGGTCCAGGGAGGCTACTCTGAAATGGCTGTGATAGAGATTTACTTTTAAATGTTTTTGCAAAAACATGTTTAGCGATTTCAGATTGGCTGCTGTGACGTTAGCACGTGTGTCCTGGACAGTGTCCTGGATCTTTATGGTCAGGTTTTACTGAGTCCTGCTGGCTGGCTGACCAGAGAGTGGAGGGGTCTGGGGAGCAGACAGATTGAGCTCCGCTCCTCTCCTCCAAGGCAGCATTCATCAGTCTGACACACAGACTGGCTGCCACCATGGAGAGGCAGGGCTAACAATGTAGATCGAGATATTAACTATTAAACACAGGGGTCAGAGGGGCTGCTGATGGGGCTTTAGTGTGCCAATGGACCTGGTGTACTGGCTGACCTTGGGCGTACTGACTAAGGCCTGGTATGTCTGGCACCTCGTCAGGGAATGACAGGGGAAACACAGAGGCAACACATTTTCGGCTGACCAGGCACGGCACTACTCACGTTGAATTGAATGATGTCATAGGTCAGGTAGTGCGGGACAGGCTGGCCGTTCACCTTGTCAATAATCATCTCCTGTGGAAACAAGAGACAGAAAAGTGTTCAGAGGGGGTGGTGAGGACATTTTAGACAGACAGAGACACAGAGAGACAGACAAAGACACAGAGAGAGCACAGAGAGAGCGACAGACAGGTCAGAGCAAGGTGTTGAAGGGAAAACTTTCCCACTCAGACAATGAGAGGAGCATCCTGGAACGTGCCGGTCCAACAGCGGGGGGTAACTAAGCACTCTCAAAGGTGCCGGCTGCGTCTCCTGAGGAGTGCGGACGGCAGCCTGCGGCACAGACCAGGAAGTACCAGGGAGAGGAACGGCAAATGGCAGGCAGCGGCAGAAATAGATTTAAACATTCATTATTCAACAGCGTGGAGTTGAGAATCAGGTACATCAGAGCTGGGGAGAGGCCCAACTGACACATGACTGAGTTTACAGTGACGTCATGCAACTAGGTGGTGCAGGGGGAGGGAGAGAAAGAGAGAGTATGAATTATACAGTACGCACCACCATTCTGACACATTTCCATAGGAACATTAAGGGAAATACTGCTTTACTGTTATTATGACATTCACTCTAGTTTGTCCTTTTAAGGGATTTTACTCATCAACTATTAACTCAAATGTGAGTGTATAATTGCAGGCAAATATAAGACAACACTTACTCAAATGATGACACTACAGCGGTGAACTACAGGGCAAACAGCTAGCTTTTATTCTCACTGACATTGGACAAGTTGTTGTGAATTGCTCTGGGGGAGATGAAGACAGTTCTGTAGACATGAGTTGACATACAACCCATTGAGACACCAAGCCTATCCCGCCTCTTTTACGCTGCTGCTACTCTGTTTATCATCTATGCATAGTCACTTTAACTCTACCTACATGTACATATTACCTCAACAAACCTGTGCCCCCGCTGTTATTTTACTGCTGCTCTTTAATTATTTGTTATTATTATTTAAATGTATTTATTTTTTACCCAACACCTATTTTTCTTAAAACTGCATTGTTAGTTAAGGGCTTGTAAGTAAGCATTTCATTGTAAGGTAATACCTGTTGTATTCGGCGCATGAGACAGATACAATTTGATTTGATGATTGCAAAGTTGAACATAAAAAAACTCTATGAACAAAGACTACTTTTAACAAAACATTTTTTTTACGCAAACCTTGGAGAAATCATCTGAAGAAAAGAGATTGATGGCTAAGCAAACTCACCTCCCACATAACTGGGCTGCTGTACAGAATGCAGGGCTGTGTACACAGGCATGAGGCATAAAGACAGCTAGCTTCTTCTCTCCTTGGTTCCCATTAGGGAGGGTGATAAGTGACTGGTGTCTTGTGCACCTGCTGTTTGGGGAGCACTGAGACCTGGGTGAGGTGACCTAGGCGGCGTTTAAATTGGCATCCTATTCCCTATATAGTGCACTATTTTTGACCAGGGTTCATAGTAAAGAGCACTATATAGGGAACAGGGTGCCATTTCAGATGCCGCCTAGGTCACCTCACCCAGGTCCCAGCACAAGAGAGAGATGGGACAGAAATCCCAGGAAAGTATAAAGACTAGAGGTCAACCGATTAATCGGAATGGCCGATTAATTAGGGCCGATTTCAAGTTTTCATAACAATCGGTATTTTTGGCCACCGATTTTTTGACATTTTTTTTTATAAATATTTTTTTAACTAGGAAAGTCAGTTAACCTGTTTGGGATAGGGGCAGTATTTTCACGGCCGGATTAAAAACGTACCCGAATTAATCTAGTTACTACTCCTGCCCAGAAACTATAATATGCATATAATTAGTAGATTTGGATAGAAAACACTCTAAAGTTTCTAAAACTGTTTGAATGCTGTCTGTGAGTATAACAGAACTCATATGGCAGGCCAAAACCTGAGAAGATTCCATACAGGAAGTGCCCTGTCTGACAATTTGTTCTCCTTCTGTGGCATCTCTATCGAAAATACAGCATCTCTGCTGTAACGTGACATTTTCTAAGACTTCCATTGGCTCTCAGAAGGAGCCAGAGAGTGGAATGACGCCTCTGCAGTCTCTGGGCGAAAAACAGCAGGAGTTTTTGTGAGTGGTAGGGAATAATGACACTGGAGATGCGCGTCCACGAGACGACTCAATTTTTTTCATTCAGTCTTTGAATGAATACAACGTCGCCCAGTTGGAATAATCGCTATTTTACGAGAAAAATAACATAAAAATTGATTTTAAACAGCGTTTGACATGCTTCGAAGTACGGTAATGGAATGTTTTGAAATGTTTTGTCACGAAATGCGCCGGCGCGTCACCCTTCGGATAGTGACTTGAACGCACGAACACAACGGAGGTATTTAAATATAACTATGGATTATTTGGAACCAAAACAACATTTGTTGTTGAAGTAGAAGTCCTGGGAGTGCATTCTGACGAACAGCAAAGGTAATCCAATTTTTCTTATAGTAAATCTGAGTTTGGTGAGGGCCAAACTTGGTGGGTGTCAAATTAGCTAGCCATGATGGCCGGGCTATGTACTCAGAATATTGCAAAATGTGCTTTCGCCGAAAAGCTATTTTAAAATCTGACACCGCGATTGCATAAAGGAGTTCTGTATCTATAATTCTTAAAATAATTATGTTTTTTGTCAACGTTTATCGTGAGTAATTTAGTAAATTCACCGTAAGTTTTCGGTGGGTATGCTAGTTCTGAACATCACATGCTAATGTAAAAAGCTGTTTTTTGATATAAATATGAACTTGATTGAACAAAACATGCATGTATTGTATAACATAATGTCCTAGGAGTGTCATCTGATGAAGATCATCAAAGGTTAGTGCTGCATTTAGCTGTGGTTTTGGTTTTTGTGACATATATGCTTGCTTTGAAAATGGCTGTGTGATTATTTTTGGCAGGGTACTCTCCTGACATAATCTAATGTTTTGCTTTCGCTGTAAAGCCTTTTTGAAATCGGACAATGTGGTTAGATTGAGAGTCTTGTCTTTAAAATGGTTTAAAATAGTCATATGTTTGAGAAATTGAAGTTATAGCATTTTTGAGGTATTTGTATTTCGCGCCACGCTCTACCATTGGATATTGGCGAGGCTAGCGGAACGTCTGTCCCTAACAGGTTGAGAACACATTCTTATTTTCAATGACGGCCTAGGAACGGTGGGTTAACTGCCTTGTTCAGGGGCAGAACGACAGATTTTTACCTTGTCAGCTTGGGGATTGAATCTTGCAACCTTACGGTTAACTAGTCCAACGCTCTAACCACCTGCTTTACATTGCACTCCACGAGGAGCCTGCCTGTTACGCGAATGCAGTAAGAAGCCAAGGTAAGTTGCTAGCTAGCATTAAACTTATCTTATAAAAAACTATCAATCAATCATAATCACTAGTTAACTAGTAATATCATCAACCATGTGTAGTTTATTTAGCCTGTCCTGCGTTGCATATAATCGATGCGGTGCGCATTTGTGAAAAAGGTTGCGCCAACTTGTACCTAACCATAAACATCGTCTTTCTTAAAATCAATACACAAGTATATATTTTTAAACCTGCATATTTAGTTAATATTGCCTGCTAACATGAATTTCTTTTAACTAGGGAAAATGTGTCACCTCTGCAACAGAGTCAGGGTATATGCAGCAGTTTGGGCCGCCTGGCTCGTTGCGAACTGTGTTTAGACTATTTCTTCCTAACAAAGACAGCCAACTTCGCCAAACGGGGGATGATTTAACAAAAGCGCATTCGCGAAAAAAAAGCACAATCGTTGCACGACTGTACCTAACCATAAACATCAATGCCTTTCTTAAAATCAATACACAGAAGTATATATTTTTAAACCTGCATATTTAGCTAAAAGAAATCCAGGTTAGCAGGCAATATTAACCAGGTGAAATTGTGTCACTTCTCTTGCGTTCATTGCACGCAGAGTCAGGGTATATGCAACAGTTTGGGCCGCCTGGCTCGTTGCGAACTAATTTGCCACAATTTTACGTAATTATGACATAACATTGAAGGTTGTGCAATGTAACAGGAATATTTAGACTTAGGGATGCCACCCGTTAGATAAAATACGGAACGGTTCCGTATTTCACTGAAAGAATAAACGTGATAGTTTCCGGATTCGACCATATTAATGACCTAAGGCTCGTGTTTGTTTGTGTTATGTTATAATTAAGTCTATGATTTGATAGAGCAGTCTGACTGAGCGATGGTAGGCAGTAGCAGGCTTGTAAGCATTCATTCAAGCAGCTCTTCGCAATGCATTGCACTGTTTATGACTTCAAGCCTGTCAACTCCCAAGATGAGGCTGGTGTAACCGATGTGAAATGGCTAGCTAGTTAGCAGGTGCGCGCTAATAGCGTTTCAAACATCACTCGCTCTGAGACTTGGAGTAGTTGTTTCCCTTGCTCTGCATGGGTAACGCTGCTTCGAGGGTGGCTGTTGTCGATGTGTTCCTGGTTCGAGCCCAGGTAGGAGCGAGGAGAGGGACGGAAGCTATACTGTTACACTGGCAATACTAAAGTGCCTATAAGAACATCCAATAGTCAAAGGTATATGAAATACAAATCGTAGAGAGAAATAGTCCTATAATTCCTATAATAACTTCAACCTAAAACTTCTTGCCTGGGAATATTGAAGACTCATGTTAAAAGGAACCACCAGCTTTCATATGTTCTCATGTTCTGAGCAAGGAACTTAAACGTTAGCTTTCTTACATGGCACATAATGCACTTTTACTTTCTTCTCCAACTTTGTTTTTGCATTATTTAAACCAAATTGAACATGTTTCATTATTTATTTGAGGCTAAATTGATTTTATTGATGTATTATATTAAGTTAAAATAAGTGTTCATTAAGTATTGTTGTAATTGTCATTATTACAAATAAATAAAAATCTATAAAAAAAAAAATAATAATAATAATAAAATATAAAAAGTTGTATTTAAAAAAAAAAAAGAAAAAAATTAAAATCGGCATCGGCTTTTTTTTGGTCCTCCAATAATCGGTACCGGCGTTGAAAAATCATAATCGGTCGACCTCTAATAAAGACAGGGTGGGCATGCCTCGAATTTCATTGCGGCCTTGGCGGCCATGCACGTAGATGCCCCCTTGTGTGGCCGGAATGCCCCTAAAAAAAATCCATGCCTTTTTCGGCCAAAGTGGCCTTTGTGCCCTTGGGCTGAATATAGTAATTATAATTCCCTTCTCCCGGCTGCCAATCGCACCTCCTCGAAGCACCTTTTACTCACATGGCTCTCTCAGATATATCAATTCTTATTAGCCAATGCCCGTCATGTGATCGAGTCTTTCTAACAAGAATCGGAGCTCCGAAGAAGGCTACAAGAAAAGACAGACACGTCGAGGATGCAACGGCGCATGTCCTTCTTATCAAAATCTGAGGCACATATTGAAGATGTTAGAAGAACTGTCCACATTTACTTTTCATCAGCAAACATGATGAGTAACGAACATTTTGGTTAATAGCCTTGCAGATTAATAGCCTGGCAGATTGGGCCCCTCTTGAAGGCCTGAGGAGCAAGACATTCAGAGAGGAGAGAGGAAGAGAGAGAGGAAGAGAGAGGAAGAGAGAGAGGAAGAGAGAGAGGAAGAGAGAGAGGAGAGAGAGAGAGAGAGAGAGGAAGAGAGAGAGAGAAACAGACACAGACAGAAAAGAGAGAGAAAGACAAAGACAGAGGGGAGAGAGTGTGTAGCAAATCAGATACATATCGAATGCAGTAGATCAATTGCATGAAATCTAACTTCAAAGTTTCACTCCAACTGAAATTGACTTGCTTTTTACATGGATTTAATCATATTCAAAAACAGCTGCTTCAGAATTACTCAGAGCCACAGTTTCAACGGCATCTTTTACAGTTTAAATCAAAACATGGTTGGGTTAATAAAGTATCTGGGGAACAAAACTGCATCAAACTCCAAACACTGAACTCACCTCAACCTCTACCTACAAAAACAACCACATTATATTCTACAGCACATAGACACTTTCAAACCAATTCTCTCCTCTACTGACAAAACTGGATGACAAAAAAGTCAGACTGATATCTTGTGATGTTATTTAGATCCTAAAGCCGCTCTACTTCAATGCAAATGTGCCAGCCTGCAGTTAGAGACAGCCATATCTTCAAATAGCATGATGTGCTGCTACGTTCACCGGCAGTGACGAGGTAGGCGAGTTGTTTCACTCATTGAGGAAGTTTTAGCACTAATCCTGAATTAGTTCTCAGGCTTTTGCAGGTGAGATACGGGACATAGTTTGCATTAAGAAATACGCTGCACTTTCCTTGGCCTCGGGAAGACCACATAAGCCTGCAGTACAAAGACAGTCCTTCTGGATGCATATTAAAGTTTGATTATGAGGAACTTTGAGAAAGCTCTGACTGCATCTACAGTACAGGACTGGAGGCAAAGCCATGAAAACAATGTTGATCCAGTCATCCAAGAGGAGTGGTGTTAGGCCTTAATGTAGTCATACGCTCGAGCACTACTTTGACTCCTATCATTCTTCAATGCCCCTGTCAGGACACTCAGCACCAGATGCAGAAAGTTCCTCATGGTTACTCATTCAAACCATCCCAGTGAAACACATCAGATCTAATCCTACTGCTGAGGACCTTCGTGTAATTGCAATATTGTCATGCAATAGAGAGGCGTGTAAAACAGGATATTTCTGAAAGTCAAGTTAATCTGGGTTCTCTAAGACGTTCCATTAACATGGATGGTGATGGAGAGAGAACTGTGGGAGAATGGTGGTGCAGACTGCAGACCCCAACTGTTATGTATCCCACAGCCTGCCACGCCACTTCCGTTCTTACTGCCTGATCCCTCCATCAGATTGTTCTTTGCATTCTATTGAAGGCAAGGCAAAGAGCAAAGCACAAACAAAAGCTGTCATGCCAACTGCTCCTCTGTTTCGGTAAATTAATAAACAATCTAAGTCAACATGAAAACTGAGGAGAAAAGTCAACCCATGAAAGTCAACAACAGGAGAGCTGAGAGGATAGGATCAAACACAAATCGCGGAAACACACTTCCTCCTACAATCAACACAAACAAAAACCCGCTCAGCAATGTGCAATTACATGGCAGAGTTGATTAATCCAATTATATGCTTCCAGTAGGCTGACCGGCAGCAGTTCTCTCTCCATCAACAAATGCCAAGTGAAGCAGGATGTTTTAATGAGCAACACTGTATCGGTTAGCGTTTTATTCCTAAAGGTTAAGTAGCCTAATCAACACATCCTAAAACAGTGGCAAATGAGCTTGCACCCCATTACACCACTTTATAACATTAGTGCAATCATGTAGCGCTGACTGCACCAAGCTTTTTCTGCAAACTTCTAAATGAATACAAAAGGCGGGCCGTGCCTGGCCTGTTAGATGGCGATGTGAACCCCTTCTAAAATGCAGTGACAGATGTACAGCTCCCCAGAGGAGAGGGGACTGGTGACAGATGGACAGCTCTCCAGGGTAAAGGGGACTGGTGACAGATGGACTGCTCCTCAGAGGAGAGGGGACTGGTGACAGATGGACTGCTCCCCAGAGGAGAGGGGACTGGTGACCGAGACGGACAACTCTCCAGGGGAGAGGGGACTGGTGACAGATGGACTGCTCCCCAGAGGAGAGGGGACTGGTGACAGAGACGGACAGCTCTCTAAAGGAGAGGGGACTGGTGACAGAGATGGATGGCAGATCACTGCCAACTTTACTGCATTTCCTACAGTGTGAGCAGCAGAAAGAACAAAAAAAAAGCCTTAATCATATATGGATTAGACCTAATTAATTTGCCATCTATACCAGCTGGTTCAGAGAGCTCTAGAAGGCATCCAGGTCACTGAGTTGTGTGGAATACAAAAGGGTCTGTTCCAAATGGCACCCTATTTCCTAATCTACTAAATAGGGGAAAGGGTTCATTTGGAATGCAGACAATATGAGACAGGCCCAGAGAGAGAACTCATGAGAGAGCCTCTCAGCCAATGAAAGATGGGCATGCACTCTCATAGCCAACCAAGACCTCCAAAGAGCTGGATACGACACCTCCACTTCTGACCTGCTACAGGATTACGAGCAGGGCCATGAAAAACTCCTGGCCCCAATTATGAGATACAACAGCATGGCGTTAAAGTAAGAGGCATATAATCTTCCAGTGAAAGGTCTGCTGGAGCTATATGATTTCAAGGTTTTACTGCTAACCTACAAAGCATTACATGGGCTTGCTCCTACCTATCTTTCCGATTTGGACCTGCCGTACATACCAACACGTACGCTACGGTCACAAGACGCAGGCCTCCTAATTGTCCCTAGAATTTCTAAGCAAATGGCTGGAGGTAGGGCTTTCTCCTATAGAGCTCCATTTTTATGGAATGGTCTGCCTACCAATGTGAGAGACGCAGACTCAGTCTCAACCTTTAAGTCTTTACTGAAGACTTATCTCTTCAGTAGGTCCTATGATTAAGTATAGTCTGGCCCAGGAGTGTGAAGGTGAACGGAAAGGCTGGAGCAACGAACCGCCCTTGCTGTCTCTGCCTTGCCGGTTCCCCTCTTTCCACTGGGATTCTCTGCCTCTAACCCTTTTACAGGGGCTGAGTCACTGGCTTACTGGTGTTCTTCCATGCCGTCCATGGGAGGGGTGCGTCACTTGAGTGGGTTGAGTCACTGACGTGGTCTTCCTGTCTGGGTTGGCGCCCCCCCTTGGGTTGTGCCATGGCGGAGATCGTTGTGGGCTATACTCGGCCTTGTCTTAGGACGGTAAGTTGGTGGTTGGAGACATCCCTCTAGTGGTGTGGGGGCTGTGCTTTGGCAAAGTGGGTGGGGTTATATCCTGCCTGTTTGGCCCTGTCCGGGGGTATTATCGGATGGGGCCACAGTGTCTTCTGATCCCTCCTGTCTCAGCCTCCAGTATTTATGCTGCAGTAGTTTATGTGTCGGGGGGCTAGGGTCAGTCTGTTACATCTGGAGTATTTCTCTCGTCTTATCCGGTGTCCTGTGTGTATTTAAATATGCTCTCTCTAATTCTCTCTTTCTGTCTTTCTCTCGGAGGACCTGAGCCCTAGGACCATGCCTCAGGACTACCTGGCATGATGACTCCTTGCTGTCCCCAGTCCACCTGGCCGTGCTGCTGCTCCAGTTTCAACTGTTCTGCCTGCGGCTATGGAACCCTGACCTGTTCACCGGACATGCTTGTTGCACCCTCGACAACTACTATGATTATTATTATTTGACCATGCTGGTCATTTATGAACATTTTAACATTTTAACATCTTGACTATGTTCTGTTATAATATCCACCCTGCACAGCCAGAAGAGGACTGGCCACCCCTCATAGCCTGGTTCCTCTCTAGGTTTCTTCCTAGGTTTTTGGCCTTTCTAGGGTTTTTCCTAGGGAGTTTTTCCTAGCCACCGTGCTTCTTTCACATGCTTTGCTTGCTGTTTGGGGTTTTAGGCTGGGTTTCTGTACAGCACTTTGAGAATATCAGCTGATGTACGAAGGGCTATATAAAAATCAATTTGATTTGATTTGATATGATATACTAGTCCATAGACAGGATGTCAGTTGAACTCCTCATCCCTGTGACTGAGGAGTGGTGGGCCACATCTGCCTTGCCTTGGGGTCTTCTGCTCCTATAAGCTCTGTTCTGGGAGAACCACTGACTACCTGCACCTGCTCTGCTGCTACTCTGACAAAGACTCAGGAGTCTGGACAACAGCATCCCTGGTGTCCCATTAGCAGTGCTCTCTTTAAAACGCTTACATACAGACACACAATCATGTTCAGTCATCCTCTAATCTAGTCATTTTATTCTACCCTTCATTCCCATTTTCAACAATTCACTTCCGGTCTAATGCAATTTCATGCAAGTGCTCATCAGGTATAACTCTATGATGTCAAATCTGAAAGACTCACTGACAAAATAAAGGCAACGGCATTGTATGTAGGTTCTGAACAGCAGTACGCTGTTGAACAGTGCCTGTGGATGCCATGTGCACATGATTACCACAAGGCCCTCAGCCTTGAGTAGAGTGTAGGCTATAGCCCTTCTCATCCACACATAATCAACAAAAAAAGCTAACCGTCTCTAGCTTAATGGAGGGCTTTTAGTGAAGGACATATAGTCTCATCGTCACTTTTATATTGAAACGGTTCAAGGTGGACCTGGCCCCTTGAAACTGTACTAGTCCTTCATACCTCTCCTCCACTGGAGGTGATCAATACTGGGAGGTGAGGTTGACTCTGTTCTCTAGGGCTGTATCCCAAATGGCACCATTTTCCCTATATAGTGCACTACATAGGGAATAGGGTGCCATTTGTAACATGTCCTAGCTCTGCTGTTCTCCACTACCACTGATCAGAAGAGATGGAGGAAAAAGCTAGTCACTAAGCCCAGAGATACTTTTTACATATTATTTGACCCACTTCATATGTATATACTGTATTCTAGTCAAGGCCACCCTATTTAACTATTACTACACATATACTATTCTATCCACGTATTCTTCAGATATACTATATATTCTATCCACATACTGTCCATAAATACCATTACACACACACCTATTTATACTCTGGACTTAGACATTGCTCGTCCTAATATTTCTTAATTCCATTCTTTTACTTTTTAGATGTGTGTAGTGTTGTTTATTGTTAGATATTACTGCATTGTTGGAGTTAGGAAGACAAGCATTTCGCTAAACCCACAATAACATCTGCTAAATATGTCAAAAATCAAAACTCCAAAACCTACAACCCAATTTTGACCAAAATTAACCGGAGAGATTACAGCAACCAAGGTTTCCTTTTTCCAAGCTATACAGAGGGTGCTCTAGGAAACAAACAGCAGAGACCTGAGCTGCCAGGCTTGCAAGGACAGACCAGATACAATTTCAATTAGCACTGAGGTGTGAAGTAAAAGGCGTCGAGGCCTTTGGGCCCAACAAGTGGCAGGAGTCTTTGAAGCGCCCTTTGAAGCCCCCTCCTGCTGTTCAAAGACCATTCACTGGCATTTTCTACAAGAAATTTGCCTCCAGAAATAAAAGCTTCTCCGAAGTCGGTGACACCTACTGCCGTTGCCTGCTGCACTGCGGCTTGGATTCCACCTGGCAATCTGTTCACCTTTTGCCTTGGCCTGTCTCCCTCTGTCTGGTACTGGTACCCCCATCACTGCAACCTTAAAGGTCCTCAATGTCACCATTGCCCTTGATTCTAAGCAATATTGTGCTGCTATTTTTATTGACTTGGCCAAAGCCTTTGATATAGTAGACCATTCCATTCTTGTGGGCCGGCTAAGGAGTATTGGCGTCTCTGAGGGGTCTTTGGCCTGGTTTGCTAACTACCACTCTCAAAGAGTACAGTTAAAGTCAGAAAATCTGCTGTCTCAGCCACTGCCTGTCACCAAGAGAGTACCCCAAGGCTCAATCCTAGGCCCCACACTCTTCTCAATTTAAATCAACATAGCTCAGGTAGTAGGAATCTCTCTCGTCCATTTATATGCAGATGATACAGTCTTATACACAGTTGGCCCCTCCCTGGATTTTGTGTTGAATGCTCTACAACAAAGCTTTCTTAGAGTCCAACAAGCTTTCTCTACCCTTTACCTTTGTTTTGGAAGTGTTCAGAACAAGGTTGTGTGGTTTGGTAAGAAGAATGCCCCTCTCCCCACCAGTGTGATTCCTACCACTGAGGGTTTAGAGCTTGAGGTAGTCACCTCATACAAGAACTTGGGAGTATGGTTAGACGGTACACTGTCGTCCACTCAGCCTATATCAAAGCTGCATACTAAAGTTAAATCGAGACTTGGTTTCCGCTATCGTAATAGCTCCCCTTTCACCCCAGCTGCCAAACTAACCCTGATTCAGATGACCATCCTACCCATGCTAGATTCCGGAGAGGTAATTTATAGATCGGCAGGTAAGGGTGCTCTCGAGCGGCAAGATGTTTTTTTACCATTCAGCCATCAGATTTGCCACCAATGCTCCTTATAGGACACATCACTGCACTCTATACTCCTCTGTAAACTGGTCATCTCTGTATACCCGTCGCAAGACCCACTGACTGATACTTATTTATAAAACCCTCTTAGGCCTCAATCCCCCCTATCTGAGATATCTAATGCAGCCCTCATCCTCCACATACAACACTCGTTCTGCCAGTCACATTCTGTTAAAGGTCCCCAAAGCACACACATCCCTGGGTGGCACCTCTTTTCAGTTTGCTGCAGCTAGTGACTGGAACGAGCTGCAACGAACAAAACACTGAAACTGGACAGTTCTCAATCTTGTCATTCTAACTCAATCATGAACACTCTTACTGACAGTTGCTTTGTGTGATGTATTGTTGTCTCTACCTTCTTGCCCTTTGTGCTGTTGTCTGTGCCCAATAATGTTTGTACCATGTTGTGTTGCTACCATGCGTTGCTGCCTTGCTATGTTGTCTCCGGTCTCTCTTCATGTAGTGTTGTCTCTTGTTGTGATGTGCGTTTTGTCCTAAATTTATATTTAATCCCAGCCCCCGCAGGAGGCCTTTTGGTAGGCTGTCATTGTAAATTACAATTTGTTCTTTAACTGACTTGCCTAGTTAAAAGGCTAAATAAATATAAATACAAATAAATTAATGTGTATGCGACCAATAAAATATGAGTTGCTTTGATTTGAGACAGTGATTGTCAGGAAAGTGAAACAGATGAGAGGATATTTAATTAATGACGGTGGTGGATGATGTACAATGGAAGTTTTTCAGCAAATTGAGAATGGTTTCCGAGCTCACAATGACTTTATTGAATGTGTTTCAGTGAGCTTGTAGACAACTGCTGATGTGACAAGGGTGAATTGAAAACGATCCATTCGATTACAATGCAGCACTGCCTGGCCTTGCATACAATGGCTTCAGCAAACATGAAGTTTGAGGAGACGAGGCAATATCTCCGCTCCTGCAGAAGGACAATTTCAAACCACACCACTCCCATCTCCTTCCTAAAATTGGCCCGATGTTCCTAGAAGAACAACAAAAGACGTGTCATTATATTTTGGAATGAAATTGGACAGTTGTGTCACCCACTGAGAAGACAACAGTTATTGCAGAAGGCTAAAGTGGTCCCCCTGTCATCTAATTGACCAATTAGTCTCTGCTGTCAAGTGCCTTATGTAGTGAGTCTGGAGGAGTCACTGCAGCCTAACTCTGAGGGGCCCTTCCTCATCAGTCAAGGATCCTAAGTCACATTTCCCTCCCACTCTCGCGCCCTTTCAAGGCATCATAATGACGATGTATACCCGGTGCCAAAATATAATGGATCCCAAAAATGTAGGCCCTACGACAATTCAAAATACCCTTTTATTCATACTGGCAGAAATCCCTCTCCACCTGCTGTTCTCCACCCCCCTCCTCCAATGCAGTTCTGTAAGGCTCTGATTTCCCCTCATCTACCAGCCTTGTCCCCCAGTGCTTTGATCCTAATGATGCAGAGGCCATTGTGTTGGCTCCTAGCAGTGGTGCCCAGAGGCCTGAGTGACAGCAGCTCCACCCCCCTCGGGGACCCTCAGATCAGATCCAGCAGCTTTGCACATCATTAGTGAGCAGCAGAGTCCAGTGGCAGGAAGGGCAGGGCAAGGCTGCCACTCAAACAACCCTAACACCCCCAGTGGTAGAGGAGTGTGGGCCTATTTCTCCTATTTGACACCAGTGAGAAAGGTTATTTTACATAAATAAATTAGGTGTATGATCAAGCGTTGCCATATTGTACATGACACTTGTGCTGAGTTCCTCTTTACACTCTCAGAGCCAGTAACATACTAAACAAACTAGTAATACTGAATAGGTAGAAGAGAGCCATGACCTCTGACAAACACATAGTATGGTATTTCAGTACACATAATGGATTTACAATCCACGAAAATGTTTCAGTATTGGGCAACAGCCTCTAAGTGTTGTAACGTTAGATCAAATTCAACAGAAATTTGGATTTTTAATATAAGGACTTGTACTGTATATTGATCTGGGTTTGGGCTGTGTGCAATAAAATCATCTCCAGAAAATCATCTGACAGATCAACACAGAACAGGCGATATTAGATCTCGGTCTCCTTTAATAGCCAGGAGATACAATCTAATACTTCTTACACCATCAGTCCTACTGATTACTCCTTTTGAGAAAATGACTGCAACTAGGCTACACAAGGGAAGGGGGTGAGAGGAGGAGGCAAAATTAGGAATTAAGCTCTTGTCCACTGTTGGTCTGAGATAAGAGTGTCTAGAGCAGAGGTTCTCAATCCTGGTCCTGGGGACCCAAAGGGGAGCACCTTTTTGTTTTTGCCCTAGCACTACACACCTGATTCAAATCATCAAAGCCTGATGAGTTTATTTGAATCAGGTGTGTAGTGCTAGGGCAAAAACAAAAATGTGCACCCCTTTGGGTCCCCAGGACCAGGATTGAGAACCACTGGTCTAGAGGCCCAGTGTCACTCTTCCTTCTTAACCCATGGATCAGGACCTGGATCAAGACCCCTATGTCCCAAATGGACCCATTCCATTTATAGTGCACAACTTCTGACCAGGGCCCGTAGGAATAGAGTGCTATTTGGGATGTATAACTACTCAGTCCCCCTCCTAACCCCTCAGCCACCCTCCTACTCACCTCAGCCACCCCACTGATTAGCAGTCAGCTCCCTCTCTCTCCATGGAGGGAAGCAGCAGACTGTCACACTGATCGAACCACCACCTCCCTTCCTTCAGTCCAGAGAGGACTGATTGTATCACTTCTTCAGATTGGTGAAGTGTGCGTGGAGTGTACACTGTTTGGAGACTGTTGAAATATTTGTAAGCAGCAAAAATTGAAACGATGCTAGAAAATGAATTTCTTATGCTCACTGAGGTGGCTAGGGTGAGTGGCTGGAGAGATGTGGAAGAAACAAGAGGTTCTTTGTGTGAGTCACTTCAATAAGATGGAGAAAAAAAACCAAGTCATGCTTACTTTGGACTGACAGTGTGTGCGTGTGTTTACTGTTGACTACCCAGAAAACCCATGGGAATATGTGCAGAGCCAATCTTGCCGGACCACCTTGAGTGCAGACACATTGCCAATTGAAGACTCCCAATCCAGCACTTAAAACGATAAGCGTCAGGAATTCTCGGCATAATCCGCAAGGATGAATTAAGATCAAACTGCACAACGGCAATCAATCAGCAAGTCTCCCTTCCCGAAATAAATGCGCCAGAATCCTTGAAATTCCTATAAAATCTCATCACCACGGTATGACAATTTCACAGCTCTTAATTGCTTCTAGCATTGAAGGCTCATATTTCAGAAATGTGAACACTTATTATCCCAATTCCTGGGATCAGGGTTGCCAGTCGAACAAAAATGTCCAGATAAAATCTCTCAAAACCTGCCCACAAGGTCTGAAAACGTCATTTATTTTTCGCCGCAGCAAAAGAGTTGCCACATTTATCCAATAAACCCTTTTTCCATAACATTATCAAGCGAATTAAGGAACATCAACGTAACTTGTAACAATATAATGCTAAAAATGGTTTTCCAGCAATATAATTGAGAAAGGAATTTATGTCGCAAGAGAAATTATCATTTGTCCGTATTTAAACTCGGCAGAATTTTCCATCAACGGATATCGATTGAACTCGACTGTTATGACTGTAAATAAATCCCTTTTGCACATGTGCATAAGAAAATCCGACAGGAGAGTTTGAGTGACGAAGGTTGGACAGAGGATCTCGAAATCTCTGCGCAAGAAACTTGGACGACCTTCAAAAACCAATGTTAGGCTATTTTCTGGCAACTGTGCCTTATTATTTGCCAGATGTTGACTACAAGCTGTTATAAATGGCCTATTTGCAAGATTGACTTGTCATTTCAATAGGCATAGGCTACTGACTAATATCTGGGTTTATGATTGTAATTCACTTTGCCATGGTTTGCTTAGCTAGATGCAGGAAGCCTATAGGCCCTGATTTGCCTGCATCTAATTTCAGATCGCCTACAGTAGCCTATGCAAGATGTGTTGCAAGATGCAAGCACTATATAGGGAATAGGGTGTCATTTGGGACGCATCCTGAGACTTATCATCTGAGGTGCTTTTCAGGCTTTATGTAGCTGAACGTCACCACCATTCAGAGAGGATGTTTAAGCAGGCCCAGGGAGGAGAGGATTGTAATTGTTTTTATCATCAATGATCTTTATTCAGCACCTGCCTGTTAATTGCATCTTACAGACACACACATTCACATATTGAACTTTGGCTATAGGCTAAACAGGCAAACAAACTGGGGGTCCTGTGTGCCTTAGTTGGTAGAGCTTGGCACTTTAAAAGTCAAGGTTGTAGGGCAACCTATATGAAAACGTATGTAAGACCTAAAAGTATGCTAAACAGCATATATAATTATATATTTAAACTGTATGAGATGAAATAACAACCAAGCAGAGAAAACGCAACACAGCATTTCTGAAATAAATATTGCTCTTCTCTGACAACCGCTCACATTCATAGAAAAGACCTTGCCACAAATGGAGGTTGTACATCTGCTAGCCACATGAATGGCCCTGAACACGTTGTGCTATTACCACTCAGTGAGCTTTCAAAAAAATGGGCCATATTTTTCATCTCCACCAACAATAGAAGAACCAAGCCCTGTTGCTGGTGTACTGATAGAGCTGTACTACGCATCGTGTGATAAGACGTCTCATCTGGTGTGAAGGGCTCAATCTCCTCCAATAGATCAAACAACAAATAAATCAACATCAGTTTGACTGACTGACTTGCATATATTCAATGTCTTGCATCCATTTCCCTTCCATTCCTTATTTTGCTTCCCTTCCAAATGGGAAACTACAACTGGGCCCTCCTCATGATGATGCTACTCAGTCGTGCATGAATGCACAAGCACAACTCACTCCAGATTTATATTTTTAAAAAGAGCATCAATGAGAGCATTTACCATGGCTTCAACCCACAAGGGCTCATTTATAATGCACTTTGTAGTGCAGGCCAGGGGAAAAAGATAAGCAAAAAGCCATTGAGCTGGCTTGTTTCATCTCCTGTACAATAAAGTGATTGGAGATGCATTAAAGATGGAGGAATGCTGTAAGAAGTGGTTGGAGGAAAGGCCGTGGGCAGGCAGGTAGTCGTTCCCCCACAGGCGAGCCGTTGCAAATTAAAGGTGGCCTGGTTGGGCTCTCAGGAGATAATGAGCCGCTCTCATTCATCTCAACACAAGGGCTGTGTCCCAGATGGCATCCTATTCCATTTAGTACACTTTTGACTAGAGGTCGACCGATTAATCGGAATGGCCGATTAATTAGGGCCGATTTAAAGTTTTCATAAATCGGAAATCAGTATTTTTGGACGCCGATTTGATTTATTTGATTTATTTTTTTACACCTTTATTTAACTAGGCAAGTCAGTTAAGAACACATTCTTATTTTCAATGACGGCCTAGGAACGGTGGGTTAACTGCTTTGTTCAGGGGCAGAACGACAGATTTTTACCTAGTCAGCTCAGGGATTCAATCTTGCAACCTTAAGGTTAACTAGTCCAACGCTCTAACCACCTGCTTTACATTGCCTCCACGCGTAACCTCGTGCGAATGCAGTAAGAAGCCAAGGTAAGTTGCTAGCTAGCATTAAACTTATCTTAAAAACAATCAATCATAATCACTAGTTAACTACACATGGTTGATGATATTACTAGTTTATCTAGCCTGTCCTGCGTTGCATATAATTGCTTAGGTACACGTTGCTCCAACCATAAACATCAATGCCTTTCTTAAAATCAATACACAAGTATATATTTTTAAAACCTGCATATTTAGTTAATATTGCCTGCTAAAATTAATTTCTTTTAACTAGGGAAAATGTGTCACTTCTCTTGCAAACAGAGTCAGGGTATATGCAGCAGTTTGGGCCGCCTGGCTCGTTGCGAACTGTGAAGACTATTTCTTCCTAACAAAGACAGCCGACTTTGCCAAACGGGGGATGATTTAACAAAAGCGCATTTGCGAAAAAAGCACAATCGTTGCACGACTGTACCTAACCATAAACATCAATGCCTTTCTTAAAATCAATACACAGAAGTATATATTTTTAAACCTGCATATTTAGCTAAAAGAAATCCAGGTTAGCAGGCAATATTAACCAGGTGAAATTGTGTCATTTTGCATTCATTGCACGCAGTCAGGGTATATGCAACACTTTGGGTAATTTGTCAGAATTTTACGTAATTATGACATAACACTGAAGGTTGTGCAATGTAACAAGAATAACGTTTGGTTTTCGAGATGATAGTTTCCGGATTCGACCATATTAATGACCTAAGGCTCGTGTTTGTGTGTTATGTTATAATTAAGTCTATGATTTGATAGAGCAGTCTGAGCGATGGTAAGCATTCATTCAAAATAGCACTTTCGTGCGTTTTGCCAGCAGCTCTTCGCTGTGCTTCAAGCATTGCGCCGTTTATGACTTCAAGCCTGTCAACTACCAAGATGAGGCTGGTGTAACCGATGTGAAATGGCTGGCTAGTTAGCGGGGTGCGCGCTAATAGCGTTTCAAACGTCACTCGCTCTGAGACTTGGAGTAGTTGTTCCCCTTGCTCTGCATGGGTAACGCTGCATGGGTAACGTGGCTGTTGTGGATGTGTTCCTGGTTCGAGCCCAGGTAGGAGCGAGGAGAGGGACGGAAGCTATACTGTTACACTGGCAATACTAAAGTGCCTATAAGAACATCCAATAGTCAAAGGTATATGAAATACAAATCGTATAGAGAGAAATAGTCCTATAATAACTACAACCTAAAACTTCTTACCTGGGAATATTGAAGACTCATGTTAAAAGGAACCACCAGCTTTCATATGTTCTCATGTTCTGAGCAAGGAACTTAAACATTAGCTTTCTTACATGGCACATAATGCACTTTTACCTTCTTCTCCAACACTGTTTTTGCACTATTTAAACCAAACATGTTTCATTATTTGAGGCTAAATTGATTTTATTGATGTATTATATTAAGTTAAAATAAGTGTTCATTCAGTATTGTTGTAATTGTCATTATTACAAATAAATAAAAAATATTTTTAAAAATTACAAAAAAAATAAATACAAATAGGCCGATTAATTGATAGCGGCTTTTTTTGGGCCTCCAATAATCGGTATCGAAAAATCATAATCTGTCGACCTCTACTTTTGAGCATAGCCCTCTTACAGCACACAGTGCATTCAGAAAGTATTCAGACCCCTTGCCTTTTCCACATTTTGGAAAATGGATTAAATCGATTTTTTCCCTCTTATCAATCTACACATAATACCCCATAATAACACAGCAAAAACAGCCATTTAGAAATGTTTGCAAATTTATATAAAAAAAAACTGAAATATCACATTGACATAAGTATTCAAATCCTTTACTTAGTACTTTGTTGAAGCACCTTTCGCAGCGATTTCAGCCTCGAGTCTTCTTGGGTATGACGCTACAAACTTGGCACACCTGTATTTGGGAAGTTTCTCCCCTTCTCTGCAGATCCTCTCAAGCTCTGTCAGGTTGGATGGGGAGCGTCGCAGCAGTTATTTTCTGGTCTATCAGACATGTTTGATCGGGTTCAAGTCCAGGCTCTGTCTGGGCCACACAAGGACATTCCGAGACTTGTCCCGAAGCCACCCCTGCGTTGTCTTGACTGTGTGCTTGGGTCGTTGCCCTGTTGGAAGGTGAACCTTCGCTCTGGAGCAGGTTTTCAGCAAGGATCCCTCTATACTTTGCTCCGTTAATCTTTTCCTCAATCCTGACTAGTCTCCAAGTGCCTGCCGCTGAAAAACATCGCCACAGCATGCTGCCACCACCACGCTTTACCGTAGGGATGGTGCCGGGTTTCCAGACGTGAAGCTTGGCGTTCAGGCCAAAGAGTTCAATCTTGGTTTCATCAAACCAGAGAATCTTGTTTCTCATGGTCAGAGTCCTTTCGATGACTTTTGGCAAAACTCCAAAGTGGGCTGTCATGTGCCTTTTACTGAGGATGGGCTTCCATCTGGCCACCTACCATAAAGGCCTGATTGGTGGAGTGCTGCAGAGATGGTTGTCCTTCTAGAAGGTTCTCCCATATCTACAGAGGAACTCTGGACCTCTGCCAGAGTGACCAAGTTCTTGGTCACCTCCCTGACCAAGGCCCTTCTCCCCCGATTGCTCAGTTTGGCCAGGCAGCCAGCTCTAGGAAGATTCTTGGTGGTTCCAAACTTCTTCAATTCAAGAATAATGGAGCCCACTGTGTTCTTGGGGACCTTCAATGAGCAAGAAATGTTTTGGTAATGGAAACAGGATACATCTGAGCACAATTTCTCAGTCTCATAACAAAGGGTGTGAATACTTATTTACATAAGTTTTTTGTTTTAATCAATTTGCAAACATTTCTTAACCTGTTTTTGCTTTGTCATTACACCCCAGTAGTGTGTGTGTGGATTGATGAGGGGAAATTCTTTGGAATAAGGCTGTAACGTAACAAAATGTGGAACAAGTCAAGGGGTCTGAATACTTTCCGAATGCACTGTATAGTGCACTACATTTGACCAGAGCTCTGTGGCTCTGGTCAAAAGTAGTGCACTATGTAGGGAATATTGTGCCATTTGGGACACACACAAGTTGTTTTTGATGGAAACCCATCTTGCCTCTGGAAAACATCAATCTGCTCTAAGAACGGCCTGTCATCAGCCGTTGCTGTAATGAAAATAAGAGGACCCCCTCTCTGTACCGGCTGAGGAAACTGCCCTAAATGAAATAGGTGGGCCTAATTCTTCTGACTTGTATAATTGGGAGCCTCTAGGGCTGTTCCTCAAAAAAGACCCAGAGTGCTAAGGACCCCATCAGTGAAATTGACCGAGAGTTGGTAGCTGAAGAGAGCCAAATAGACAGTCACTTCTTGGAGAGATGCCAGGTCTCCACTTTGACCGCTCACCCTCCTTCACTATTACAGGAAATTAAAGCAGTGATAAGTAACATTTCTCAAACTGACTGCCTTGCTTCATGAAATATTCACCAGCGTAGCGAGAGTGTTTCGGCGTAGACCGCCAGAATACTAATAACTCCATGCCTACGTTTGCCTCCAGGTTAATAATAAGTAGGGCAGTTTGATGTACAAGTACACCCCCTGGACAGGAAGCTAGCCTCCAGGGCAGGACAAGGCATTGAAAAGATTGGCTGCGTCTGTCTGCTCCATTCTAAATGGGTGAGGATGACGTGGGAGACGACCACTCTGTAACCATCAATCGCCACACAACCTGAGTAGCGCTGCCATTCAAGTGCGCAGGGCTAATCGAAGACAATTCAAAGCCAGGGGGGCAGTGTACGGGATCAATGTTAGCTGAATACTAACCGTCCTGACTAATAGGCCTGGAAGATGAACTAGAAATGAAGCCAGGGATCTCAGTGCTGCGCGAAGTCAGATATTGCCATAGAGGCATGTGCTGCTCACCCCAACATGCCTGCCTATTCTCAGTGAGGAATGGAAGCTAAATACCAGGAGCCTAGCTGCCATTAGACATAGAAAACAGCTAAATCCACTGAACGCTTTAGTTCACGTTCAAGACTTCAGGTGAAGCACAACTGTATAGAGCCCCACAGTGGAGGTGTCATAATACCTATAAAACCTAGCGGTCAAACAGGGAAATGTTCTATTCATTTTTCCCTGGCCAACATCCTGTGAAATTGCAGAGCGCGAAAAAAAAAAAACTACAGAATTATAAATATTTAACTTTCATAAAATCACAAGTGTAATACATCAAAATAAAACTTAACTTCTTGTTAATCCAGCCTGCTGTGTCAGATTTGAAAAAGGCTTTACGGCGAAAGCACACCATGCGATTATCTGAGGACTGCGCCCCGCATACAAAAGCATGAAAAACATATTTCAACCAGGCAGGTGCGCCACGAAAGTCAGAAATAGCGATATAATAAATGCCTTACCTTTGATCTTCTGTTGGCACTCCAAAAAGGTCCCAGATACATCATAAATGGTCCTTTTGTTCGATAATGTCCTTCTTTATATCCATAAAAACTCAGTTTAGCTGGCGCGCTTCAGTCAATAATCCACCCAGCTTCCCTCCATCAAAATGCATACAAAATGAATCCCAAAAGTTACTAATAAACTTTTCCAAACAAGTCAAACAACATTTCTAATCAAACCTCAGGTACCGTAATACGTAAATAAACTACAAAATTTAAGACGGAGAATCGTTCGCTTTACCAAAGAAAATACCAAAGAACGCGCTCTTCAATGCGCTTGGACACACTACAGCCAAAATGGGAGCCACCTAGAAAAACTACAATTTCTGGCAAATCTTTCCAAAAACCTGCATGAAACTCTTTCTAAAGACTGTTGACATCTAGTGGAAGCCCTAGGAACTGCAATCAGGGAGGATTGCGCCTTACAATAAAAGTGACAGCCATTGAAAACAGTGGTAGGCTGAATTTTTTTTCTTTCTGGGATGGTTTGTCCTCGGGGTTTCGCCTGCCATATCAGTTCTGTTATACTAACAGACAATTTTAACAGTTTTAGAAACTTGAGTTTTCTATCCAAATCGACCAATTATATGCATATCCTAGCTTCTGGGCCTGAGTAACAGGCAGTTTACTTTGGGCACACTTTTCATCCGGACGTGAAAATACTGCCCCCTACACAAGAGAGGTTAATGGGTGGGTGGCCAGACGGAAGCCAAAAGTTACCTAAAGGACACTGACCATATGGACAAGATTCTCTGGTCTGATGAAACCGAGATCGAACTCTTTGGCCTGAATGCCAAGCGTCACATCTGGCAGAATCCTGGCACACACACACACAATAAAACATGTTTTAATCAACTGCTTAGAGCGTAAGGGACTGGAAATTCAGAAAGCGTAATAAACTTTGAAGTGATACTCTTCTCTTATGCCTCTTTAGAGCTGAAACACAATTACTCCATATGTCTAGCAAAGAAAGACTTCTGGCAGAACAGCCATTTTACTGGAGAAATAACAGGCTGTGTTCTGCCCTGGTGTCTCTTAACTACGGTTCCAAAGGGTCGGAAACTTGCCGGTAAATTTCCCATGGGAAGTTAAGCCCTGGAATTTGGGCAATTTTTCTTAAATTCATCAAAAAAAAGTTAGCTTATAACAGTGAACCTTTTTTTGTGGGATACACAAGGCAATTCTAGGTCGTGTGGCATATGTTGGTTAAACCATCCCCAATTCAATGGCATTGCAACTATGCATGCACAATGCATTATTCCATCACGTGCAGCTGATTCTCAAGATCTTGCACACTAATGAGATGCTATTGAGCCCACACTACCACATTGTCTGAGCCAAGGACTACATGCTTTCTGGTAAGTTTTGATGACAAAACTGGGTGGGTTGAATATATTTTATATGACATGATTTTTTGTTAGCTAGTAAATAGTAGCCTACAGCAAAGTGTTTAAATCATTTCTAACTTGTTAACAATCTCTGCTAGTTAGTTTTCTACCATGTGGGTTTTAGTTTGCTTGAGCCTGCTAACTGAGTGTTAATTCACCTGTTTCCATACGAGTTTAATTTTGAAACATTTCTCACAAAGGAGTTCTTTAATCCAACTGCTTAACTGTACATGAAATTTTATTTTTTTGTTTGTTTAACTCATTTCTACAGGAAAATGCCACGGGCACTATATCTGATGTGTGAAGACATTTCACTGCAGATAATGTAGAAGGAAAAGCTGTGTACATTTGCAAATACTGTGCCAAATCATATATGAAGAATGCAATAAAGTTCCCTCAGCGCTCATAATAAGCAACCTCTGACAAAAGTCCCTCTCATCATGTTCACCTCGAATAGAAGTAATCAGACACCTTATCGATAGCAACAGCTTATGGATGCCTGGAATCAGAAGTTTTTTTGACTCAATGGAGGAACGTAGTCAGAGATGCTGATGAATGTCTTGCTCGAGCTGTGTATACAACTGATTAATCTCTGATGCTCACAGGCAATGTGTATTGGAAGATATTTCTGAATGTTCTTCGCCCAGCATACACCCCTCCAACCAGACATGCTTTATCTACTCATTTGCTGGATGCAGAATTCAACAGAGTTCAAGTGAAGGTTAAGCAACTAATACAGAAAGCAGACTATTGCAATAATCTCTGATGGGTGGTCGAATGTTCGTGGGCAAGGAATAATTAACTACATCATCTCCACCCCTCAACCAGTATTCTACAAGAGCACAGATACAAGGGACAACAGGCACACCGGTCTCAAAATTGCAGATGAGCTGAAGGCAGTAATCAATGACCTTGCACCACAGAAGTTATTTGCACTGGTGACAGACAATGCTGCGAATATGAAGGCTGCTTGGTCTAAAGTGGAGGAATCCTACCCTCACGTCACACCGATTGGCTGTGCTCCTCATGCATTGAACCTGCTCCTCAAGGACATAATTGCACTGAAACAATGGATACACACTACAAGAGAGCCAAGGAAATGATTAGGTATGTGAAGGGTCATCAAGTTATAGCAATCTACTTCACCAAGCAGTGAGAAGAATAAGAGCACCACATTGAAGCTGCCCAGCAACACCCGCTGGAGTGGTATTGTCATCATGTTTGACAGTCTCCTGGAGGGGAAGGAGTCTCTCCAAGAAATGGCCACATCAGTCTGCTGATATGGACAGCCCCATCAAGAGGATCCTCATGGATGATGTATTTTGGGAGAGTGGCAAGCAGCCTGAAACCTATAGCAGTAGCCATTGCACGGATTGAGGGAGACAATGCCATCCCGTTTGATGTTCAGACCTTGCTTGCAGATGTAAGAGAAGAAATCCGTACTGCCCTGCCCACTTCACTGTTGCTACAAGCAGAGGAAACTGCAGTTCTGAAACACATATAAAAAACGAAGACTTCTGCTTGAAGCCCATACACGCCACAGCGTACATGTTAGACCCCAGGTATGCTGGCAAGAGCATCCTGTCTGGTGCAGAGATCAACAAGGCCTATGGTGTCTTCACTACCGTGTCTCGCCACCTTGGCCTGGATGAGGGCAAGGTTCTTGGCAGTCTGACGAAGTACACTTCCAAGCAAGGGCTTTGGGATGGAGATGCAATATGACAGTCGTGCCAACATATCTCATCAGGGACTTTGTGGATCTGAGGCTCTTTCCCCTGTTGCCGCCATCATCCTCCAAATCCCGCCAACATCAGCCGCCTCAGAGCGCAACTGGTCCTTGTTTGGGAAAACACACACACACACACACACACACACACACACACACACACACCAGGCTGTCCAATACAAGGGATGAAAAATTGGTGGCCATCCGGGCAAACGTGAGGCTTTTTGAGCCTGACAACGAGCCATCCTCAACAAGGTTGGAAAGTGAGAGTGAAGATGAGGCCTCAGAGTCTGATAATCAAGAGGTGGACATTGAGAAGGTCCAGGGAGAAGACATGGAAGCCTGAGATGAAGACAAACAAAGCTTTAGTTTCTAGACTATCATTTTACAGATGTATGTTGAAAACGTTTTTGGGAGATGCGATGGCTCATTGGGGATCACATTCAATAAAGTTTGTTTGTCTCCATATTATATGGTAAACATAGCCAATGCAAAAAACATCTATATTTAAATTGTATTAATATTACATTTGCATATATTTCTGTTAATTCCCATATATTCCGACGGAAAGTTTCCACCTCTGAATATTCCCCAAAATGTGCAAGCCTAACCTTAACAGCACAACGCTCTGAAATATACAAATTCATTAAGACATTTATTGTCATGGATCTTGCCCTGGAGGCAGAACGGGGCGATTTCTGCTAGATGGGCCAGCTGCAAAGTTAAAATTGGCTAAATCGTAAAAACTTGATGAAAACAAAAAACATTTGCCTTTTGGTCTTCATTTAAGGTTAGGCATTAGGGTTAGCTGTGTGGTTAAGGTTAGGTTTAAAGATCCTATGACTTTGTGGCTGTGCCAGCACTGCAGAGCTGCCTCCAGGGCAAGACTCATGACAATAAATGCCAACCTGTATAAGAGTGGGTCTCACACACACACACTGCTACCAGATGGTGGACAGTGCATTCTGCAACGTATTCAGACCCCTTCACTTAACACATTTGTGTTACAGCCTTATTCTAAAATTGATTTAAAAAAAATGTTCATCAATCTTCCCACACATATTCACGCATCCATGCACCTTACATTATGACATTTCCACACCTCATTCCTTTTTCTTTGTTTATAGTTAATAGTTTTGTTTTATAATAAAGAACGTTTTGAATTGGCCTATACCAGTTGTCGATGTCCTCTCATTTTTGCCACAGGCTATGAGCCGGCCTGTGACAGTACATAGACAAAAATAATCACACAGCCATTTTCCAAGCAAGGACATGTCAATAAAACCCAAAACACAGCTAAATGAAGCACTAACCTTTGACAAATCTTCATCAGATGACACACCTAGGACATTATGTTAAACAATACCTGTATGTTTTGTTCGATAAAGTTCATATTTATATCCAAAAAGAGCATTTTACATTGGCGCGTGATGTTCAGAAAATGTATTCCTACCAAAACTTCCGGTGAATGTGCACATCAATTTACTAAAATACTCAAACATTGACAAAATATATAACAATTATTTAAAGAATTATAGACTACTCCTGGAATGCACCGCTGTGTCAGATTTTAAAATAGCTTTACGGAGAAAGCACATTTTTCAATATTCTGAGTACATAGCTCAGCCATCACAGCAAGCTATACAGACACCCGCCAAGTTCGGGGCCACAAACTCAGAATTAGTATTAGAAATATTATCTTACGTTTGCTGATCTTCGTCAGAATGCACTCCCAGGACTGTTACTTCCACGATAAATTTTGTTTTTGTTCGAAATAATCCATATTTATGTCCAAATACCTCCGTTTTGTTCGTGCGTACAGATCACTTATCCAAAGGCATAACGCGCGAGCGCGGAACCAGAGACGAAAAGTCAAAATGTTCCATTACCGTACTTAGAAGCATATCAAACGCTGTTTAACCTGTCTGGGAACGTGGAACGCTTGCGTCCCACCCTAGTCAACAACCAGTGGAATCGCGTCGCGCGAAATACAAATACCTCTATATGCTATAATTTCAATTTCTCAAACATATGACTATTTTACACCATTTTATAGATACACCTCTCCTGAATCGAACCACGTTGTCCGATTTCAAAAAGGCTTTACAGCAAAAGCAAAACAGATGTTAGGAGAGTACCCTGCCAAAAAAAAAAAAAAATCACACTGCCATTTTCAAAGCAACTAGCATGCATCACAAATACCCAAAACACAGCTAAATGCAGCACTAACCTTTGACAATCTTCATCAGATGACACTCCTAGGACATCATGTTACACAATACATGCATTTTTTGCTCGATAAAGTTCATATTTACATACTGCTCAAAAAAATAAAGGGAACACTTAAACAACACAATATAACTCCAAGTCAATCACACTTCCGTGAAATCAAACTGTCCACTTAGGAAGCAACACTGATTGACAATACATTTCACATGCTGTTGTGCAAATGGAATAGACAACAGGTGGAAATTATAGGCAATTAGCAAGACACCCCCAATAAAGGAGTGGTTCTGCAGGTGGTAACCACAGACCACTTCTCAGTTCCTATGCTTCCTGGCTGATGTTTTGGTCACTTTTGAATGCTGGCGGTGCTTTCACTCTAGTGGTAGCATGAGACGGAGTCTACAACCCACACAAGTGGCTCAGGTAGTGCAGCTCATCCAGGATGGCACATCAATGCGAGCTGTGGCAAGAAGGTTTGCTGTGTCTGTCAGCGTAGTGTCCAGAGCATGGAGGCGCTACCAGGAGAGGGCAACAACCCAGCAGCAGGACCGCTACCTCCGCCTTTGTGCAAGGAGGAGCAGGAGAAGCACTGCCAGAGCCCTGCAAAATGACCTCCAGCAGGCCACAAATGTGCATGTGTCTGCTCAAACAGTCAGAAACAGACTCCATGAGGGTGGTATGAGGGCCCGACGTCCAGAGGTGGGGCTTGTGCTTACAGCCCAACACCGTGCAGGACGTTTGGCATTTGCCAGAGAACACCAAGATTGGCAAATTCACCACTGGCGCCCTGTGCTCTTCACAGATGAAAGCAGGTTCACACTGAGCACGTGACAGACGTGACGGAGTCTGGAGACGCCGTGGAGAACGTTCTGCTGCCTGCAACATCCTCCAGCATGACCGGTTTGGCAGTGGGTCAGTCATGGTGTGGGGTGGCATTTCTTTGGGGGGCCGCAAAGCCCTCCATGTGCTCGCCAGAGGTAGCCTGACTGCCATTAGGCACCGAGATGAGATCCTCAGACCCCTTGTGAGACCATATGCTGGTGCGGTTGGCCCTGGGTTCCTCCTAATGCAAGACAATGCTAGACCTCATGTGGCTGGAGTGTGTCAGCAGCTCCTGCAAGAGGAAGGCATTGATGCTATGGACTGGCCCGCCCGTTCCCCAGACCTGAATCCAATTGAGCACATCTGGGACATCATGTCTCGCTCCATCCACCAACGCCACGTTGCACCACAGACTGTCCAGGAGTTGGCGGATGCTTTAGTCCAGGTCTGGGAGGAGATCCCTCAGGAGACCATCCACCACCTCATCAGGAGCATGCCCAGGCGTTGTAGGGAGGTCATACAGGCACGTGGAGGCCATACACACTACTGAGCCTCATTTTTACTTGTTTTAAGGACATTACATCAAAGTTGGATCAGCCTGTAGAGTGGTTTTCCACTTTAATTTTGTGTGTGACTCCAAATCCAGACCTCCATGGGTTGATAAATTGGATTTCCATTGATTATTTGTGTGATTTTGTCGTCAGCACATTCAACTATGTAAAGAAAAAAGTATTTAATAAGATTTTCATTCATTCAGATCTAGGATGTGTTATTTTAGTGTTCCCTTTATTTTTTTGAGCAGTGTATATAAAAACAGCATTTTATATCGGCGCGTGACGTTCAGGAAATATTTTCCCTCAAATGCTTCCGGTGAATCAGCGCTACAATTTACAAAATTACTATTCGAAAACATTGTTAAAATGTAATATTGTCATTCAAAGAATTATAGATCGTGAATGCAACCGCATTGCCAGATTTAAAAATAACTGGGAAATCACACTTTGCAATAAACGACGTGGTATGCTCAGAAAAATAGGCTAGGCGATACATGTTAGCGCCATCTTGGAACCATCTAAAATCAAATATACTATTGTAAATATTCCCTTACCGTTGATTATCTTCATCAGAAGGCACTTCCAGGAATCCCAGGTCAACAACAAATGTAGTTTTGTTCGAAAAAGTTCATTTATGTCCCAATAGTTCCTTCTTGTTAGCACGTTCCGAAGGCTACTCATAATGTACGCACGCGGGACTTGTCGTCACGAATGTGCAAAAAATATATATTTACGTTCGTTCAAACATGTCAAACGTTGTATAACATAAATCTTTAGGGCCTTTTTCAACCAGAGCTTCAATAATATTCAAGGCGGACGATTGCATTGTCTTACTAAACGTTTATTAACAAAAGGGTTCCCATGGGCGCCCGCATCATAGTAGTAATTGCCCTCCCCCTGTGACCAACTTCCCAAGCCTCTCTTTGGGTCAGTTTCTACCATAGAAGACTCAAACCACTTTGTAAAGACTGTTGACATCTAGTGGAAGCCTTAGGAAGTGCTAAATGATTAATAAGTCCATGTGTGTTTCAATGGCAAAGCTTGAAAGTGATTCCACACATCAGATTTCCACTTCCTGTTAGGATTTGTCTCAGGGTTTTGACTGCCATATGAGTTCTGTTATACTCACAGACACCATTCAAACAGTTTTAGAAACTTGAGTGTTTTCTATCCAAATCTACTAATTATATGCATATTCTAGGTTCTGGGCAGGAGTAATAACCAGATTAAATCGGGTACGTTTTTTATCCGGCTGTGAAAATACTGCCCCCCATCCTAAACAGGTTAAACACTGTTTCCCATGCTTGTTCAATGAACCATAAACAATTACCGTAATTTCTGGACTATAAGCCGCAACTTTTTTCCCAGGCTTTGAACCTCGCGGCTTAAACAATGACGCGGCTAATATATGCATTTTTCCCGCTTTCAAATTTTTTTTCTAACAAAAAAAACACATTGTGACATGCTCAGTTTTTTGGAGGCATGAAGCTTTCATTAGACCAATGAAATTGCCGAACGGGTTAAGGTCAAACAACTTTTTTGTTTACTGTTTAGATTAAATTGAGCGCTCTCAAACTTCCCATCATTCTGATTACTGTAGTCATTTTGTCACCCTCATCATGGCAAAGACACAGAAATGCATATGATGCAGCTTTCAAGTTGAAGGCAATTGATCTGGCTGTTGGAAAAGGAAATAGAGCTGCTGCACGGGAGCTTGGTCTTAATGAGTCGATGACAAGCCATGTTTCGTTAAAGCCTATTTATTTTTTGTTACAAGCCGTGTTTCGTTAAAGCCTGTGTAAAATGAATTTGTTCAATGTACCGGTAGGCACCTGCGGCTTATAGACTAGTGTGGCTTATTTATGTTCAAAATAATATATTTTTTTTAATTCAGGCTTATATTCAGGTGCGCTCAATAGTCCGGAAATTACGGTAATGAACATGCACCTGTGGAACGGTCGTTGAGACACTAACAGCTTAATTGCACTAACAGGCAATTAAGGTCACAGTTATGAAAACTTAGGACACTAAAGAGGCCTTTCTACTGACTCTGAAAAACACCAAAAGAAAGATGCCCAGGGTCCCTGCTCATCTGCGTGAACGTGCCTCAGGCATGCTGCATGGAGGCATGAGGACTGCAGATGTGGCCATGGAAATAAATTGCAATATCCATAATGTGAGATGCCTAAGACAGCACCACAGGGAGACAGGACAGACAGCTGATCGTCCTCGCAGTGGCAGACCACGTGTAACAACACCTGCACAGGATCGGTACATCCGAAAATCACACCTGCGGGACAGGTACAGGATGGCAACAACTGCCCGAGTTACACCAGGAACCCACAATCTCCATCAGTGCTCAGACTGTCCGCAATAGGCTGAGAAAGGCTGGACTGAGGGCTTGCAAGCCTGTTGTAAAGCAGGTCCTTACCTGACATCACCGGCAATAACGTTGCCTATGGGCACAAACCCACCGTCGCTGGACCAGACAGGACTGGCAAAAAGTGCTCTTCACTGACGATTCGCGGTTTTGTCTCACCAGGGGTGATGGTCGGATTCGCGTTTATCGTCAAAGGAATGAGCGTTACACCAAGGCCTGTTCACCTCCAAATCGATCCCGCTCCAGAGGGTCCGTCATGGGCTGGGGCAGGGTGTCACAGCATCATGGAACTGAGCTTGTTGTCATTGCAGGCAATCTCAACGCTGTGCGTTACAGGGAAGACAACCTCCTCTCTCATGTGGTACCCTACCTGCTGGCTCATCCTGACATGACCCTCCAGCATGACAATGCCATCAGCCATACTGCTCGTTCTGTGCGTGATTTCCTGCAAGACAGGAATGTCCGTGTTCTGCCATGGCCAGCGAAGAGCCCAGATCTCAATCCCATTGAGCATGTCTGGGACCTGTTGGATCGGAGGGTGAGGGCTAGGGCCATTCCAAGAAACTTGCAGGTGCCTTGGTGGAAGAGTGGGGTAACATCTCACAGCAAAAACCGGCAAATCTGGTGCAGTCCATGAGGAGATGCACTGCAGTACTTAATGCAGCTGGTGGCCACACCAGATACTGACTTACTTTTGACCCTGCCCCCTTTGTTCAAGGACACATTCAATTTCTGTTCGTCACGTCTGTGGAACTTGTTCAGTTTATACCTCAGTTGGTAAATCTGATGTTTATACAAATATTTACACATGTTAAGTTTGCTGAAAATAAATGCAGTTGACAGCGAGAGGACGTTTCTGTTGAGTTTGTTATGACGACATTTTGTGACGTTTTTGTTCGCTTGACAACGGTGAGTTGTTTTTCCCCCCCCCGTCTGTTCAGGAACACCAATTTTTTCCTAGAGGCAAGCCGAAGTCTACGCCCCTTCATCGGTGATTGGTCAACAATAGGGATTCTTCAATCAAGTCATTTTAATGCACATTTCTTCATTGAGAATTACTGCACCAAACATCTTAGATGTAATAAAGATCTCCGCAAAAACAAAAATTAATGACGGATTTCTTGAGTTATCTTAGATTAATTCAGACTATTTTGAGGAAGTGTATACTGAATACGGCGTATTGTTTTTCAAGTGAAGGTCTTTTAAGGGAGTGTGCGAGCCGCCAGCCGAACTGAAGCATGCTGATGCCTTTAGTATGAATCTAACCGTGAGGAGGAAGTGCGCTGCTAGAGTGACAGGGGCTGTGTGTGTGGGAAGCAGCTACAAAAGAGCGAGACGACAAACAGATTATACTAAAAACAGATGTTACACACAGCTGAGGGGCGGTTCAAAATATTGCATGCTTCGTGTGGATATGCCGCATATTGCAATTCTGATGTGAATTTGATTAATTGTGCAGACACAGAATCTTTCCTTGGCTCCAGCCCATTTCCCCAGTCTTTTCACAGACAGTCTCACCACTTTTTAACTCAGAGGGTCCCCAACTGAGACGACTACCGACCAATCACGTTGGGGGGGGGGCAGGCACGTCCACAATGACAGAAGAGTTCCTTGAGGTGGTCGCCTTTGCAGATCCCAAGTGCGAACGCAGCCACCGCCGCCTCAATACTTACATCAAGATGAAGGAAACACAGAATCAGTCAGGCCCTCTGGCCTAACAGGAGATCCCTCTAGAGACAGGAGTTAATTGATATCCATCAGTGGACTACACCGTCTCAGCTCATCAATCATCTTTGACCAATGGACAACCCTGTCAAAAATCATTCAACAACTGTTTCTGATCACGTCGCTGCTTAGTTATTGTATGTTCGCTGACTGATTCTGTGGCTGACAGTGTGAGAAAGGAAAGATGAACCACATGTGATAGTCATCCCTGTAGCTCAGTTGGTAGAGCATGGTGTTTGCAATGCCAGGGTTGTGGGTTCGATTCCCACGGGGGGCCAGCACAGGAAGAAAAAAAAATGTATGAAATGAAATGTATGCATTCACTACTGTAAGTCGCTCTGGATAAGAGCGTCTGCTAATTGACTAAAATGTAAATGTCATCCAAAACCAGAAGTGATGCACATCTCAGACTGTCTGAGTGCTGTGGGATTATTAAACCAGAGGAAATGGGGGGTGGAGGGGAATTGAGGAGGTCCATCCTCATCCTGTCTATACCTCCAACTCTAAACCCAAGGGAATTCACAGATTCTGCTAAACATTTCTAGATGCAATCTCTCTCTGCCCAAACACACATTCATCCCCTGCCTTTCTGCTCCGGTGCAGTAAATTATTCAGCACCTCTGGAGTTGGCTCTCCACCACAAGCTCCGTCTTTCCCTAAGCGTGACTTCATTGATAGACAGCATCCCTCCTTTATGACATCACACATATAGAACAGAGCCCTTTATGCAGATTACATTTTATGTTGAAGACATTCTTCATTCCCTACATCTTTAAAAATGTACACTGCTCAAAAAAATAAAGGGAACACTTAAGCACAATGTAACTCCAAGTCAATCACACTTCTGTGAAATCAAACTGTCCACTTAGGAAGCAACACTGATTGACAAATTTCACATGCTGTTGTGCAAATGGAATAGACAACAGGTGGAAATTATAGGCAATAAGCAAGACACCCCCAATAAAGGAGTGGTTCTGCAGGTGGGGACCACAGACCACTTCTCGGTTCCTATGCTTCCTGGCTGATGTTTTGGTCACTTTTGAATGCTGGCGGTGCTTTCACTCTAGTGGTAGCATGAGACGGAGTCTACAACCCACACAAGTGGCTCAGGTAGTGCAGCTCATCCAGGATGGCACATCAATGCGAGCTGTGGCAAGAAGCTTTGCTGTGTCTGTCAGCGTAGTGTTCAGAGCATGGAGGCGCTACCAGGAGACAGGCCAGTACATCAGGAGACGTGGAGGAGGCCGTAGGAGGGCAACAACCCAGCAGCAGGACCGCTACCTCCGCCTTTGTGCAAGGAGGAGCAGGAGAAGCACTGCCAGAGCCCTGCAAATTGACCTCCAGCAGGCCACAAATGTGCATGTGTCTGCTCAAACAGTCAGAAACAGACTCCATGAGGGTGGTATGAGGGCCCGACGTCCACAGGTGGGGGTTGTGCTTACAGCCCAACACCGTGCAGGACGTTTGGGATTTTCCAGAGAACACCAAGATTGGCAAATTCGCCACTGGCGCCCTGTGCTCTTCACAGATGAAAGCAGGTTCACACTCAGCACGTGACAGTCTGGAGACGCCGTGGAGAACGTTCTGCTGCCTGCAACATCCTCCAGCATGACCGGTTTGGCGGTGGGTCAGTCATGGTGTGGGGTGGCATTTCTTTGGGGGGCCGCACAGCCCTCCCTGTGCTCGCCAGTGGTAGCCTGACTGCCATTAGGTACCGAGATGAGATCCTCAGACCCCTTGTGAGACCATATGCTGGTGCGGTTGGCCCTGGGTTCCTCCTAATGCAAGACAATGCTAGACCTCATGTGGCTGGAGTGTGTCAGCAGTTCCTGCAAGAGGAAGGCATTGATGCTATGGACTGGCTCGCCCGTTCCCCAGACCTGAATCCAATTGAGCACATCTGGGACATCATGTCTCGCTCCATCCACCAACGCCACGTTGCACCACAGACTGTCCAGGAGTTGGCGGATGCTTTAGTCCAGGTCTGGGAGGAGATCCCTCAGGAGACCATCCGCCACCTCATCAGGAGCATGCCCAAGCGTTGTAGGGAGGTCATACAGGCACGTGGAGGCCACACACACTACTGAGCCTCATTTTGACTTGTTTTAAGGACATTACATCAAAGTTGGATCAGCCTGTAGTGTGGTTTTCCACTTTAATTTTGAGTGTGACTCCAAACCCAGTCCTCCTTGGGTTGATAAATTGGATTTCCATTGATTATTTTTGTGTGATTTTGTTGTCAGCACATTCAACTATGTAAAGAAAAAAGTATTTGAGATGATTTCTTTCATTCAGATCTAGGATGTGTTGTTTAAGTGTTCCCTTTATTTCTTTGAGCAGTGTATATTCAATCTCAGGTTACAAAATGTATTGGTCAAAATCAGCACCAACTCAGCTGAATGAGGAATACTCTGTCCCGACATCCCAATAGTAATCCCAATCTCAAATACCTAGGTATTGACAACATATCACCACCACTACCAATTTCAATAGTGTTTATAAACAAATAGTCGGCCCTGCAAAGATGGTCTCAATGCAAAAATTAAAACTCTTTTCAGACATGTATTTCCATCGTTAAGATGAACATACTTCCACAGAAACTTTTACAGCTCTATGATTCCCGTTTCACCACCAATGGGATATTGGAAGAAACTGCATACATTCATCTCCAAATTAATATGGATCAAACTGTCCACTTTAAAAGAGACAGCAGTGTTCTGGAGGCCAAAAACCTCCCCAATCTTAAATTATATTTTTGGGCCTTTATGCTAAGACCACTACGTGTGTGGTGAACCCCAATATCCCAGTGGCCTGGAGCCCCCTGAAAGAGAATTTAGCAAAGCCATACAGGCTTCAAGATCTGGCATATTCAAACATTTCTATCAAAAAAGCCAAACTCACCTCTGGCCCCATCATCAGGCAAACAATACAGTATGGCGTTCAATGGGGAACCATTGCAAATACATCAATCATCATCTCCTCTTGGGTGGCCAACCAATATAGTTTCTAGCTTGGAGTGAGAAGGGAAATCATACTCTGACATTGTGGACAGTTGTAGCTTACATGCATTCCAAGACTTGAAAAAGCTATACAATCTGCCTGGTTCTTCATTTTTCTTTTATGTGCAGCTTTGTTCTGCTGTACGTGCTTATGGAACCCTGAGGTTCAAATCTAGAATCTCATCCTATTCACAAAATAATGACAGCAAGGGTAAGTAAGGGCATAGTCTCCAAATTCTATCTATTCTTACTCAAACCAATATTACCAATCTACTCAAAATGTAACAAAGATATATACACACACAAAAAAGTATGTTGGCACCCCTTCAAATTAGTGGATTTGGCTATTTCAGCCACACCTGTTGCTGAAAGGTGGATAAAATAGAGCACAGTCATGCAATCTCCATAGACAAACATTGGCAGTAGAATGGCCTTAAGAGCTCAGTGACTTAAAGTGGCACTGTCATAGGATGCCAACTTTCCAACAAGTCAGGTCGTCAAATTTTTGCCCTGCTAGAGCTGTAAGTGCTGACCTCACTACCCTCTGGAGAGCCTTACGGTTGTGGACGGAGCAGTTGCCGTACCAGGAATTGATACAGCCCGACAGGATGCTCTCGATTGTGCATCTGTAAAAAAGTTCTAGAGTGTTTTCGGTGACAAGCCAAATTTCTTCAGCCTCCTGGAGGTTGAAGAGGCGCTGTTGCGCCTCCTTCACCACGCTGTCTGTGTGGGTGGACCATTTCAGTTTGTGATGTGTATGCCGAGGAACTTGAAACTTTTCACCTTCACTACTGTCCCGTCGATGTAGATTAGGGGGGGTGTTCCCTCTGCTGTTTCCTGAAGTCCACGATCATCTCCTTTGTTTTGTTGACGTTGAGTGCGAGGTTACTTTCCTGACACCACACTCCGAGGGCCCTCACCTCCTCCCTGTAGGCTGTCTCATCGTTGTTGGTAATCAAGCCTACCACTGTAGTGTTGTCTGCAAACTTGATGATTGAGTTGGAGGCGTTGTGTCCTACCCTCACCACCTGGGGGCGGCCCGCCAGAAAGTCCAGGACCCAGGGTCTCAAGTTAATGACGAGTTGAGGGTACTATGGTGTTAAATGCTGAGCTGTAATCGATGAACAGCATTCTTACATAGGTATTCCTCTTGTCCAGATGGGTTAGGGCAGTGTGATTGCGATTGTGTCGTCTGTGGACCTATTGGGGCAGTAAGCAAATTGGAGTAGGTCTAGGGTGTCAGGTAGGGTGGAGGTGATATGATCCTTGACTAGTCTCTCAAAGCACTTCATGATGACGGAAGTGAGTGCTACGGGGCGATAGTCCTTTAGCTCAGTTACCTTAGCTTTCTTGGGAACAGGAACAATGGTGGCCCTCTTGAAGCATGTGGGAACAGCAGACTGGGATAGAGATTGATTGAATATCCATAAACACACCAGCCAGCTGGTCTGCGCATGCTCTGAGGATGCGGCTAGGGATGCCGTCTGGGCAGGCAGCCTTGCGAGGGTTAACACGTTTAAATGTTTTACTCAAGTTGGCCGCGGTGAAGGAGAGTCCGCAGGTTTCGGTAGCGGGCCGTGTCAGTGGCACTATTGTCCTCAAAGCAAGCAAAGAAGTTGTTTAATTTGTCTGGGAGCAAGACGGTGTCCACGACAGGGCTGGTTTTCTTTTTGTAATCCGTGATTGACTGCAGACCCTGCCACATACGTCTCGTGTCTGAGCCGTTGAATTGCGTCTCTACTTTGTGTCTCTACTGACGCTTAGCTTGTTTGATTGCCTTGCAGAGGGAATAGCTACACTGTTTGTATTCGGTCAGGTTTCCAGTCATTTTGCCCTGATTAAAAGCAGTGGTTCGCGCTTTCAGTTTTGCGCAAATGCTGCCATCAATCCACGGTTTCTGGTTGGGGAAGGTTTTAATATTCACCGTGGGTACAACATCACCGATGCACTTGCTAATAAACTCGCTCACCGAATCAGCGTATACATCCATGTTGTTGTCTGAGGCTATCCGGAACATATCCCAGTCCACGTGATTGAAGCAATCTTGAAGCGTGGAATCCGATTGGTCGGACCAGCGTTGAACAGACCTGAGCACGCCGTTTCCTGTTTTAGTTTCTGTCTACAGGCTGGGAGCAACAAAATGGAGTCGTGGTCAGATTTGCCGAAAGGAGGGCAAGGGAGGGCTTTATATGCGTTGCGGAAGTTAGAGTAGTAATGATCCAGAATGCTGCCAGCCCGCGTCGCACATTCGATATGCTGATAAAATGTAGGGAGCCTTGTTTTCAGATCAAGAAACCCAAATCACTGGCTACAATTTGGCCCACATGACTTAACATAAATCCATGTGTATAATGTATATTGGTTTGCTATTTTCTGTTCTGACCTAAAATAATAACTTCAAAATCACAATAAAATAACCCAGAGGCCATAATTGCAGTTGTCAATGAAGTAACTGGTTTTGTATTGGGGCTTATTACGTGGTTTGGGCAGGCAGAGATAGTTGAAATAGAACCCAATCCAATAAACTACAAGGCTAAAGGAGTCCGCATGCTTCCCAGCCTAAACAGTTTGTGCATAAACCGAAGTCTACGCCCCTTCGTAGTAGGGACCCTTCAATGAAGTCTTTGTAGTCATTCAACGAGAGACTCGTTTTCATGCAAAAAAATGTTCATTGAAAAACACTAAACCAAACATCTTAGATGTAAAAATGCGAGAATAATATCTCCTTTGAACATTTTTTAAAATGACAGATTTCTTGAGTTTTCTTATGTTAATATGGAGTATTGTGAAGAAGTTTATACTGGCTATGGCATCACAAGATGGACAAACAGTACTATTCCCTTTTTTTCTCGTTATGCAAGCAAAGTCTTTTAAGGGACTTTCGTTCGAGTCGGATAGCCGAGTTCAGCTAGGCGCCAGCTGAAATATGCTGACATCTTAACCTCTTACATCTAGACGTTCCGCTAGCGGAACACCTGCTCCAATATCCAATGATAGGCGTGGCGCGAATTACAAATTCCTCAAAAATACAAAAACTTCAATTTTTCAAACATATGACTATTTCACAGCATTTTAAAAGACAAGACTCTCGTTAATCTAACCACACTGTCCGATTTCAAAAAGGCTTTACAACGAAAGCAAAACATTAGATTATGTCAGCAGAGTACCAAGCCAGAAATAATCAGACACCCATTTTTCAAGCCAGCATATAATGTCACCAAAACCCAGAAGACAGCTAAATGCAGCACTCACCTTTGATGATCTTCATCAGATGACAACCCTAGGACATTATGTTATACAATACATGCATGTTTTGTTCAATCAAGTTCATATTTATATCAAAAACCAGCTTTTTACATTAGCATGTGACGTTCAGAACTAGCATACCCCCCGCAAACTTCCGGGGAATTTGCTAACAATTTACTAAATTACTTAAGTCTGCTTCCACTGCAACATGGCTACACCCCCTTAGGGGGCAAGAGAAGTATATCCTGAACACAGAGGAGTGACACAAAACAAACCACTCTTGGAATTGTGTTGGTTGTGTGGTCAATATAGGAATCCATTAAGTGATTTGGCTGGCTGGCGGACGGCCAGACAGACAGTAACAAACAAAGTTCCCTGTGGTGCTGCTTGATTGGGATGGCTAGGCCTTACCTCCAATCCATCTTCTCCACCAGGTATGCACAGATCAGAATGCCTGTCCGATTGAAGCCGTGCGTGCAGTGGACACCTGTGGGAGAACAAAGAGAGACACTGCTTAAGTCAATCAAGCAAAGTGCCCATCTGTTCCTACTACTACAATAGTGTGTATGTGCGTACTTGCAATTGTGCTTCTACAGCTGGATCGCTTGCTGTTTTAGGCTGAGTTTCTGTACAAGCACTTTGTGATATCTGCTGATGTAAAAAGGGCTTTATAAATACATTTGACATTCAATGAAACACAAATGAGACAGTTCAATAACCCTGTCATTTTCCAACCATCCCTCTCTTGCAAAATCAATAGTCCTATCTGTGAAGAGAGGAGGTGGTGGTAGCCTGGCTACACATAACGCCCACTGAATCCTCCTGAGAGAGCCCATATGCCGGGTGTTCACTACACGACTTTCAAAATCTTAACCTCGCTGAGCCTCTCACATTAAACGACTGTCTTTCCTGTAGTTTGTCTTGCCAACGTAGTGGTGCCACACTAAACGATCTGGCACAGACAAGGTGTCACAAACTACACCATTCTTCACTTGGTCATGAGGAATCTCCATTCCACCACGCTGTCTCGCAAAAACAATGTGATTAGATTGTTAACCTCTCTGGGCTAGGCGGGACGAATTCGTCCCACCTACGTAACAGCCACTTGCAGCCTGTGGCGCGATTTTCAAAACCTTAAAAATCCTATTACTTCAATTTCTCAAACATATGACTATTTTACAGCTATTTAAAGACAAGACTCTCGTTAATCTAACCACACTGTCCGATTTCAAAAAGGCTTTACAACGAAAGCAAAACATTAGATTATGTCAGCAGAGTACCAAGCCAGAAATAATCAGACACCCATTTTTCAAGCCAGCATATAATGTCACCAAAACCCAGAAGACAGCTAAATGCAGCACTCACCTTTGATGATCTTCATCAGATGACAACCCTAGGACATTATGTTATACAATACATGCATGTTTTGTTCAATCAAGTTCATATTTATATCAAAAACCAGCTTTTTACATTAGCATGTGACGTTCAGAACTAGCATACCCCCGCAAACTTCCGGGGAATTCGCTAACATTTTACTAAATTACTCATGATAAACGTTCACAAAAAGCATAACAATTATTTTAAGAATTATAGATACAGACCTCTATGCACTCGATATGTCCGATTTTAAAATAGCTTTTTGGTGAAAGCACATTTTGCAATATTCTAAGTACATAGCCCAGGCATCACGGGCTCGCTATTTAGACACCCGGCAAGTTTAGCACTCACCAATATCAGATTTACTAATATAAAAGTTTGATTACCTTTTGTTGTCTTCGTCAGAATGCACACCCAGGACTGCTACTTCAATAACAAATGTTGGTTTGGTCCAAAATAATCCATCGTTATATCCGAATAGCGGCGTTTTGTTCGTGCGTTCCAGACACTATCCGAAATAGTAAAGAAGTGTCGCGCGCATGGCGCAATTCGTGACAATAAAATTCTAAATATTCCATTACCGTACTTCGAAGCATGTCAACCGCTGTTTAAAACCAATTTTTATGCCATTTATCTCGTAGAAAAGCGATAATATTCCGACCGGGAATCTGCAATAAACTAAACAGCCGAATTAAAATACTCCACGGGGGCTAATCGCGCAAACCTGAAAAATAATATGCATATTCTAGCTTCTGAGTTGGTGTAGGAGGCAGTTAAAAATGGGCACATTTTTTCCAAAATTCTCAATACTGCCCCCTAGCCCAAACAGGTTAACGTAGCTAGAATGAGCTGTGGTTCAAAGCAGCTTCAAAATGTTTTCAGTCAGACATTCATGCTTGCCATAGAGTTGAAATGTTCTAGCCAACATTTTGAATTGAATAACATTGGTTGTGAACTTCAGAGCTGTAACGATTTGACGCTTTGGTTGAAAGGCAAGTACAAACGGATACTAGTAGTAGTCATGCCTCCTGCGCAAGTCCACACATTCTGGGTGATGCAAAACAACGTAATATCACTGGCTTCTTTGGCGAGCTCTCATTGGCTATTGCTGATCACCGTTCTCAACTTGAAGTTGCACATCTCACACTACAAGAGTATTGCAGATATTGTGTCGATAAAATCAAACATGTTTGAAAATATCGGGATGTCTGGAACTGTTCAATGATGGGATGGGTAGCACTCAGATTAGACGGCTTGACAGAAATGGCAGCAGAAACTTTATTTGCACACATATCCAGATGATGCTGCATACCATTTTGGCAGTGAAGCTGTCGGAATGATTGAAGCGTAACATTAAAACGGATGCACGCCGAGTAGGCAACGACATGGGGATTGTCTCCCATCTCAAAAACTTGTACTGGACAGTTAAATCGGGCCAAATTAGTGTAGTGTACACCCAGCTTAACTGTGTGCTGGTACTTCTCTAGGTGGGAGCCTCATGTTTAAAACCAGTTCATCAGCCAACTGGAGGTTATGCTACATAATCCAGGGCCCGTATTCTTAAAGCATCTCAGAGTAGGTGTGATGATTTAAGAACAGTTTTGCTTTTTTGATTATAATAAATGGACATGGAGAGACTGATTCTAGACCAGCACTCCTACACCAAGTCGCTTAATTGATACGGATGGCAGACGCAATCTAACGCTAGGGGAGAGGAAAGAAAATGCCAGGGCACACAGGGAATCGGTTCATGTTTGCTTTGATCTTCAAGGCAGGGAAGGATAATAGGGGCAAACTAAATCTTCACTCCACTTTAAAAATGTTCATGGCAGAGCCTCTATCAGCATTCAGGGGTGGTTTGGGGGGAAATTTTCTTTGGATTTTAGACTCCATGCCTCGTCAGTCTGAAGCATCTCCCTCGGCCATGATGCAATTGGTCATTGGTATTCAGACGTTTCTATTTAACTTTAGATAGGAATAATTGGAGAGTGGTATAAAATGAGAACTCACTGGGTAGACCAGCCACTATGAGATCTGACAAAATCTCTGAAAGTAAGGTCATAGAAAGTCAATCTGGACTTATCGTAGTAATCAGGATAAGAATATTTCTCTCCCCCTCTGATACAGTCTGAATAGTCAATGCATGGCAATCTCCACTGGGTGCACGTTTCCACTGATTGACCTCAACTTGACTGCTGTAACACCCTGTCCGTCAGACAGGACAAGATGTCTGTCTGGCAGCACAAATGGAGATGAAACCTCCAGTCATGATGATGGGGGGGAATTGTAGGAGGGTTACATTCACAGGGCCCCGCTGTCTAATTTCAACATCTGCATTAATACCAGAGAGACAACAGATAAAGATCAACGGGTGACAACAGGACATCTTTATAATGACATTCATATATTCCAACCTCAGAAATATTCATTTCCCTCTGCACACTTTACCATCTCCCACTAGATGCTCAAGGACATAAAAAAAAAAAAGGACAACAGGGGAGGTTATGCATTTATCATTCATGACTGCAATGTTTTGAAATTGGTTTATCTGCCTTCAAGCCTCTAAGCAGCAGGGGTCCAGTTGGGCCTTTCCAAACCCTGGGCTTCTGAGGTATACTCAGACAGGTCACATGCTGAGCTACAAAGTGATTGCATATACACACACATATGGTGAGCTATACTAAACATGGCACCTGCAAAAGCCACTACACATTTCAGATTCCCATCCAATTTGTTTATTAATATGCTGGCGTCTGATTAGTACCAATTTCAGTCAGATATGTGTTACATATTATGTGCAGAGCAGACCACAAACCAACAAACTTGGTTATAAATCTACAAGAAAGCCTGTTTGGCGATGCGATTACTTTGACTTAATATTTAGCAAACCCGTTTTATAGTATTTACAAACAAAATGCATCTTATCAGAAATAGCTGATGGAATATTAGGAAGGGAGGGTGTCTGGTTGGTCCTAAAAAGATTAGAACTGTTTGGTTATATTCTGGCTCCCCCTAGTGGACAAACCTGTACCTCATCTTACTTGGATAATCTATTTTGTAGTTACTGTTTGCTACTTGCCTGGGGTGTATTCATTACACTGATTCGGTTGCAAAACCTTTTGTAACAGAAACCGCTTACTCCAAACGGAATAGTTTTTTCAACGAAAACGAGTTTCTATTGAACAAATTCAGGTAGGTCGCTCCCTGATTTGTTCAGTTTGCTCCAGTTTAGTTAAAAAACTAAACGGTTTCCATTGCAAGACATGGCTAACCATCCACATCGCTCTGGCCAAACGCCACACCCACTGAGTTGTCAGGAAAATATGCTACAATACAACACCCCAAAGAGAATGTTGTATATACTTTGGGCTAATGTATCACCAAGTTCAAATGTGACTGTATTTTACCTCAACTGCTATCAAAACTTTAAAAAATGTATCCACAACATGTGTTTCTGTATGAATAATACGCCAGACAAGAACAAAGATAAGGAAATATACAGCTCCAGTAAAAAAAACTTGCATGCATTGCATTCCTTACCTATCAATTCAGTGGTAGTCTTCTCCATGAAGTGCTCACAGTCTGATGAACATCTCAGTAGTCTCTGTTGAAGGACACTCTCCATGGCTAAACAAGGAACGAACACATCAACAAATTAGATTATTTTCAACTAGTGGCATTTGTAAACATGGAGAATTAATCTTGAGTTTTAAACAGGTCACTCATACGTACCCTTTGCACTGAAGCTTCACATATTTAACACCCTCGTTCTCGATCTCTATGCGGTCATACTGTAGAAGTGGGTAGTGTTTGTTAGATCAACAAGCAAATCCATTTTAACCTAGAGAATACACAAAACATATGTTGACAGACTACTGTGGTGAATAGAGCACTGATTTATATTTCCCAAAGAGAGACAAAAGACTAGTAAACACATGTCAACATCATGGAAGACATACCTTGAGACGCTTTAAATATTGGGAGAGCATGCTTGGATGACATCTGTTATCTTCTGGCACATTGTCATCATACTTGGGGCCCAACAGTTCCATTGGCAGGAATTTACCTGGTGAGACAATGAAAAGGTAGAGTGGTCACAGACACCATGAAAATAGTACCACTCACTTTAACTATACATTCATGTACATACTACCTGAATTGACCCGACCAACCAGCGCTCCCGCACATTGGCTGACCGGGCTATCTGCACTGTGTCCTGACAGCCACCACCCGCCAACCCCTCTTTACACTACTGCTACTCTCTGTTCGTCACATATGCATAGTCACTTTAACCATAGCTACATGTACATACCACCTCAATCAGCCTGACTAACCGGTGTCTGTATGTAGCCTCGCTACTGTTTTTCACTGTTGCTTTTATTTCTTTACTTACCCATTGTTGACCTAATACCTTTTTTTGCACTATTGGTTAGAGCCTGTAAGTAAGCATTTCACTGTAAGGTCTACACCTGTTGTATTCGGTGCACGTGACAAATAAACTTTGATTTGACAAAATGAAATTCAATTCTTCTGTCATGAGAGGGTCCTTAACAGCCTCCTGAATCACCTCAAAGGACTTTGTGCCTGGATTTGGACATCTCTTCTCTACAGCCTTCACATGTTGCCATACGGGGTAAACACCTAAAGCTCTTTCAAGCAAGGGTGCATTTTCAACCCACCGTGTCTTGCAAAACTTAAGTGGCATTGGGGGATCTGATGATCCAATGATGTTAAAGTTGTCCTGACCGTGGGCTGGAGTATCCTTAAGAAATTGGTACATAGCATGCAATATTCTCGACTTTCCACTCTGTTTCTTACACTCCCTTCTGAAATGCGCCATCTACAATATGGAGAATGCAACTGCCAATGTTCATAAGGTGTATATCAAAATCTAGGCAGGACTTCAACTTTTTAGTAAAAATGACCAATTTATATTTGGTCCATCCATGGAGATTTGAACCATGTTTTTCTTTAGATCTAGATCTTCGGTGCGCTTCTCATAGACCACTTTAAGGTCCAACGCAGTCACACGTCCCATAAATTTAGAATCGTAAAATCTCGCCACAACTTTGTCCTCATCCCATAAACGGACGTGAAAGTCACACTGCCATGACTGTTTTTCTGTTAAGGCTCTCAAAGAGAAGTACATAGTTCTCCTCCCCACCAGACAGTTTTTTTTTAGACAATGCTTGAAATGAGAAGCCAAGCCATGTGTGCACACACAGATGGACTTTGCTGCCCCACATGCGAAGGTCTGAGAACAGCACACCTAAGAGTAAAAAAAAAAAGATTTAAATCAAACACTTATTTCTGTTTCTAGCCTGTGTGTGCACGTGTGTGTCACAGAGAGAGAATATGAAAACATACATAACATGTTCCTAAAAATAATTTCATGTTACAGGTGACAGTTAATAAACCATGGCACCCACACGTGGGTTCACTACAGTGGAAAGAGTAGTGAGACTCCATCATATTCAGACACCACAATGTCTCAGCCCGCAATGTGTCCTCTTATGACGAGTTGACGGACTGTCTTGAGGAGCTGTAAGAAAATAAGTTTTTAGCCTGATGAATGACTAGCTAGCTGGCTAACTTTAGCTAGCATTAGTCATGAAACGTTGTCACTAACAACTCTAGTGAACATCCTTCAACTAAATGTAAACTTTCAGCTAACGTTAGCAAACTGTAATTGATTTTAAAACGTTCACTGTCCAGCTCTGCTTGCCGCAAATTGGCTAACGTAACGTTAACAACTTAGCTAACGTTATCTAGCTAGCACTATATTGACAGGTGTGATTCTGTGGGAGAACTGACAGACATCTAGATAACGTTAGCTAACAACATAGCAAAACGTTGAAGTTAATTTGCCAAGCACTTAGAGATTGAATAATCTAGCTAACTAATTAACGTTAGTTACTAAGTATGGTTGTTGTATTCCTTTCTACGTGTTACCAGGGGTAGGACCTACCTGCTTATAACTTGCGGAGTGCCGTCCTGTGTGATGCTCAAGCAGCATGGCTCTTCACAGCTGCTTCGCCCATGGCGTGAACTTTTATTGATTTGTTGCAGGCTCTGCATCGGGCCATATAGATGCCTTGCGGATCTTTAACAAGCCAGTCTTTGTAAATGTCTTTGGTGAGCCACGAGTCCTGGAATTTACATTTTCCAGGCATAGCTGAAGGTCCGCTTTACGTTAGATTTGTCGTTTGCTTGCAGCTGTTTAACCTGCATCATTTGACTTCAATCACTCATGCACGCACGTAACCGTCGCACTTTCTCGAGGTAGGTGGCGCGTGAAACAAGGACACACAGACGGCGGGAGACACGTGCAGACAACGGAATTTAGCCCATTACTGACTTTAAGTAAATACATAGAAATCTAAAGAACTTAAATTTATATTCTTGCACAAAATATATAAATTCAAGCACTTTCAATGACCAATGTCTATTTATGTCTATTTTCAAAAACGTTCAAGGCCTTGATTTTTTTTCTCAAATTCACAAACTTTCAAGGATTTTAAGGACCAGTGGGAACCCTGCCCCCCCCAGTTAGCTGAGGTACCTATAGAAACACTGAACATTAGTATGTGCTTTCGCGTTATTTTGAGTCAGTTAGTCTTGTTTTACACGTCATATTAACATGAAAACGTGTTCCTATATATTGCTACCATATTGCTGGTTTGTTTTGACACGTGATCTACTCCATCGCTTTAAGGCCATACAACTCTCCTTCCGTGGCCTCCAACTGCTCTTAAACGCAAGTAAAACTAAATGCATGCTATTCAATCGATCATTGCCCGCACCTGCTCGCCCGTCCAGCATCACT
>NC_138305.1:37610000-37835000 GCF_965601325.2 Salmo salar
CCCATGCTATAAGATTGAGGCAGTGGGACCTCAGTCCACCCTGATGGTTGATGTAAGCCACCACTGTGGTGTTGTTCGTTTTCACCAGGACATGTCTTCCTTTCAGATGTGGAAGGAAAGACCACAGGGCAAGCAGTACAGCTCAGAGCTCTAATGTATTGATATGCCTGCCGCTCCTAAGGGGTAGCCAACAGCCGCTGGCCAACCTACCCTAGGTCACACCCCCCCAGCCGATCTGGGAGGGTTCTATGCTGACCAGCTTCCGGCGGCACATGCTCAGCATTTCCACCTCACCTGAGAGAAAGGAACGACAGCACCACCTCAACAATGCCGAGGCCCTGTGTGGTCACCTGCAGCTGGCGGTAACGGTAGCACTTCGGTGAAAGCCGGTGGGAGTTGAACCAACGTTGAAGAGGCCAGAGATGGAGCAGGCCAAGGGGAATCAGCAACGAGGCCACCGTCAGCAAGCCCAACAGGTGTTGGCAGGTCAGGGCGGATACCACCCTGCCAAAAGTGGTCGAGGCAAGATGGATCACCTGAACCCTTCTGGTGGGCAGGCGTGCTCTCATGAGGACTGAGTCCAGTTCCATGCCAATGAAGGCCACCCTCTGGGTGGGCGTCAGATTACTCTTCTTGTCGTTTACAGTAATGCCCAGCCCGCCGATGTGGGTCAGGAGCATGTCTGACAGGACCTGCGTCCTGGTCGAGGCACAAATCAGCCAATCGTCCAGGTAATTGAGTATCAACAATCTTCGGGACGTGAGAGATGCCAGGACAGCGTCCATGCGGGTGCCAAGGAGAGGCCGAATTGAAGAACCATAATTCATAATCCATCCCTTCGAATGTGAATCGAAGGTACTGCCAATGAGCTGGGTGAACAGGAACATGGAAGTACGCATCCCTCAGGTCCAGTGGCACAAACCACTGGTCCCTGGACATGGCCTGCAACATGAGGCTGGGGACAACATGTGGAACCTCAGTAGCTTCAAGTACCCATTGAGGTTACAGAGGTCCAGAATCGGTCAAAACCCTCCGTCTCTTTTTGGAATCACAAAATAAGTGTAGTAGAACCTACCTAGTCGTTCTGATGTCACTTGACAATTACTTTAACAATGTTTCTATGATAGTTGTTGGCTATCCACTTTGTAGATTTTTAAGTGCCTAAACATGTCAAATGTATAATTCAAATATCATGGATATTTGGAGTAGAGTTCCTGGTCTAAACAAATTGTTAAACACTTTTTATTTTTCGGGGGGGGGGGGGAGGCCCCTGAAGGACGGGGGCCGGCACCGGAATTGGAGTCGGTACCCCTTGAGCATTGTGGACAACACCCAAGGGCACTCCACAGCCTCCTCCCACTTTGCCCTTTGCGACCTGGAGAAGCGCAGAGGCCGGGGAAGGTTGTGTCAGAGGTCCTGCCGGGGCTTCCCTCTCCTCTGGCGCCCCGAGCACCTATGGCGGTGATGGTTGACACCATCACACCTGTCACAAAGGGAAGCCATAAGCTCAGCCAAGCCAACAAGGCCACAGAGCAGGGTCCAACGCCCTGGGAGAGGCATGTCGTGACCCGCTTGGAGGAATAGGAACTCGGTGAGGGATAAATTACCCAGTACCTCTGCAAACACAGGGGCAGACCCCTGTGGGAAAAACAGGAAGACAAAAAAAAACAGAAACCAGGTAATGGATTTGATTTATTTGTTTTACGCCAATTGCAATATTACCTACCGGTTTAATATCCAAGCAGTGAAAACAGCACCATATGGAGTAACGCCCTTTAAGGAACCTAAAAGTTAATGTCTCAATGTAGTTTTCCACGATACTCAGACACTGCAGGGGAAAGAACAAGAAAAAACCCTGCAAGATAATTAACAGAGAACCCGGGAGCAGCATGTTAAAGCAATTCACAACACACACATAGAACAAGCCAGTCGGCAAGTTGTGTAAGGTAAATTACAGTTTGTGGCAACAAGTGCCACCAATATATTAATGTACACGGAGTCGTAGTATAACGCTAACAAAACACAAAAACATGAAACCACGGGCGGAAGATACAGATCAACCGCGCGCAGCGAGTGGAGCAGTCAAGAGGAGGGCTGCAAACAGCCAGTGAGTATACTTCCACGCAAGATATAACACTTACCAGTGATTTACCAAGCGAACTTCAGAAGGTTTGTACCTCAAACCATACGGACATCTGCCGAGAAAATGAAAGAGAACGTGTCGTGGCCATGGGGTCTATATATAGGGGTGGACCCCAGTCGTGGCACAGGTGTACACGGGAGTAAATCTATAAATCCTCACCTCTGATGTACCCCTCTCCCGTGGAGTGATACAATATAGTGAAACATAACAAGCTTTCGGCTCTTACCTGCTACAGGTTGTCCTCTTATAGGACATTTCCGCCATCGAGGGGGTAGACTAGTGTGTGAAATTATTTCCAAGAGTGGCAACTGTAATTTCACAAACCGAGGATGTAACGTTAGCCAAGCAAGTCAGTTGAACTTAAATTGAACTTCGATGTGACATTCCCTGAGATATCACCCTTCACCGCGGGCTCTCGTGCACAAATGCTGTGCGCATTTTTTAGGGGCCTTGATTTTGTTAGATGTAGGGTCTGAGCCACAAATTGAGAAAATCTATCCAAATGTAGGTGTTTACCTACGATTGTTCAATGTCCAAATATCAAGGTAATCCTCACAGTTCTCAAAAACCCAATACAATGACTATGAATTAACTACAATCATTCTCCACATTTCTCCTAGTGTATACCCACTCGATTAGCCACCAATCACCCCATTAAAAGGTGGAAACATCTTACCAATCACACCATTCATATGGTGAATGTGGTATCCCACACGCCACATGTGTGATACGCTATACCGTACTATTTTGCCATTAATTGCAGTCACATAAAATAACCACTAGGTGGTAGACTAACCCTAAAATTCTCCTTCTGTGGATTTTATGGCGGACTACAACCCAAAAAGGTGTATTGCCGCCACCAACTGGACCGGTTGAAAAACGAAACAAGGTAAAAAGAAAATACATTTGTGATAGGGAAACTAACTTAATCCACCTAAATAAAAATAATACATTGACATTACCAAAACAAAACAACAACTTCTTCCTTCTTTCAAATCTCCCTTATCAGGCTCTAGAACCTGAGAGGTACGGCTTGTGACAATATTCCATGTAACTCCGAGAAATATTTCAGTCCCAGGAGCCGCTCCGCCTCATTTACAATGATATCTATCTTCCTGGACCTTCTCTCAACCTTGGCAGTGCCATTAATCACCATAGCTATAAATGCCACAAAGTCCACCTTCTTAACCTTTAAAATGCCAGGATTCTGCTGGTGAAAGGCAACCCCTGCAGCCTAGAGTGAAGGCCTATTCACCACCATGGACTCTTCAGGAGTACCATTCAAACCATCAACCCTTTTAACAGCGTCTGCATATGAAATGCTCTGGACAGCCCTGACTTTGGCACCTCATTCTCTTTCACCCTTGTCGAGCAATCGAAAGATGTAGCTTCATGGTTCCCACCACAATCGCAAGATGTCGCATTTTCCTCACTTTTAAAACACATATGATCTTTTCCACAACTTGGACATCTCGGCTTCTCCCTTCTGCAAACACTTGAAACATGACCAAATGCTTTACAATGAATGGTCATGGGATGAATGCTCTGACTCTGTAGTTTGTATACCCGAACTGCAGTTGAGTAGGGAGAGACTCCCATATAAAAAAACAAAAGAACAAATAGACTTCACTTTTTTACCATTCACCACACGATTCATCCGACGTGCATCAATCATTCCAGGAATATTTTTAATCTCTTCAAAATCGACTTCCCATGAGACGCCAGATATAACCCCCTTGAGGGGGTATGTTCTCTATTCCATGTTAATTTCAGAGAAACCCTGTGATGGAATTCATTGTGTCCTTGCTGTATCTTCTGCTTACTAGTGTGGTAGGATATTTTTTATAAATCATCAAATTGAACAACGCAACCAAATATGACACAAACAGCTACTGTCAAATGTTGCTACATTAGTTATTAGCGCACTTAAAACAAAACAGTTAGGTGGAAGCGTTTTAATAAAAATCGAATCAAAACCCTATTTGATTTGTCACGTGCTTCATAAAACAACAGGTGTAAACTTAACAGTGAAATGCTTACTTATGGGCCCTTCCTAACAATGTAGAGAGAAACGTTTTGAAATAATAGACAAATAATTACAGAAGGAATAAGTGCACAGTGAATAACGATAACTTGGCCATCTATATACAGTACCAGTAAAAAGTTTGGACACACCTACTCATTCAAGGGTTTTTCTTTATTTTGACTATTTTCTACATTGTAGAATAATAGTGAATACATCAAAACTATGAAATAACGCATATGGAATCATGTAGTAACCAAAAAAGTGTTAAACAAATCAAAAATATATTTTATATATTTGAGATTCTTCAAAGTAGTCTCCCTTCACCCAACTTATTTTGGGAAGCTTGTGGAAGGCTACCCAAAACGTTTGACCCAAGTTAAACAATTTAAAGGCAATGCTACCAAATACTAATTGAGTGTATGTAAACTTCTGACCCACTGGGAATGTGATGAAAGAAATAAAAGCTGAAATAAATAATTCTCTCTACTATTATTCTGTTATTTCAGATTCTTAAAATAAAGTGGTGAACCTAACTGACCTAAGACAGGGAATTTGTACTTGTATTAAATGTCAGGAATTGTGAAAAATTGAGTTTAAATGTATTTGGCTAAGGTGTATGTAAACTTCCGACTTCAACTGTATGACGTAGTCTGTTTGTGTGTGTGAAAATAAAAATGAAGTAGAGAAAATGTTGATCAGGAGGACCAATCACATGCTAGAGGGTCTGCTCATGTGATGAGACTTTGCCCTAGCAACACAGACTGCAGCTGTTGCCTAGCCGATTTGATGCAGCGGCTCCAACCAGGCAAGCAGATCACGTACAAGAGCTCAGCAACAGCTTGAATGACCTCCCTCTGTGTGATCTGAAAATTAAGCCTGTGCTCGCTGCCTGGCTCAGAGTACCAACACATGAGGAAAACATCTCCCTGTGTAATGAACATCATTATATTGCTGCGTTATACAGACAGAGCCAGAAAGAAAGACAGACAGATCCCCTCTGGCCACCATACTCGAAAGCTTGTACATGAAATGTTGGAAAGGGAGAGGCTATATCAGGGTTCCCAATAATAATAGTTAACATGTTTTTTTAATGACTCCCTCATCTCTGTACCCCACACATACAAGTATCTGTAATGTCCCTCAATCGAGTAGTGAATTTCAAGCACAGATTCAACCACAAAGACCAGGGAGGTTTTTCAATGCCAACACAAAGAAGGGCACCGATTGGTAGATGTTATAAAAATACAAAAAAAGCAGACGCTGAATATCCCTTTGAGCATGGTGAAGTTATTAATTAGGCTTTGGATGGTGTATCAATACACCCAGTAACTACAAAAATACAGGTATACTTCCGTACTCAGTTGCCGGAGAGGAAGAAAACCAGGGATTTCACCATGAGGGCAATGGTGATTTTAAAACAGTTACAGAGTTTAATGGTTGTGATATGAGAAAACTGAGGATGGGTCAACAAAACAGTGACAGAGTATTATATATGTTTTGGGTTCTTGCGGTCAATGTGCAGTCTACGAATTATTTGTATTTACGTTCCGGCCCCCTGACCATCTGCCCAAGAAAAAACTCCAGGCGTGTCCGTATAGCCCAGGGATCATCAACTAGACAGATGGTCAGGGGGCCGGAACATAATTACATAATTACAAATCATTTGTAGACTTCAAATTGACCGCAAGAAGTCCAAACATATATAATAATTGACTAAAACAATCATTTCAAACCTCGCTTAGATCTAGTTGATGATCCCTGGGCTATACAGACATGTCTGGTGCCCAAATCGATTATGTTGGTTGCGCAGCTGAGAGTCAAGTGTGGAGACGAATGTATTCGGTTCAGTCAGTCGTCCTGATGAGCCCTCCCAGCAAGTTTATGCTGGCAAGTAAATGCGCCAGTTAAAACTTGTAAAATAAAGTGAGGTTTATTTCTATGGGCGAGGGAGAAATAACTTGTAGTATTGGTCACCATCTGTATTTGGACATCATCTCCAATTTGTTCCATCCCAATTCATTTTATTTTGAGTAGGATAGAAGCCTATACAGAATACAGATAAATAACTTGTAATATTGGTAGTAACAATTTGGATGTCACCGTGATAGGCCTGCAGATAAACACTGCTCAATGGGGTGAGTTTGCGCTGCAAGCAGGCAACACAACAACACCGGGCACACTAGTGTCCTTCACTCCCGCTTGCCACATTAAGGAGATGGAAGTAGCTACATAGTGTAGCCCAGAGGTATCCAACCTTTTCTAGCATGAGAGCTACTAATGAAACATGTCGTGAGCTACTCACTTTTTTCTAGCTTTCAAATAGGCACATTGTTCTCTTCTTTCCCCTGCAACTCTTCCCGGGTCCTTATTGTACAAGAGAAAGGAGTTCACTATGTTTTCTGTCAATATATCTAGTAAAATAATAGTTAATAAACAACTCTAAGGGGGGCCCTATAAAATCTGTTATTTTTCCCCCAGATTATGTTTTATATTTTCCCAAATTATGTTTTCAGATTTGTACTTTTCTTGGTTTTAGAATATATATGTTTTTTCACTCTCAAAATTACAATTGTTCATATAGAATAAACGAAATGAGATGTTCGGAGTCCATGTTTATGCTTAAATCACATCAGAATATTTTTTTTTGAAAGCTAACAAATTAGAATTGTTTTTGTGTAATTCCCCTTTAATGAGGAATGTGCTGTCCAATGTGCAGGACTAGCAATGATTCTGTACTGCTGCTGCTCATTTCATGGCAAAGTTTGCAAATAATACATCCAAATCTGCCAGCTATGATGGTTATCACATCAACTGACTAGGCGCGGAGTGATACACCACAAAGACAGACATGGGCAATATTGCTGGAAATTAATTGTCAGATTTTTTTTCACCTTTCTTTAACTAGGCAAGTCAGTTAAGAACAAAATATTATTTTCAATAACTGCCTAGGAACAATGGGTTAACTGCCTTGTTCAGGGGTAAAACAACAGATTTATACCTTGTCAACTCGGGGATTCGATCTTGCAACCTTTTGGTTACTAGTTTAATGCTCTAACCACTAGGCTACCTGCCGCCCCATATTGTGTTAGGTTAGGCTTTTTAACCAGGGGTGGGAAAATGTCAATGTTGTGTTGATTAGATAGTAGCTGGGAGCTTGTGGTATCTAATGACCTTTGAAGTCGGAGATTTCCGAGTTCCCAGTTGTTTTGAACGCGGCATGGGGAACTCTCGACTTCGGACTTCAGTGCGTTCAAAACCATTTGGAACTAGGAAAAAAACGAGCTCCGACAGGATCGATTTGAACGGTCATCCAACTCGGATTTCCAACTCGGGCCTCTTTCTAGAGCTCCGTCTTTCCGACCTGAAGATCACTGACGTCCACTGAATTGACCTTGTATTTTTCAGAGTTCCCAGTTGTTTTGAACGCGGCAATAGCCTCTCCCTTTGGAAAGTACCGGTCATGAGAATGACACCATACATGACGTAATTTCGAACATGGGAGATCTGCAATTTCCTGCTTTTGAAACCAATGATGTATTTATTCACTGCTGCTACCTTTTCACGGAGCACGCATTCGCGTTGACTTATAAACCAAATGTAATGGCATTTTGTTATTCTATTAGCTACTAGTAGCAATTAACGTAATGTACGGCGTTAAAACCGTGTTGTTCTCCAATCCTTTGTTTTGAAATAAGTGGGCGTGTGTTTCAGCTTCCCCTGAAATACAACCAGGAAGTTGTCCCGCGCCATTTCCATAGCTTCTACGCCATCTCGAAGACCGTGCTTCGAGTTACAAGAAGATTACGTTATCAACATCGGTGTACTCTTCTTCAATTTATAAAAAACCCCACTGCATCGTGGTTTTCGGACCGACTTCAGTTCCACCATCTACGTACTAAATAACGTCGTCGTTAGCTGTTGATTGTTGTGAGGTGAACTAACGTCGTTGGCTAGCTGGTTAGAGTTAGCCTACTTACCACTTTCGCAAAAATAAAAATAGCTAGTATCGTTGATGTGTCCTACCCTCTCCACTTTGAAGTCATGTTGGGCGAATCACTAATAAATATAGAACCAAATCTGGACAACTTTGAAAACAATAAGCCACCCGTTTTGACTTCCTACCACGTCGGGGCAAGCCTAGGCAAAACAAGGCAAGCACTGTTGAAGAAAGGTGGGAGAAAATTGCGTTCAACAACGTCAGGGTTGCAGCGGACACACCAACAACCGCGCCAAAAAACGCAGAGAAACAACCCCACGCGCCTTGCAGACATCAACAACAATGTCGCAGCTTCGAAATCCCCAACTGCCGAACTCGCAACCCACCGGACCCAGGCGACTGTGCTGACCTGTCACCATCTAAAGCAGAGGACAAAGAAAGAGGTATATTATTCAGTTAATTTAGTGAAGTAGATGGATTTTCGTTCGTATTCTATGCTTGTACATGTGGTTATTTCTTTGTCCATTGTTAGTTAAACATTATGCTGCTTTTATCCATGTAAACAACACACGCATTATGCAACGTGGAGTCATTTTCCCCTTTATGTTGAGTACAAAAACATCTGCATTTACAAATTGATGTTCAGCCCGCGGCCCCATTGTAAAATGGTGCGCTCACTAGTTCAGGGTTTCCCAAACTTGAATCCGCTGTGTAGCACTATGCCACAAACCAAAACAAGTTTGGGAAACTATGCATTGGGTGACTGACCAGTTAAAAAATAATATCTATCTATTTTAAACTGGGTTGTGGAACGCTGTCAGCACGGCTGCTTCCCTTTAAATACGTCACTCATTGCTTCAAGCCACACCCACCAAACGGATCAAACATACCTCAAAGAATGTTGAACGTTTTGGGGGAACTTGTTGTTCAGTGCAATCCGTAACATAGCAAACGTTTAATCGAACTGCACTTTCTTGAACAGACTAAGGTATCTTTGGGTGTGGCTTGAAGCAATGAGTAACATATTTAAAGGGAAGTGGCCATGTTGACAGTGTTCAAAACCCCTCCCGGTTTTTCAAGTTGTTGTTCAGAACAGCATTGTTTCGGTTTAATTGAACGTTACACACAATTTCCGTACTGAATGCAGCCCGTTGACAGGAATTTGGTACACATTGTACAATCAATGTTTATTAAAGGTTGACCTGAGTAGATGTGCTACAAGTATTTAGGTTACTTGTTATCAAATCAAATGTATTAGTCACATGTGCCGAATACAACAGGTGTAGACCGTACAGTGAAATGCTTACTTACGAGCCCCTAACCAACAATTCAGTTTTAAAAAAAAATTACAGTTAGGAATAAGAGAAAAGTAACAAGCAATTAAAGAGCAGCAGTAAAATAACAATAGCGAGACCATATACAGGGGGGATACTGATACAGAGTCAATGTGCAGGGGCACTGGTTAGTTGAGGTAGTATGTACATGTAGGTAGAGTTATTAAAGTGACTATGCATAGATAGTGGTGTCAAGAGGGGTTGGTTGAGGGGGGGCACTGCAAAAAGTCTGGGTTGTCATTTGACTAGATGTTCAGGAGTCTTATGGCTTGGGGGTAGAAGCTGTTTAGAAGCCTCTTGGACCTAGACTTGGCGCTCTGGTACTGATGCCGTGCGGTAGCAGAGAGAACAGTCTATGACTAGGGTGGCTGGAGTCTTTGACAATTTTTAGGGCCTTCCTCTGACACCACCTGGTATAGAGGTCCTGGATGGCAGGAAGCTTGGCCCCAGTGATGTACTGGGCCGATCGCCCTACCCTCTGTAGTGCCTTGTGGTCGGAGGCCGAGCAGTTGCCATACCAGGCAGTGATGCAACCAGTCAGGATGCTCTCGATGGTGCAGCTGTAGAACCTTTTGAGGATCTGAGGACCCATGCCAAATCTTTTCAGGCTCCTGAGGGGGAATGTGTTTAGTTGGGCCCTCTTCACGACTGTCTTGGTGTGCTTGGACCATGTTAGTTTGTTGGGGATGTGGACACCAAGGAACTTGACGCTCTCAGTCTGCTCCACTGCAGCCCCGTTGATGAGAATGGGGGTGTGCTAGGGTCCTATTTTTCCTCTAGTCCACAATCATCTCCTTTGTCTTTATCACATTGAGAGAGAGGTTGTTGTCCTGGCACCACACGGCCAGGTCTCAGACCTCCTCCCTATAGGCTGTCTCGTCGTTGTCAGTGATCAGGCCAACCACTGGCATCGGCAAATTGAATGATGGTGTTGGAGTTGTGCCTGGCCTCGCAGTCATGAGTGAACAGGGAGTAGAAGAGGGGACTGAGCACGCACCCCTGAGGGGCACCTGTGTTGAGGATCAGCGTGGCGGATGTGTTGTTGCCTACCCTTACCACCCTGGGGACGGCCCGTCAAGAAGTCCACGATCCAGTTGCAGAGGGAGGTGTTTATTCCCAGGGTCCTTAGCTTATTGATGAGCTTTGAGGGCACTATGGTGTTGAATGCTGAGCTGTAGTCAATAAATAGCATTCTCACATAGGTGTTCCTTTTGTCCAGGTGGGAAAGGGCAGTGTGGAGTGCAATAGAGATTGCATCATCTGTGGCTCTGTTGGGGCAGTATGCAAATTGGAGTATGCCAACGCAGATCACAGGGTTCGGGGCCTGTGCAGTATATCCTTCGTGTCGGGCTCGTCAGAGTCATGGGGGAAAAAAAATAATAAAGGATTCTGCCAGTCCGTGATGAGTAATCGCAGTCCTGATGTCTAGAAGTTGTTTTCGGTCATAAGAGACGGTAGCAGCAACATTATGTACAAAAAATAAGTTACAAACAATGCAAATAAACGTACAAAAAACACAATCGGCTGGGGGCACGTAAAACGTCTGCCTTCTTCTCCGACGCCATCTTAGGAAATGTTATGAAGGATTTAAACAATGCCGGCGATGTGCCAGTTCCTGAGATGTTTACATATTGCATTGACACCAAAAACATGCGGTGGAAGTGGAAATTAGTTTTTTCATGTTTGCTCAAGTGTTCTTCAGAGTAGAAACTATTTGCTTAACATTTAGAATGGTTCAGACCTTGTGAAACTGTAACGCTTGTTTCTCTTTCCTCCCAGCTGCTGAAGTCAAAAAATGGGAGAGTGGAGAGGGCCACAACACAAGGTGACCAGTCTGTCCACAACCTCGATAGACTCGATCAAGCTGCCCAAAATCTCAACACCCGGAGCCAAAGGAGCAGGCACGTTAATGCACCTTGCAATGCTCCCTCAGTACAGAAATATGACAACAGCTGCCACACGAAGCCCAATTCTGCACTCTTCCAGCTCCTCCGTAGAGAGGAGAAGAATCCCTTCAACTCAGTTGACAATGTCAAGATTGTGACAGTATCCCCAGCTGAGCTTGTACCTGAGGATGAGCTGAAAGACGGAGAGAAGATCTATGCTGGAGCTAAATTCAGCGAGCCCCCGTCTCCAAGTGTCCTGCCCAAACCACCGAGTCATTGGGTCGGCGAGACTGCCCCCCAACATCCCGACCACAGCCGAGAGCAAATTACGTTTCATTTGAAGTCTCTGCTAAAGGTTCAAGATAAACCATGATCTCAATGGATGGAAAATCTTATCAAAAAGATCCATCTATACCTGATCAATGACAAATTTGGCACTGAAGAATTTGGACTCTGAAAGAACTGGAACTATAACTTAACAGCAACAGAATGTAATGAGTTTTTGATCTGTAATACAATTTCACATGTTTTGAGCAAGCGGCCTTGTTTTTGGGGGGATTTTTTATGAACTTGTGTAAATGTATATACTGTAAACATGTAATATAAGTGTATATTTTTCATGTTATTTTAACAGAAAGTATAGTTTTGTTACTGAAGCCTAAAAAAGATGTTCACCTTGAGCTGGTGCACTTACTGTTCCAATTATGGGCTGCAGTGCCCATTGGGACGCATTAACCGTAAGAAAGATTTTCTTACAAATTTGCACAAGACTGACTGAACCAACACGAGTCACCATAGTGGCAAGCAAGCATAGAGTTGTGTGAAGGTTTGGGGTTCTGTGAACTTCAGCCCACCAGTTGACTGCTATTGCCTTGAATGCACTGCAGGGAGGACCCACAATCTTCAGGGAACTCTCTGGGAGGACGGTCTTGAAGACTGTAACCTTGTCCCCAGGCTCAACGACAGAGGGAGCCAGCTGGGTGAACGACATCAAGAAGATGGAGTGACAAATGTGAGTCTCAAAATCAAAAATTCCCCCTCTGATGACGAGGACAACTGCCGCTGCAGGAAACAGACAAATTCAGCACGAGCACTGACCGAGTGCCCTTTGTTTTGAATCTCTCTAGCACTGACACATTTCTATTTTTTGTTTTTCCTTTCATTGGCCCCCTGATCACCAGTGTTGTTCCATCTAAAGCGCTGAGAATGTTTACCGGAAGTAAGATGAATGACATGGTCTTTATTATTATGTAACACACATTTGACCCCTTCCCTCTAGAGCTAGGCAGCTGCTAGTTCTTGTTCCTTCACTCCGTGTCACACAAAAATGAAATTGTATTACTGTACCAAAGATTGAATTTTGTTTTTTTGCAAATGTTCAAAAAGTTAAGTCCAGTGACTAAATTTGTATACATCTTAAAGCAATACTCTCACTTTGCAATTAGAATTTTTTTAATTTTATGATGCATTTCATATCTAAATTGACATTAAAATATTGGCTACCCCTTATATGTTTTCTGTCTGTTACCATTCGCCCTCACAAGTTGAAAATGCTAAGATGTCACAGACTTCACAATGCCTGTCAGTCTCTCCACAAGTTTATTGGTTTAGTAAGCTAATAACATTATACAACATCAGGGAACTAGTACTCAGGTTTCAACAATGATTGTAGTGGTTGCGGATAAATAACTTACACAACAGTGAAAAATGAACCTGTAACATTATACTGAACAAAACTATAAACCCAATAATTTCAAAGATTTGACTCGAGTTATAATTCATATAAGGAAATAAGTCAATTGAAAAATTAATTGGGCTCTAATCTATGGATTTCACATGACTGGGCAGGGGTGTAGCCATGGGTCCAGCTCTTATCGAATGTACTGTATACCTTGTCACAACACAACAGCTTGGCTCAAACGCATTAAAAAGGAAATATATTCCACAAATTAACTTTTAACAAGGCACACCTGTTAATTGAAAGGCATTCCAGGTGACTACCTCATGAAGCTGGTTGAGAGAATGCCAAGAGTGTGCAAAGCTGTCATCAAGGCAAAGCATGGCTACTTTGAAGAATATAAAATAGAAAATATATCTTGATTTAACACTTTTTTTGTTACTACATGATTCCATATGTGTGATGTCTTCACTATTCTACAATGTAGGAAATAGTAAAAATAAAAACCCTTGAATGTGTAGGTGTTCTAAAACTTTTGACCAGTAGTGTGTATATACAGTTGAAGTCGGAAGTTTACATACACTTAGGATGGAGTCATTAAAACTCGTTTTTCAACCAGTCCACAAATTTCATGTTAACAAACTATAGTTTTGGCACATCTACTTTGTGCATGACACAAGTCATTTTTCCAACAATTGTTTAAAGGCAGATTATTTCACTTATAATTCACTATATCACAATTCCAGTGGGTCAGAAGTTTACATACAGTAAGTTGACTGTGCCTTTAAACTGCTTGGAAAATTCCAGAAAATGATGTCATGGCTTTTTGAAGATTCTGATAGGTTAATTTACATCATTTGCGTCAATTGGAGGTGTGCCTGTGGATGTATTTCAAGGCCTACCTTCAAACTCAGTGCCTCTTTGCTTGACATCATAGGAAAATCAAAAGAAAGACCTCAGGAAAAAAATTGTAGACTTCCACAAGTCTGGTTCATCCTTGGGAGCAATTTCCAAACACCTGAAGGTACCGCGTTCATCTGTACAAACAATAGTACGCAAGTATAAACACCATGGGACCACGCAGCTGTCATACCGCTCAGGAAGGAGATGCGTTCTGTCTCCTCGAGATGAATGTACTAAGGTATGAAAAGTACAAATCAATCCCAGAACAACAGCAAAGGACCTTGTTAAGATGCTAGAGGAAACCGGTACAAATGTATCTATAGCCACAGTAAAACGAGTCCTATATCGACATAACCTGAAAGGCCGCTCAGCAAGGAAGAAGCCACTGCACCAAAACCGCCATAAAAAAGCCGGACTACGGTTTGCAACTGCACATGGGGACAAAGATCGTACTTTTTGGGGAAATGTCCTCTGGTCTGATGACCATTGTTATGTTTGGAGGAAAAAGGGGGAGGCTTGCAAGCCGAAGAACACCATCCCAACCGTGAAGCACGGGGGTGGCAGCATCATGTGGGGATGCTTTGCTGCAGTAGGGACTGGTGAAATTCACAAAATAGATGGCATCATGAGGGAGAAAAATGGTGGATATATTGAAGCAACATCTCAAGACATCAGTCAGGAAGTTAAAGCTTGGTTGCAAATGGGTCTTCCAAATGGGCAATGACCCCAAGTATACTTCCAAAGTTGTGGCAAAAGGGCTTAAGGACAATAAAGTCAAGGTATTGGAGTGGCCATCACAAATCCCTGACCTCAATCCTATAGAAAATGTGTGGGCAGAACTGAAAAAGCGTGTGCGAGCAAGGAGGCCTACAAACCTGACTCTGTTACACCAGCTCTGTCAGGAGGAATGGGCCAATATTCACCCAACTTATTGTGGGAAGCTTGTGGAAGGCTACCTGAAACGTTTGACCCAAGTTAAACAATTTAAAGGCTATGCTACCAAATACTAATTGAGTATATGTAAACTTCTGACCCACTAGGAATGTGATGAAAGAAATAAAATCAGAAATAAATCATTCTCTCTCCTATTCTATCATTTCAGATTCTTAAAATAAAGTGGTGATCCTATCTGACCTAAAACAGGGAATTTTTACTAGGATTAAATGTCAGGAATTGTGAAAAACTGCGTTTAAATGTATTTGGCTAAGGTGTATGTAAACTTCCGACTGTATAATGTAGATGTAAACATATATTGTTCCAGTTTAAAAATAAAGATAGTCTAATATTCTTTTTTAAACAACAAAAAACAGTAACAAAACAAGAAATAATGCAAACAATTGATTGTATCTCATGAAAGAGAAAATAAATAGAGAAATATGTTTTTGAAGCTGTTCTTGGTTTAAGAACAGCAAAAAAAGGTGAAGCCATGGATAGGCCTCAGAGGGCATAGGCCCACCCACTTGGCAGCCAGGTCCAGCCAATCAGAATGAGTTTGTCCCCACAAAAGGCCTTTATTCCAGGCAGAAATACTCCTCAGCCTTTCCCCTCCCCCGCAGACTATCCCGCAGGTGAAGAAGCCGGATGTGGAGGTCCAGGGCTAGTGTGGTTACACATGGTCTGCGGTTATGAGGCCAGTTGGATGTACTGCCAAATTCTCCAAAACAACGTTGGAGGTGGCTTATGGTAGAAAAATGTACATTCCATTCTCTGGCAACAGCTCTGTTGAACTCTGTACTGGGGGCCCTAGCCGCATGCAGAGTGCTATTTCAGGCTGCAGTCACTGCCAGGCAGTCAGGCCAGTTACAACATTTAAGTTACAGCTGATGTTCCCCTGGCCTACTCTCAGAATAAACCACCAGGCCAACAGCATAACTCTAAAGGCCAACGTCTGGTTTCATTTCCAGTGAAAAGCATGATTTGTGCTGACCAACAATAGTAAACTTGTGTACAAATACATACATTAAGATAGTCGCACACTCTAAATATATTCCCAGTAATTGATGGGTAATCACCAACGTTTTGGCACTTATTCTTTTCCATTTCCAGTGTCGTAGTGAGGTACCATGGCAAGGCCTCTCATGCTGCAGCCTACCCCTGGAAGGAGTCAACACGTTGGACGCTGCTAAGCTCGCCTACAGTAACCTCTTTGTGCAGAGACAGCAACTAAAGACAGACTGGAGAATCCACGGTGAAGGACAGCCCACTGAGCCCAGTTAACATTAACACGTACAGTACCAGGGTTTTTCTTTATTTTTACTATGTTCTACATTGTAGAATAATAGTGAAGACATCAAAACTATGAAATAACACATATGGAATCATGTAGTAACCAAAAACGTGTTGAACAAATCAAAATATATTTTATATTTGAGATTCTTCAAAGTAGCCACCCTTTGCCTTGATGACAGTTTTGCACACTCTTTTTTAAGGTTACACTGGAGTTTGCAGGAATGCCTTTTACAACATACTGCAGAATCTCACCCTGCAGGGGTTGTATGAGGTAAACGGCAAGGCTTTGGGGACTGAATTCGCTACAAATGAAGAGGTTCTCAAAGTCTCCACTGGTAAAACTCCAACTCAACCATGCATTCCTCCCTATGCTTTCCACAGGCCCTCTTGTGGTCATCAGAAGAACTAGGAAGCAACATTCTTGTTATGCAAAGAACTTTAATGCCGTAACGTAGAACGAAATAACTTTGATAGTTTGTTATCTCCACTGGCTCCACAGACTTTGGCAATGTGTATTTTATTGTACCTGGAATCCACCCATACTTTTACATTGGCACAGATGCTCTAAACCACACAGAGGAATACACTGTAGCTGCTGGTACGTCTTCATCATACACCTGAAACAAATGAGAAATACATGTTGTTGTTAAAGGAAACACGTAGTCTACTCCATGACATGCAAGTATGATGTTTTTCCCCCCTCCAGTTAAGTTCAGTAAATCTTTTTTGAGAAATTTGAGTGCAGCATAAAAAGAGACACACACAACATAAAACCATAATGTAGTGTTCAATCATTTTTCACAAAGGCTTATTGTGTGTGTCTCTGAATCTGAAGGCCGGCATCCCGGAGTCGTCTCTTCACTGTTGACGTTGAGACTGGTGTTTTGCGGGTACTATTTAATGAAGCTGCCAGTTGATGACTTATGAGGTGTCTGTTTCTCAAACTAGACACTCTAATGTACGTGTCCTCTTGCTCAGTTGTACACCGGGGCCTCCCACTTCTCTTTCTATTCTGGTTAGAGACAGTTTGCGCTGTTCTGTGAAGGGAGTCGTATACAGCGTTGTATGAGATCTTCAGTTTCTTGGCAATTTCTTGCATGGAATAGTCTTCATTTCTCAGAACAAGAATAGACTGACGAGTTCCAGAAGAAAGTTCATTGTTTCTGGCCATTTTGAGCGTGTAATCGAACCCACAAATGCTGATGCTCCAGATACTCAACTATTCTAAAGGCCAGTTTTATTGCTTCTTTAATTAGAACAACAGTTTTCAGCTGTGCTAACATAATTGATCAATTAGCCTTTTAAAATTATAAACTTGGATTAGCTATGGCACGTTGTACAACACAACACTCTAATGTACGTGTCCTCTTGCTCAGTTGTGCACCGGGCCTCCCACTCCTCTTTCTATTCTGGTTAGAGACAGTTTGCGCTGTTCTGTGAAGGGAGTAGTACACAGTGTTGTATGTTCTTCAGTTTCTTGGCAATTTCTCACATGGAATAGCCTTAATTTCTCAGAACAAGAATAGACTGACAAGTATCAGAATAAGATTCTCAGAAGATTTTGAGCCTGCATTCGAACCCAAAAAATGCTGATACTCCAAATCCTCACTCGTCTAAAGAAGGACAGTTTTATTGCTTCTTTAAATCAGGACAACAGTTTTCAGCTGTGCTAACATTGCATGTGAATGAAGCAGTCATTATCATATCTGAACAGACGCCTATTAATTAAATGTAAGAACAATGTACAGAATTTGTGAAGGGCAAATAGAAGAAAACATTTTAATCAATTACTTATTGTTTCAGAAACTGAGTTCCACACAAAGCCCACCTCCCATGTTGAATCAAACACTAAAATAGATGGGAAGGGTGGTGAGAAACTGAAAGAAGTGCAGGAGATAATGTAAGAAGAAAAAATATTTTTCATCAGTTGACAGATTTATGCTAAAATACTGTACACGTACTGTTATTAAGTAGTTATTCAATACATATTCAAGCATACCCAGAGAAGGGACACAATAAAAATAGGTGTAATGGTCCATTTGAAACCACAATACACAAAATTATCCCGACATTGTATAGCACAGTTTGAAATAACCATTTGGACACAATTTGTTTTGATATACATTACATTTCACATTTGCCAAGACATGCAATTCTGGATGCTACTGTATATCTGATCTCATAAAAACTGCACAATAATGTACTTATTGGTACAGAAAGTATTTGGTATAGCTTTGTTCCCTAACTTAAACAACCTCAAGAACCTATACTGGCTCACAAAAGTACAATTATTGATGCTTTCGAGTGACCTTTACTTTGTGTCTTTAACATACTGCTCACACATGCTCACTGAAACATACTGTATCTACTTGGATTGTTATTTCTTGAATTCTTGTTTGGAATTTTTTTCTGATTTGTGTATTTTTATTGTATCTGCAAGACATCCTACTGCACTATTGGAGCTTGTAACATAAGCATTTCACTGCACCTGCCATAGCACCTGCAAATCTGTGTACGCAACCAATTGTAACGGCCGTCGTTGAAGAGAGACCAAGGTGCAGCGGAGGATGTGTTCATCTTGAAAGATTTTTAATGGACCAATGAACACTATACAAAATAAACCAAAAAACGACCAGCAACAGTTCTGTCAGGTTGTAAAACAAAACAGAAAACATTCACCCACAAAACCCAAAGGAAAAACAGGCTGCCTAAATATGACTCCCAATCAACAACAACGATGTACAGCTGTTCCTGATTGGGAGCCATACCCGGCCGAAACAAAGCAATCCCAAACATAGAAAAACAGACATAGAATGCCCACTCATGTCACACCCTGGCCTAACCAAAAATAGAGAACAAAAAACCCTCTCTATGGCCAGGGCGTTACACCAATAAACTTTGATTTGATAATGACTAACATAATGGATAGCTCTGCATGAAACTGTATGATGATGATGATCAAATGTAATGTTAAGATTTTTAGGGAATGCATTAGTGTAGTGTGACTTTTGCATTAGTTCTCATAGGTTCTCATCTTCCAACAATCCAATAAAGCGTCTTAAACTCAGCAAAAAAAGATACGTCCCTTTTCCAGGACCCTGTCTTTCAAAGATAATTTGTAAAAATCCAAATAACTTCACAGATCTTCATTGTAAAGGGTTTAAACACTGTTTCCCATGCTTGTTCAATGAACCAGAAACAATTAATGAACATGCACCTGTGGAACGGTCGTTAAGACACTAACAGCTTACAGACGGTAGGCAATTAAGGTCACAGTTCTGAAAACTTAGGACACTAAAGAGGCCTTTCTACTGACTCTGAAAAACCAAAAAGAAAGATGCCCAGGGGCCCTGCTCCTCTGCTTCAACGTGCCTCAGGCTTGCTGCAAGGAGGCATGAGGACTGCAGATGTGGCCAGGGCAATAAATTGCAATGTCCATACTCTGAGACGCCTAAGACAGCGCTACAGGGAGACAGGACAGATTGCTGATCGTCCTCGCAGTGGCAGACCAGGTGTAACAACACCTGCACAGGATTGGTACATCCGAACATCACACCTTCGGGACAGGTACAGGATGGCAACAACAACTGCCCGAGGTACACCAGGAACGCACAATCCCTCCATCAGTGCTCAGACTGTCCGCAATAGGCTGAGAGAGGCTGGACTGAGGGCTTGTAGGCCTGTTGTAAGGCAGGTCCTCACCAGACCTCACCGGCAACAACGTCGCCTATGGGCACAAACCCACCGTCGCTGGACCAGACAGAACTGGTAAAAGTGCTCTTCACTGACGAGTCGCGGTTTTGTCTCACCAGGAGTGATGGTCGGATTCGCGTTTAGGAAAGGAATGAGCGTTACACCGAGGCCTGTACTCTGGAGCGGATTCGATTTGGAGGTGGAGGGTCCGTCATGGTCTGGGGCTGTGTGTCACAGCATCATAGGACTGAGCTTGTTATTGCAGGCAATCTCAATGCTGTGCGTTACAGGGAAGACATCCTCCTCCCTCATGTGGTACCCTTCCTGCAGGCTCATCCTGACATGACCCTCCAGCATGACAATGCCACCAGCCATACTGGTCGTTCTGTGCGTGATTTCCTGCAAGACAGGAATGTCAGTGTTCTGCCATGGCCAGCGAAGAGCCCGGATCTCAAACCCATTGAGCACGTCTGGGATCTGTTGGATCGGAGGGTGAGGGCTAGGGCCATTCCCCCCAGAAATGTCCGGGAACTTGCAGGTGCCTTGGTGGAAGAGTGGTGTAACATCTCACAGCAAGAACTGGCAAATCTGGTGCAGTCCATGTGGAGGAGATGCACTGCAGTACTTAATGCAGCTGGTGGCCACACCAGATACTGACTGTTACTTTTGATTTTGACCCACCCTTTGTTCAGGGACACATTATTCCATTTCTGTTAATCACATGTCTGTGGAACTTGTTCAGTTTATGTCTCAGTTGTTGAATCTTGTTATGTTCATACAAATATTTACACATGTTAAGTTTGCTGAAAATAAACGCAGTTGACAGTGAGAGGAAGTGTCTTTTTTTGCTGAGTTTATATTGGCAATGACAAACTTAATGACAGTTTTGCAATTCTAAATGTGGATAAAAACTCAATGAAGTTTTCAGCTATGGATACAAGCCAGCCCATTACTTATTAATCATTACATGAACTCATTACTTCCCTGGACATATAAAACACCGACATATAGGTGCTCAAAATGACAATAACTGCTGTGTTTGAGTCTGTGTGCTGTGCATGGCATGCCCTCTATATCTCAGGTACAGAAATCCAGGTACCATGGTTTAGCATTTTGCATCATCACATCATCAGAGTTATGGTTCCTTTCCAGGTGCATACACCCTGGGTATTTTCGTAGAAAAATAATATAATTAATATAACTCATTCGAATTAATATAATTAATTCTAGTTCTGTGGGTGTGTCTACCTCCATCCCATTCTGTGCCGCGTTAGAGGTAGCAGGACCAGTAGATGATGTTGAACAGAATATAGGACCCAGGGAAGATGACCCGGGAGTACTTGTCTATGGCGTGGGTGTCGATCCACATGCTGCTGTAAGCGCTGGAGCCCACGTGTCCTGTGATCTGGTCGTTCTCCTCAAAGTCCAGATGGACCATCATCCTTTGCTGCATTGCAGCGCCGTTCTCCATCAGCTCACCGCCATAGTTCCCAGTATTGTTGACATCATCCTCGCTGTAGCTACCCATCATGCCTGGGTGGGTCATGCCACAAGTGCAGGGCAGCTGCAGACAGACACAGAGACTGGATTAGATACCGAGCTACAGTACCCACATTTGAAATTGGAAACTCCTTCCCAAATCATCTTTTACAGGCTGAGAAACAGACTATTTGGATCCATGGAATGTTATAATGGTACTTACCCTTTCTCGTAGCTTTCTTTCCTTCCGTTCTTGCACCGTAGACAGGTAGTTCACTGCAGCGTACTCTATCACCGATAAGAACACAAACACAAAACTGACCCAGAGATAAATGTCCACAGCTTTGATGTAGGAAACCCTGGGCATGGAGGCGTTGACTCCAGTGATGATGGTGGACATGGTGAGCACTGTGGTGATACCTGGAGCACAGTACAACACACAACATCTGATCAGAAAGGTTAAAACTTAGGGATACAGCAGGATATTCTACTGAAGGCAGAATAGTAGAGGCTCTGTTATAATGAAACATGAATACAGTCGAAGACAGAATCATAATAAGCTTCGAACAAGATCCTGAACTACTAAGGGCTAACTCACCCAGAGGAACCCTGGCAGGTACGGCCCGGCGATCGATCCAGAAAGACACCCAGGACAACATGACCATCAGAGTGGCAGGGAAGTAGGTCTGCAGCAGGAAGAAGAAGATGTGGCGTCGCAGGGTGAAGTTGATGTACAGACGGTTGTACCAGCCTGGAGAGAAGAGGATCAGATTATTACATATGTTTAGTTATATACACTACCATTCAAAAGTTTGGGGTCACTTAGAAATGTCCTTGCTTTTGAAAGAAAAGCACATTTTTGTCCATTAAAATAATATCAAATTGATCAGAAATACAGTGTAGACATTGTTAATGTTGTAAATGACTATTGTAGCTGGAAACGGCTGATTGTTTATGTAATATCTACAGAGGCCCATTATCAGCAACCATCACTCCTGTGTTCCAAAAGCACGTTGTGTTAGCTAATCCAAGTTTATAATTTTAAAAGGCTAATTGATCATTAGAAAACCCTTTTGCCAAGTATGTTAGCACAGCTCAAAACTGTTGTGCTCATTAAAACCTCTTACATCTAGATGTTCCGCTAGCGGAACGCCTCGCCAATATCCAATGATAGAGCGTGGCGCGAATTACAAACACCTAAAAAAATCCCCAAACTTCAATTTTTCAAACATATGACTATTTTACACCATTTTAAAGACAAGACTCTCCTTTATCTAACCACATTGTCCAATTTCAAAAAGGCTTTACAACGAAAGCAAAACATTAAATTATGTCAGGAGAGTACCCAGCCAGAAATAATCACACACCCATTTTTCAAGCTAGCATATAATGTCACAAAAACCAAAACCACAGCTAAATGCAGCACTAACCTTTGATGATCTTCATCAGATGACGCTCCTAGGACATTATGTTATACAATACATGCATGTTTTGTTCAATCAAGTTCATATTTATATCAAAAACCAGCTTTTTACATTAGCATGTGACGTTCAGAACTAGCATACCCACCGAAAACTTCCGGTGAATTTACTAATTACTCACGATAAACGTTCACAAAAAACAAAACAATTATTTTAACCTGTTGGGGATAGGGGGCAGTATTTGCACGGCCGGAAAAAAAACGTACCCGATTTAATCTGGTTACTACTCCTGCCCAGTAACTAGAATATGCATATAATTGTTTGATTTGGATAGAAAACACCCTAAAGTTTCTAAAACTGTTTGAATGGTGTCTGTGAGTATAACAGAACTCATTTGGCAGGCCAAAACCTGAGAAGATTCCAAACAGGAAGCGCTCTCTCTGACTATTTCTTGGCCTTCTTGATCATCTCTATCCAAAACAGGGGATCTCTGGCATAACGTGAAATTTTCTAACGCTCCCATAGGCTCTCAGTAGGCGCCAGAACGTTGAATGCTGACTTTGCAGGCCATGGCTGAAAAACAGTAGCCGCATTTGGATAGTGTTCGATCTGAGAACAATGAGACTGGGGCGCATGCACGAGCCGACACCATGTTTTTATTTTTTCGTCTTTGAACGAAAACAGGGTTTCCCGATCGGAATATTATCGCTTTTTTATGAGAAAAATTGCATAAAAATTGATTTTAAACAGCGTTTGACATGCTTCGAAGTACGGTAATGGAATATTTTGAATTTTTTTGTCACGAAACGCGCCGGGCGCGTCACCCTTCTTTACCCTTCGGATAGTGTCTTGAATGCACGAAGAAAACGCCGCTATTTGGATATAACTATGGATTATTTGGAACCAAACCAACATTTGTTATTGAAGTAGAAGTCCTGGGAGTGCATTCTGACGAAGAACAGCAAAGGTAATCCAATTTTTCTAATAGTAAATCTGAGTTTGGTGAGTACCACACTTGGTGGGTGTCAAAATAGCTAGCCCGTGATGGCCGGGGCTATCTACTCAGAATATTGCAAAATGTGCTTTCACCGAAAAGCTATTTTAAAATCGGACACCGCGATTGCATAGAGGAGTTCTGTATCTATAATTCTTTAAATAATTGTTATGTTTTTTGTGAACGTTTATCGTGAGTAATTTAGTAAATTCAAGTGTTCGGTGGGAATGCTAGTCACATGCTAGTCACATGCTAATGTAAAGAGCTGGTTTTTGATATAAATATGAACTTGATTGAACAAAACATGCATGTATTGTATAACATAATGTCCTAGGAGTGTCATCTGATGAAGATCATCAAAGGTTAGTGCTGCATTTAGCTGTGGTTTGGGTTTATGTGACATTATATGCTAGCTTGAAAAATGGGTGTCTGATTATTTCTGGCTGGGTACTTTGCTGACATAATCTAATGTTTTGCTTTCGTTGTAAAGCCTTTTTGAAATCGGACAGTGTGGTTAGATTAACGAGAGTCTTGTCTTTAAAATGGTGTAAAATAGTCATATGTTTTAGAAATTGAAGTAATAGCATTTCTAAGGTATTTCAATATCGCGCCACGGGATTCCACTGGCTGTTGAGTAGGTGGGACGCAAGCGTCCCACCTAGCCCATAGAGGTTAAGAATTATAGATACAGAACTCCTCTATGCACTCGATGTGTCCGATTTTAAAATAGCTTTTCGGTGAAAGCACATTTTGCAATATTCTGAGTAGATAGCCCGGCCATCATGGCTAGCTATTTTGACACCCACCAAGTTTGGCACTTACCAAACTCAGATTTACTATAAGAAAAATTGGATTACCTTTGCTGTTCTTCGTCAGAATGCACTCCCAGGACTTCTACTTCAACACCCAATGTTGTTTTGGTTCCAAATAATCCATAGTCATATCCAAATAGTTGCGTTTCGTTCTTGTGTTCAAGACACTGTCCGAAGGGTGACGCGCCGGCGCGTATCATGACAAAATATTTCAAAATATTCCATTACCGTACTTCGAAGCATGTCAAACGCTGTTTAAAATCAATTTTTATGCGATTTTTCTCGTAAAATAGCGATAATATTCCAACCGGGAGACCTTGTTTTCGTTCAAACACTGAAAATAGAAAATGGAGTCTTCACATGCACGCGCGCCCGTGTCATTGTTCTCAGAACGACCACTTTCCAAAACCCCTACTGTTTTTCGCCCAGGGACTGCAGAGATCTCATTCCACGTTCTGAGAGCCTATGGGAGCCTTAGAAAATGTCACGTTACAGCAGAGATCCTCTATTTTCGATAAAGAGGCTATAGAAGGACAAGAAATGGTCAGACAGGGCACTTCCCATATAGAATCTTCTCAGGTTTTGGCCTGCCATATGAGTTCTGTTATACTCACAGACACCATTCAAACAGTTTTAGAAACTTTAGGGTGTTTTCTATCCAAATCAAATAATTATATGCATATTCTAGTTTCTGGGCAGGAGTAATAACCAGATTAAATCGGGTACGTTTTTTATCCGGCCGTGAAAATACTGCCCCCTATCCTAAACAGGTTAAAGAAGCAATAAAACTGGCCTTCTTTAGACTAGTTGAGTATCTGGAGCAGCAGCATTTGTGGGTTCGATTACAGGCTCAAAATGGCCAGAAACAATGAACTTTCTTCTGGAACTCGTCAGTCTATTCTTGTTCTGAGAAATGAAGGCTATTCCATGCGAGAAATTGCCAAGAAACTGAAGATCTCGTACAACGCTGTGTATTACTCCCTTCACAGAACAGGGCAAACTGTCTCCAACCAGAATAGACAGTGGGAGGCCTAGAAGGCCAGCATCACGGAGTCGCCTCTTCACTGTTGATGTTGAGACTGGTGTTTTGCGGGTACTATTTAATAAAGCTGCCAGTTGATGACTTATGAGGTGTCTGTTTCTCAAACTAGACACTCTAATGTACTTGTCCTCTTTCCCAGTTGTGCACCGGGCCTCCCACTCCTCTTTCTATTCTGGTTAGAGACAGTTTGCGCTGTTCTGTGAAGGGAGTAGAACACAGTGTTGTATGTTCTTCAGTTTCTTGGCAATTTCTCACATGGAATAGCCTTCATTTCTCAGAACAAGAATAGACTGACAAGTATCAGAAGAAGATTTTCAGAAGATTTTGAGCCTGCAATCGAACCCAAAAAATGCTGATACTCCAAATCCTCAACTCGTCTAAAGAAGGCCAGTTTTATTGCTTCTTTAAATCAGGACAACAGTTTTTAGCTGCACGAACAGCAAAAGGGTTTTCTAATGATCAGTTAGCCTTTTAAAATTATAAACTTGGATTAGCTAACACAACGTGCCATTGGAACACAGGAGTGATGGTTGCTGATAATGGGCCTCTGTACGCCCCTGTAGATATTGCATTAAAAATCATCCGTTTCCAGCTACAATAGTCATTTACAACATTAACAATGTCTACACTGTATTTCTGATCAATTTGATGCTATTTTAATGGACCAAAAATTTGCTTTACTTTAAAAAACAGGTACATTTCTAAGTGACCCCAAACTTTTGAACGGTAGTGTACATTGCATTGCCTGCATCACATTAACATTACAGAAACACAACCTTGATAAATCACAGTGAACAGCATGTGTGGTGTCAGTCTTCAGTGCTGTACCTGTGCTGCTGTAGAAGGATTTTTTGCTGGTGGTATGGAACTCCTGGATGAGGAACTGGGAGAGGGAGATCCTTTCGTCAGTACTCAGGGAATTGTTCCCTTTCTTCCAGTAGAGCATCAGGTCATCATCCGTGTACGCATCTGATAAGAAAGAGACATGCTGTTCAGTGTTCACCACTTGAAACAAATAGGTAGATTTTATGATGATTTGAATGTGACAGAAGAGAAAGAGTCAAAAGGGAAGTGACATCATTAGAGCAGAGACTCACAGCTCTCGATCTCCAGGGAGCAGGTCTGTGTGTCCAGAGGGAAGCGACTCAGGTCCATACTGCACATGGATGTCACCGTCACCCTGCATGAGAACAACAACACGGACAGTTGAGTATACCCAGATCGGTTTGTGCTTTTGTAACAGTGTAGGTTCCGTCCCTCCCTTCGCCCCAACCCGGGCTCGAACCAGGGACCCTTGCACACATCAACAACTGACACCCACGAAGCATCGTTACCCATCGCGCCACAAAAGCCGCGGCCCTTGCAACGCAAGGGGAAACCCTACTTCAGGTCTCAGAGCGAGTGACGTCACTGATTGAAACGTTATTAGCGCGCACCACCGCTAACTAACTAGCCATTTCACATCGGTTACACTTTTGCCAGTTCCATTGCAGTCATTGTCATTCATTGTCATGCCAAACATTGGCAAGGAGTTGACATTATATCACAAACAGACTGTTACTCAGGCTAAGCTGAGTATTCTGTTGGTCAAGCAATACACAGAGCGAGTGGCGAGCACCACCTGCATGTTATTTTGGCATTAATACGCAGTTTGCAAACTGTATTTTTATTTATTTAAATGGAGTTAATAAAGCCGCATATAAACATGGTCTCTTTTTTGTTTTCTTGAGTGAGGCAGCTCCAAAATGCAGGTGTTTCAGCCTAGCTCAGTGCTTTCTGTGGTGGTGGGGGAGCTAGCGGAAAATACTGAGCGTAGGGGTTGGTAATGTTCTCTAGTTGCGCCATGATTGGCTCAGTGTTCTGTCACTCATTGGGACTCTACGTCGCCGTAAAATCTATGGGTAGAGCCCGAAAATTCAAGCCCCTTGGGTGCTGCCATAGATTTACATTAGAAGTGCCCATCCAAGAAAGCTCAAGGTAATTGGCCACAGATAAAATTACGTCAAATCAGGTTATATCTACCGTAGCTTTGATTGGACTGATCCTGTCAACATCATATTTTCAAAATCTTAGCTAGCAAGCTAGCAGTCATCATGAATCATGTCGACAATCTACTGGCAAGTCGTTTTCATTCCTTGTCATATGATGAGAAATTATGAAGAGAAATTATAGATAAAACGTATCGGTGCTCATTGGCCATTGGAAATTACACAAGTTTGAAATTGCGAATTCAACAATGAGTGGTTTGGAAGGAATCAGTGGCTAACTGCAAGCGTTGCAAAGCAATCACTAGCCTGCTATTCAGTGGAGTGGGTGTTGGGTCTAAATCTGGGTTAAGGTCTCTTTTCCAAGCTTAAAATTATAAGCATTCAACACCATGGGCCATAAAAGGTTGAATACATTGACCATGCTGTCAATCCAGTGTGACTTCTGCCACATTCAAAACAACTGGAAACTCAGAACTGGTAAATCTCAGACTTCAGTGAGTTCAAGACAACTGGGAACTCTGGACAAAAAAAAAACGCTCTCTGACTGGGAAAATACATTTTGAACGGTCATCCAACTCGGAATTCCAAGTCGGGAACTCTGGAGTCTTTCTAGAGCTATGACCTGTATGTCTTGTAAGTTGCTGCATAAATTATGTAATATGCCAGGGAGATATGTATACTGTAGCTAAGAAAGTAATACTAAGTGTATGTTGTGTAGGAAGCTGTTAGTAGCCCATGTGCCTAACCCTAATAATTTGGTCCCTTTCCCCCTTCATAATTTAGCCTACTGTTCTGACTTGGTGTTGCACATGTAGCCTATAGCCTCTTTTACAGAAATGTAATCATCAAATATTGTAAGAGATTTCATTGTCTGCTTATATGCTCCCTTTATTTATCCGCCAGTTCTGACTTGGTATACAGGGAGAATACTATAACAACAGCCCATGTTCTGAAATCTGAATCTGTACATTTCAAAAGTGCTGAACAAATATTTATTTTGACATTATCTGTCCTAGCTTGCTCATTAATGTCTTAATCGAAATTACGGACTGCCTCTTATCCACTCGTCGTCCCCTTATGCCGTAGTTTGAACATCTCAATTGTCAGTAGAAACCACATTTGTTTAAGCAAGTCAGCCATATCAGCTATGTTTTTTTAAAAGGCAGTAAATGAATGAACTGTTTCGCTGCCAGATTAGGCTCCACTGATAGCCAGGTATAGCAGTGCTACGGATTCACCCCATGGTGCTGAAAAGAAACCTCTGCTTTCTTTTCAGCACTAGTTTGTGGGGGCCTACAGTGCAATTAATGTATTATTTAGTGTTGTCTTGTGTAGTGGCTTTGCTGGCATGCATCAAAACATTTTTGGGGGAGTTTTCCCCACCAAGATGTGCATGCTAAAATCGCCACTGGTTACAATTATAGTACAATTATTGTATTGTTTAGTGTTGTGTAGTATAGTGGCTTTGCTGGCATGCATCAACATTTTTTGGAAGAGTTTGCCCCAGAAAGATTTACATGCTAAAATCCCCACTGTACAGAGCAATGTAGTGTAATACAATAATGGCAAAGAGAAATCAGTTGGGGATGTGGGCGAATATGTGTTGTGTATATTATTAACTGGGTGGTTCGAGCCGTGAATGCTGATTGGCTGACAGCCGTGGTATATCAGACCGTATACCACAGGTATGACAAAACATTTATTTTTACTGCTCTAATTATTTTGGTAACCAGTTCATAATAGCAGTAAGGCGCCTCAGGGGTTTGTGGTATATTGCCAATATACCACGGCTAAGGCTGTATCCAGGCACTCCACATTGTGTCGTAGATAAGAACTGCCCTTAGCCGTGGTATATTTCAGACAGATACACAGAGTCAGGGGGTTGAGGAAATTCAGGGATAAATAGATAAAAATAGCCAAGATAATCCAGCACAGTGTAGAAGAGACCCGTCGCTACACAAGATCCTCTGGGAGGAAGATCCACATACAGTAAACAGTTAGTTACTCTCCCAATCTGCTTCCGTCTGGAACATAAATCTCTGGTTCCAGCCCTCTTGAGAGATTAACCCTACTGATGAGCCTGCATGGTATCTATAGTAGAACACACACACCACCCTGTCGCTCCACAAGTCCTATACATCTGTAAGAACAGAGAAATTCGCTAATACACCTCAAGATTGGTATTTACAGATGACCTATGTGTAAACCAGGGCATAGTTCAAAGTCTGTCTTGATGGCTATTTACACCATTATCTTAGTATGACCGCTGACACCACCAGTGATGGAAGTGTTCATGACGCTACTTTCTATCAGTGCCCACAGGTGTCAATAAGACTGTATGCAGTGTGTTCTGACTGCCAGCAGAGGAAGCTACTGACACAGACATCTTGATACTGGCTCTTGCTGCCAAGGCTCTCAAATGGACCAACTGTGGATTACAAGTCTCTTGGCTCCAGCATTCTGATTACTCACCAAAATGACAAACCCAATCTCTGTCTGCAGATTTACTATACTTTACTGACAGTTTCTCATCACATCGATCATGTTGTCATGAAATACAAACTGCACTTCTATTTGGTCAAGAGATATAAATAGGCACTTGGCCAGGACCCTGATCCATAACAGCATCACAGCATTTTTAAATGTGCAAATTGCTAATGAGAAAAACAAAGCATGAAAGTGTTGAATTTAGCTGCCTCAGCTGGCAGCTATGTGATTTGCGTAATGAAATCACTTTGGGGATAAATTGTAATTTGGCAAAGACTAGTGTTTATAAACAGCACAAGCTTCTCTTCAGTTGATTCCATTCCAAACAGTGATCAGACCTAGCTAGCTCATTTCACCCATCATTTGTAGGCTTTGTCTGGACTTATTTTACATAACAAGCTACTGTACCCACTAGAGTTCACAAGGGTATTTTGTGTGCCACAAAACTGTCTAAGCCTCCTGATGCCTAGCTTTGATGGTGGATGAGGTGAGTTCCCCCCTTACCATGTAAAGAGCTTTGAGTACCTCAGTAGGGAGAAAGGCGCTATATACTGGAAATCCAATCCACTATTAAATATTAACACAAGTTTTCCAGTCTCAGGCAAGGTTACTCATCCTGCAAGTGTGGTTCACCAAACCCTTTCTATTATACCAGTATGCTTCAAACTGGATTGCCAGTGTCAACCATGTAGCAAAGAACAAAACCAATGTTGGACTCTGACCAGGTGAATTACCTTAAGCTGTAGAGCACCTTGCCATCAGGGTAGACTCTCAGCATGACATTATCTGTGGTGGTGTCGTGTGTGAAAGACTTCTTGGAGTGGACAAAGAACAGGTCTGGCACCCAGATCTTCTTGACCAGGCGCCCGTCGAAGGTCATGCTCTTATTGGTGGTGCTGTGGAAAGAAAGGCGCTCATCTTTCCAGTAGTGCCTAATATACAGGGTCATGGTGAAGTCCTGAAACACAGAGCATGACAATGCTGCAATTTCAACAGAGCGATCACATATTAGTAACCACAATGAATGGGATACACTATAAATGTCTTCCCCTCTTCTTTCCAATTCATCAAATTAAAGTATGGTTGATCTATGAAGGACAGCTTTATTTTGGTTTACATCACAGCTTACAGAAAGTATAGAAACCCTTACCATGTCAACTTCTGAGATTGTGTCCAGACTTTCTACCTGAACATCAACTCCAACTTGAACAGTGTGTCCTGCAAAGATACATAACTCAAATCTTAGCTTAATTAAAACAATAAACATAATGCATATGTAAACAAAACCATTCAGATATGTTAATGGTAATGTAACTTGTTTCCATAAATAGCTTAAGTTGTTAATGGTTGGGGTAGATATGTGTATAGTTCATTTGTTTATTTAAGTCAGTCAAGCACCCAAGCTAACTGGCTAACATTGGCTAGCTTGCTAGCTACTTTACAGACACAGAGAAGTTCAGAAAACAGGTCACTCTGACCATTTTACTTGCCCTAGCAGAGCTGGTAAGACTTTTCATGTTATTAAGAGGGTTAGTGATTGTAACTGTGTTACTGGCAACAATTTAATTACGTTTTTAAACAATGTTTACTGGCACCTGTCATAACAACAGGCACGACATGTCGTTTGTAAATTCATCAATTATTCGGCACTCTGGCACTCTCAAACCAGAGTCTGGCACTCTCAAACCAGAGTGCTCTGAACTCGGAGTAGATAGCCAGAGTGAATTTACGAACACACCCTATTAACAGACAATACACACTTACATTCCCATGCCCTTATCACAGTCAACACACACATATTTGACATTTTATAGTAAAAATATAATGGAATATAACAGCATGAAATTGAAAGGATATTTTTTCCCAGACTGCAAAACGTGTGGAACCGTGGTCATTTAAAAAAGGTGATATTTTGGAACAGGCCCCTTATGCAAATGTTTTGATAGTTCAATTGGCATGAGTGGATTCTTTTTTTTTTACAAAATTCTTTGTACCGTAAATTCCGGACTATAAGCCGCAACTTTTTTCCCAGGCTTTGAACCTCGCGGCTTAAACAATGACGCGGCTAATATATGGATTTTTCATGCTTTCAAAAAAAAAAATCAAAAAAAAAACACACATTCTGTGACGTGCTCAGTTTTTTGGCGGCATGAAGCTTTCATTAGACCAATGAAATTGCCGAACGGGTTACGGTCAAACAACTTTTTTGTTTACTGTTTAGATTAAATCGAGCGCTCTCAAACTTCCCATCATTCTGATTACGTTAGTCATTTTGTCACCCTCATCATGGCAAAGACACGGAGAAATGCATATGATGCAGCTTTCAAGTTGAAGGCGATTGATCTGGCTGTTGGAAAAGGAAATAGAGCTGCTGCACGGGAGCTTGGTCTTAATGAGTCGATGATAAGACGTTGGAAACAGCAGTGTGAGGAATTGACTCAGTGGAAAAAGACAACTAAAGCTTACTGCAAATTTTTTCTTTTTGTTACAAGCCATGTTTCGTTAAAGCCTGTTTATTTTTGTTACAAGACGTGTTTCGTTAAAGCCTATTTATTTTTGTTACAAGCCGTGTTTCGTTAAAGCCTGTGTAAAGTTAATTTGTTTCAATGTACCGGTAGGCACCTGCAGCTTATAGACATGTGTGGCTTATTTATGTTAAAAATAATAATTTTGTAAAAATTCAGTGGGTGCGGCTTATATTCAGGTGCGCTTAATAGTCCGGAAATTACGGTAGATCTAATCTCTCAATGTTCATCTCAAAGTGCACCAGATTGATGCATTTAGCTGTTAAAATTCAAATGTTCTTCTTCTGGGGGAGAATGCCCCCAAACCTCCCTACCAGGGTTCCCCTCTGGCTTTGGGCTAAGCCCCCAATGTCCTCAAATCCTAGAAACGTCCCTGGGTAGGGATAGTCTTGATAGTACACAAATCAACACAGAGAAAAACAAAAAAGTCAATAGCTTGCTAAGATTATCTCTCCATTGTTGTAACAATGTAATAAAAGCTGTCTCGATTACGTAGCTGTATTTAGGGGACATTGTTATCTAGACAATTCTATTTAAAACAATGAGTTTTTGCCCCATTAGTCCCTTCATCCAGTGCCCTGCAAAAAAAACACAATTAGGCCACAGTGTTCCAAAAACCAACTCAGCCGTGCCAGACACAAACATATCTGGAGGCTCTCCAATATTTAGTGGTTGCATTTTATAATCCTTCCTGGGTTGAAATGTCATATTGCAGACAGCTGAAAGAGCTCATCTCCCTTAAAGGGATTTAAAAAGGAACCACTCATTTTGTTTGTGTATCCAATGAGGTAGCAATACAACATTTATTCATATCTCTTACATATACAGTACCAGTCATTCAAGGGTTTTTCTTTATTTTTACAATTTTCTACATTGTAGAATAATAGTGAAGACATCACAACTATGAAATAACATATGGAATTATGTAGTAACCAAAGAAGTGTTAAACAAATCAAAATATATTTAGATTTGAGATTCTTCAAAGTAGCCACCCTTTGCCTTGATGACAGCTTTGCACACTCTTGGCATTCTCTCAACCAGCTTCATGAGGAATGCTTTTCCAACAGTCTTGAAGGAGATCCCACATACTGTATGCTGAGCACTTGTTGGCTGCTTTTCCTTCACTCTGTGGTCCAACTCATCCCAAACCCTCTGAATTGGGTTGAGATCAAGTGATTGTGGATGCCAGGTAATCTGATGCAGCACTCCATCACTCTCTTTGGTCAAATAGCCCTTACACAGCCTGGAGGTGTATTTTGGGTCATTGTCCTGTTGAAAAACAAATGATAGTCCCACTAAGCACAAACCAGATGGTATGGCGTATCGCTGAAGAATGCTGTGGTAGCCATGCTGGTTAAGGGTGCCTTGAATTCTAAATAAATCACAGACAGTGTCACCAGCAAAACTCCCCCACAACATTACACCTCCTCCTCCATGCTTTACGGTGGGAAGTGGGAACCACACATGCGGAGACCATTCGTTCACCTACTCTGCGTCTCACAAAGACAAGGCGGTTGGAACCAAAAATCTGAAATTTGAACTCATCAGACCAAAGGACAGATTTCCACCGGTCTAATGTCCATTGCCCAAGCAACTCTCTTTTTATTATTGGTGTCCTTTAGTAGTGGTTTCTTTGCAGTAATTCGACCATGAAGGCCTGATTCACGCAGTTTCTTCTGAACAGTTGGTGTTGAAATGTGTCTGTTACTTGAAGTCTGTGAAGCATTTATTTGGGCTGTAATCTGAGGTGAAGTTAAGTCTAATGAACTTATCCTCGGCAGCAGAGGTATCTCTGTAACTTCCTTTCCTGTGGCGGTCCTCACGAGAGCCAGTTTCATCATAGCGCTTGATGGTTTTTGCGACTGCACTTGAAGAAACTTTCAAAGTTCTTTACATGGACTGTTTTTGCCATAATATGGACTTGGTCTTTTACCAAATAGGGCTATCTTCTGTATACCACCCCGACCTTGTCACAACACAACTGATTGTCTCAAATGCATTAAGAAGAAAAGAAATTCCACAAATTAACTTGTAACAAGGCACACCTGTTAATTGAAATGCATTCCAGGTGACTACCTCATGAAGCTAGTTGTGAGGGAATGCCAAGTGTGTGCAAAGCTGTCATCAAGGTAAAGGGTGGCTACTTTGAAGAATCTCAAATATAAAATATATTTTTATTTGTTTATCACTTTTTTGGTTACTACATGATTCCATGTGTGTTATTTCATAGTTTGTATGTCTTCACTACTTTCTACAATGTAGAAAATAACCACTCCAACCACTCCACACATTTCTTGTTAACAAACTATAGTTTTGGCAAGTCGGTTAGGACATACATCTACTTTGTGCATGACACAAGTCATTTTTCCAACAATTGTTTACAGACAGATTATTTCACTTAAAATTCACTGTATCACAATTCCAGTGATGTATCACAATTCCAATTCCCCTGAGGGGCCCCAGTGTTGAGGATCAGCATAGCAGACGTGTTGTTGCCTACCTTTACCACCTCGGGGTGGCCCGTCAGGAAGTCCAGAATCCAGTTGCAGAGGGAGGTGTTTAGTCCCAGGTTCATTAGCTTAGTGATGAGCTTCATGGACACTATGGTGTTGAATGCTGAGCTGTAGTCCATGAACAGCCTTCTCACATAGGTGTTCATTTTGTCCAGGTGGGAAAGGGCAGGGTGGAGTGCGATTGAGATTGTGTCATCTGTGGATCTGTTGGGGCAGTATGCGAATTGGAGTTGGTCTAGGGTATCCGGGAGGATGCTGTTGATGTGAGCCATGACCAGCCTTTCAAAGCAAGGAAGTGAAGGCAGGTTACCTTCGCTTCCTTGGGCACAGGGACTATGGGGGTCTGCTTGAAACATGTTGGTATTACAGACTCAGTCACGGAGAGGTTGAAAATGTCACTGAAGACACTTGCCAGTTGGTCCACACATGCTTTGAGTACACGTCCTGGTAATCCATCTGGCCCCACGGCTTTGTGAATGTTGACCTGTTTAAAGGTCTTGCTCACCTCGGCTACCGATGCGATTTAAATTATCTTTCAACAAAATAATGTTCTGTTTCTAACAACAGAAACAATTTCAGAACAATCTGAGTTGGTGGGTGTTGAAATCCTCTTGCTTTTTGAGATGGAACGACCCATACGTGTACATCCGCTTCTAATGTATCTGCTTCCCATGGGGCCCTTGGGAAGGGCCCGTAAGTAAGCATTTCACTGTTAGTCTATACCTGTTGTTTTCAATGCATGACTTACACTTAACAATGAGTCATGATTAAGTAATTATGATACTTTTTTTAATTGAACCTTTATTTAACTTGGCAAGTCAGTTAAGAACAAATTCTTATTTACAATGACGGCCTACCCCGGCCAAACCCGGACGACACTGGACCAATTGTGCGCCGCCCTATGGGACTCCCAATCAAGGTCGGATGTGATGCAGCCTGGATTTGACACCTCTTGCACTGAGATGCTGTGTCTTAGACCACTGCACCACTCGGCAGCCCAAAAATAAGAGTTGTCATCAAATATCAGCGAACTCTAGAATTTTACCAATGATGATGATTATGATTTGTACGTCACACAGTAAAGCACTGTTAAAAAATCTCACCTCCAAAGCCAGGCCTCATTGTGAAGTCGTGGTCATTTATGCTTAAGAGCTGCTCTGACTTTGTCATGGTAGTTTTGGTCATATCTGGACTTCTTCTCAGTATAGGGCTGTGAGGAGTGGAGAAACATGATCAATGAAACAATCAATATTTAAAATTACACTTCTTGTCATTGTCTCTGAACCTCTATAGCATACTGACTAGTCCCAGATGTTTTTGTGTGCTTGCCAATTCCCTGTCATTGTCAAAGCAAACATGATTAGCATGACAGTGAGTGATGAGAAGTTGGCATGAATGCACAAACAGACTGGCACTCAGCCTATATCAAGACCACTTATCCTATGGAATGGGGCCATACACAGACACACACAACACGTGTCTAGCCTCCCCCCATTGTCATCAGAAGTTAAAGAGGCTTACCAGCTATAAGCTTATCAGGATGTCCATAGAATTTCGATCATATTCATGAGGATTAATTCATTAGGGTAGTCTTTTTTCATATACATTTGGAGCTATACATCACAGGGTATATGAATTTGCCCTGACCCTGCCCATACTAAGGATAAGGCTAGATTGCACAAGGTTTAGCTAGATGCTTCAAAGCCAACTATTTTATACTCTGAGTATACTTTAACAAAAGCTGTGATCTTAGACCTATTCGCAAGGGACTAGTATTACTATAGAACGTTGGTTATGTCTTTATTATCCCAGCATGACTGTTTTTATAGTGGATGAGTCGGACAGGATTTGTTTTACCAAACTGCCCCTGTAATTATTATTTTTCCTCATTCAAAATTGACCGTTATGACGGAAGCCTGGAGGCTCCGTCATAACGGTCAAGGAATAGCCTAATATTGGCCTATTGGTCTTCAGTTCGGAGAAAGTCTAAATAATAATACATATCAATAAGAACCATGAACTGTAACCTATGCAGACATTTAATTAACTGACATATTTGGCAATTTATTAATTCATTGGCACAATAGCATCCACTTTTTTTTTAAAGGAAGTATGGCACTAGGAAAGTTGATATGTGACAAAACAGATCAGTCATCTGTAGGCTACATACACTTTGTTTTAAACATACATTTTCCCATGTCCTTACCCATGGGTGCAGCACCTGTTAAACTCTGTAATATCCCTCAAAACACAGGGATGACGATTCGCACGGGATAGGTATTATCAGTTGACTTGGGAGATTGCCGAAAAACAGTAGGTTTTTAGTGCTCGGATAATAACCTTTCTGCCAAGTAAAAATAACTGACATGACAAATTCGGACGAAACTAAAAAGACGGATGTGGTGATTTGTGCTCGTGCACATAATTACATTACCTGAGGTTCCCCATTAAATCTTATCCCATCCAAATAGGGCTTTAAATAAGTAAATAACTAAGTAAATAATCCTGTGGTAATAGCTGCTTTGTTCCCCTAAATCAGATCCTCTCGACTATCTGTCTGTAACATTGTATTTAGACGAAGGATTCTTACCTGCTAACTTTTTGACGTCCTTGTACAGTCGATGGTACTTCTCGTATGAATCTATAAGAAAAACAAGAAAAATGAGATGTAAAGGAGACTATATTCAACATCATAGACCATTCCAACAGCTCATCAGAAGAGTTTGTCAGAAGTCCCCTGTGCATCTTAAAAAATAACACAACAATCAATTTGGAACAGCACTCGTCCACTTGTTGGTAGTATTGTAGAACACAGTATTGCTTAAAGCATTGCTTGAAAGTGGGAAGTACAGTATGATAGGGCCCTGGTCAAATGTAGTGCACTATATGGGTGATTCTATAAAAGTGGTGCAAATTGGGGGTTGGTTATTCTAATTTTTGAAGCGCACATCTCTTCCAACATACAGTATGTCAAACAGAGAGATCTACTACTCACACTTTGTTTGTATTGCATATTTGAAAACACTGTCCTAAATTGCTTGTTAGGCACTAAATTTGTCACTACCGAAATGTAGTGAAAAAGTTGCAGTAAAGGGAGAACCATGCACAGTAGTGATCAGATTCACTTTATAAATTGTATTTGTATACAAAATTTACTAAATAGTTAAAACATGATTTTTAACCGGATTTTCAAAACCTTTAAATTGAATTCAGAGAAATATATTTATTGTTCTCTGTAAATTGTTCAATGTCAATTGTATGAATCTGAAACCTATTGATTGATTGAATTACTTATGCATCTAATTAAATATTGTAACTTTTTTTTCTCACTAATTAAGCATTGCCACTTTTCCTAACTCTATTTTGGCACAGTAACAGCCATTTCGGTGTCATTTGAATATCATAGTGATATATAGAGGACTCTTGATGGATATATTGCCATTGAGGGCTTCCATCATCTTAAGGTAGTCAACTGGATGGAGATTCCTATGGGTTGGGAGCGATCAGCCAATGATCAGAGAGCATTGTCTTCTTCTTCAAGTTGGGTTGCCTATGGTTTGTAAACCGAAGATTAAGGTCTTGTCCGAAATCATGATCCAAGACCAAGATTTAAACCAGGACATTGGTCCCAAGATCTAGACCCAGACCCAGTGAGTTGAGCTTGAATTGTTCACCGTGAGCGTTTGTTTCCTGAGTGAGTCTGAGACTTAGTATTTGTTGTTTTCGGTGATAGAGTACGCTGCAGTGAACTACCTGTCTACGGTGCAAGAACGGGAAGGAAAGAAAGCTACGAGAAAGGGTAAGTGCCATTATATAATTCCATGGATCCAAATAGTCTGTTTCTCAGCCTGTTAAAGATGCTTTGGGAAGGAGTTTCCAATTTCAAATGTGGGTACTGTAGCTCGGTATCTAATCCAGTCTCTGTGTCTGTCTGCAGCTGCCCTGCACCTGTGGCATGACCCACCCAGGCATGATGGGTAGCTACAGTGAGGATGATGTCAACAATACTGGGAACTATGGCGGTGAGCCGATGGAGAACAGCGCTGCAATGCAGCAAAGGATGATGGTCCATCTGGACTTTGAGGAGGACGACCAGATCACAGGACACGTGGGCTCCAGCGCTTACAGCAGCATGTGGATCGACACCCACGCCATAGACAAGTACTCCCTGGTCATCTTCCCTGGGTCCTATATTCTGCTCAACATCATCTACTGGTCCTGCTACCTTTAACGCTGCACAGAATGGGATGGAGGTAGACATCCTCACAGAACTAGAATGAATTCAATTAATTCAAATGAGTTATATTAATTATATTATTTTTCGACGAAAATACCCAGGGTGTATGCACCTGGAAAGGAACCACAACTCTGACGATGTGATGATGCAAAATGCTAAACCATGGTACCTGGATTTCTGTACCTGAGATATAGAGGGCATGCCATGCACAGCACACAGACTCAAACACAGCAGTTATTGTCATTTTGAACACCTATATGTCAGTGTTTTATATGTCCAGGGAAGTAATGAGTTCATGTAATGATTAATAAGTAATGGGCTGGCTTGTATCCATAGCTGAAAACTTCATTGAGTTTTTATCCACATTGAGAATTGCAAAACTGTCATTAAGTTTAGTTGTCATTGCCACTATAAAAAAGAAATTTCCTCTCACTGTCAACTGCGTTTATTTTCAGCAAACTTAACATGTGTAAATATTTGTATGAACACAACAAGATTCAACAACTGAGACATAAACTGAACAAGTTCCACAGACACGTGATTAACAGAAATTGAATAATGTGTACCTGAACAGAGGGGGGGTCAAAATCAAAAGTAACAGTCAGTATCTGGTGTGGCCACCAGCTGCATTAAGTACTGCAGTGCATCTCCTCCACATGGACTGCACCAGATTTGCCAGTTCTTGCTGTGAGATGTTACCTCACTCTTCCACCAAGGCACCTGTAAGTTCCCGGACATTTCTGGGGGGAATGGACCTAGCCCTCACCCTCCGATCCAACAGATCCCAGACGTGCTCAATGGGATTGAGATCCGGGCTCTTCGCTGGCCATGGGAGAACACTGACATTCCTGTCTTGCAGAAAATCACGCACAGAACGACCACTATGGCTGGTGGCATTGTCATGCTGGAGGGTCATGTCAGGATGAGCCTGCAGGAAGGGTACCACACGAGGGAGGAGGATGTCTTCCCTGTAATGCACAGCGTTGAGATTGCCTGCAATGACAAGCTCAGTCCGATGGCTGTGACACACCGCCCCAGACCATGCCGGACCGTCCACCTCCAAATCGATCCCGCTCCAGAGTACAGGCCTCGGTGTAACGCTTATTCCTTTGATAATAAACGCAAATCCGACCATGAGACAAAACTGCGACTTGTCAGTGAAGAGCACTTTTTGTCAGTCCTGTCTGGTCCAGTGACGGTGGGATTGTGCCCATAGGCGACGTTGTTGCCGGTGATGTCTGGTGAGGACCTGCCTTACAACAGGCCTACAAGCCATCAGTCCAGCCTCTCTCAGCCTATTGCGGACAGTCTGACCTCTGATGGAGGGATTGTGCGTTCCTGGTGTACCTCAGGCAGTTGTTGTTGCCATCCTGTACCTGTCCCGCAGGTGTGATGTTCGGATGTACCAATCCTGTGCAGGTGCTGTTACATGTGGTCTGCCACTGCGAGGACAATCAGCTGTCTGTCCTGTCTTCCTGTAGCGCTGTCTTAGGCGTCTCACAGTATGGACATTGCAATTTATTGCCCTGGCCACATCTGCAGTCCTCATGCCTCCATGCAGCATGCCTGAGGCACGTTCACACAGATGAGCAGGAACCCTGGACATCTTTTTTTTGTTTGTTTTTCAGAGTCAGTAGAAAGGCCTCTTTAGTGTCCTAAGTTTTCAGAACTGTGACCTTAATTGCCTTCCGTCTGTAAGCTGTTAGTGTCTTAACGACCGTTCCACAGGTGCATGTTCAGTAATTGTTGATGGTTCATTGAATAAGCGTGGGAAACAGTGTTTAAACCCTTTACAATGAAGATCTGTGAAGTTATTTGGATTTTTACGAATTATCTTTGAAAGACAGGGTCCTGGAAAAGGGACGTTTCTTTTTTTGCTCAGTTTAAGATGCTATATTGGATTGTTGGAAGATATGAGAACTAATGCAAAAGTCACACTACAGTAGAATAACGCATTCCCTAAAAATCTTAACATTACATTTGATCATCATCATCATCATACAGTTTCATGCAGAGCTATCCATTATGTTAGTCATTATCAAATCAAAGTTTATTGGTTGCGTACACAGATTTGCAGGTGCTCTGGCAGGTGCAGTGAAATGCTTATGTTACAAGCTCCAATAGTGCAGTAGGATGTCTCGCAGATACAATAAAAATACACAAATAAGAAAAAAAATCCAAACAAGAATTCAAGAAATAACAATCCAAGTAGATACAGTATGTTTCAGTGAGCATGTGTGAGCAGTATGTTAAAGACACAAAGTAAAGGTCACTCGAAAGCATCAATAATTGTACTTTTGTGAGCCAGTATAGGTTCTTGAGGTTGTTTAAGTTAGGGAACAAAGCTATACCAAATACTTTCTGTACCAATAAGTACATTATTGTGCAGTTTGTATGAGATCAGATATACAGTAGCATCCAGAATTGCATGTCTTGACAAATGTGAAATGTAATGTATATCAAAACAAATGGTGTCCAAATGGTTATTTCAAACTGTGCTATACAATGTCGGGATAATTTTGTGTATTGTGGTTTCAAATGGACCATTACACCTATTTTTATTGTGTCCCTTCTCTGGGTATGCTTGAATATGTATTGAATAACTACTTAATAACAGTACATGTACAGTATTTTAGCATAAATCTGTCAACTGATGAAAAATATTTTTTCTTCTTACATTATCTCCTGCACTTCTTTCAGTTTCTCACCACCCTTCCCATCTATTTTAGTGTTTGATTCAACATGTGTGACAGGTAAATGGGCTATTGACATGATGCTTTTGTAACTCAGTTTCTGAAACAATAAGTAATTGATTAAAATGTTTTCTTCTATTTGCTCTTCATGAATTCTGTACATTGTTCTTACATTTAATTAATAGGCGTCTGTTCAGATATGATAATGACTGCTTCATTCACATGCAATGAAATTTAACGGATGAATAGACTGAAGAAAACCCCCCAAATGATGAGCATCAGTAGACTTTTATCAGATGTATAATTAAATTCCCTGAATGGAGATATATAAACCTTCCTTTCCAATGCATGTAGGCTTATCTAATGCAACATTGAAAATTGCCAGCAGCATACCACCCTGCATACCACTGCTGGCTTGCTTCTGAAGCTAAGCAGGGTTGGTCCTGGTCAGTCCCTGGATGGGATACCAGATGCTGCTGGAAGTGGTGTTCGAGGGCCAGTAGGAGGCATTCTTTCCTCTGGTCTAGAAAACATCCCAATGCCCCAGGGCAGTAATTGGGGATACTGCCCTGTGTAGGGTGCTGTCTTTCGGATGGGACGTTAAACAGGTGTCCTGACTCTCTGAGATCATTAAAGATACCATGGCACTTATTGTAAGAGTAGGGGTGTTAACCCTGGTGTCCTGGCAAAATTCCCAATCTGGCCCTCAAACTGTCACCTAATAATCCCCAGTTTACAATTGACTCATTCATTCCTCTCTCCAGTAACTATTCCCCAGGTCATTTGCTGTAAATGAGAATGTGTTTTCACGGGTACTATTTAATAAACCTGCCAGTTGAGGACTTGTGAGGCGTCTGTTTACAAACTAGACACTAATGTTCTTGCCCAGTTGTGCAGTGTTAGTTTAGTCCAGGCAGCTGCTAGGACTACTCATCACCATGTAATATGAGTCTGCAGGTTAAAAGCTCTATCTATGCAGATTAAAAGCTCTATCTGCGCAGGTTAAAAGCTCTATCTATGCAGATTAAAAGCTCTATCTGCGCAGGTTAAAAGCTCTATCTATGCAGATTAAAAGCTCTATCTGCGCAGGTTAAAAGCTCTATCTATGCAGATTAAAAGCTCTATCTGTGCAGGTTAAAAGCGCTATCTCTGCAGGTTAAAAGCTCTATCTATGCAGATTAAAAGCTCTATCTGCGCAGGTTTAAAGCACTTTAGGAGAATATTCACCAGGCTATTAGAACAGTCACTGCTTTAGCAGGGAGGGATTCACTGATGTAATCTTTTTTTCTATAAATATATCTTAATCTGGGAATTATGATATGATTCTCTCATGACATACAAGTTTCATAAAAATGTTTTTATTATGTAATTCGTTTCAGAATGACAGTAAGCAAATTCAGTTTGCAGATGATTTTTGAATTGCTTTAGAATGCGTCAAGTCAGAGCTTGACTGTTTTGGTCCATTTATGATTTGCAATGAATATCCAATTTAAGACAATCTTATTTGTAGAGTCCCTTCAACAACCTAGTTTGATATCAGTATACACTAACGTAAACCCTTTATGCCTACAAATTCAAAGCAGTGTTAAAAATCGAATCAACATTTATTGGTCATGTACATAGATTTGCAGATGTTATCGCAGGTGTGGCGAAATGCTTCTGCTTCTAGCTCCAGCAGTGCAGTAACACCTAGGGAAAGGCATTACTCTGAAAGAACTCATGGCAAGCAGAGAGAATTATGGGTGACCTACCTACCCAAATCTGGTTGACCTAAAAATCTAAAAACATGCCGACACAGATGTGCAAGTTCTTTTCCTATTTTGACTAAAAATGGTCAAATCATGCTCAAACATCATGCATCCTGAGCGAAAATCATGCTGTTCAAATCCACTGGAATCGTCACACACATATACAGTTGGAGTAAATCAATGACATATTCTTCTCACAAGGTCAGACACGATTAATGTTGGGACTATGATCCGCTCTAGGTATTTTAAAGTAAAGTAAAGGAAGAAGGTGTACACTGGGTGTCACAAAGAGAAATTATGAGGAAAAGCAACTTCATCTCAACTCAGCAAATGCCCCCGGGGTTTTTGGAACATTACAGTATCAATGATTAAATTGTTATAGGCAGGCACTGACTGAATTGGTAATATTATGGTCTTCAATGATGATCAGAGTTCCCATGCCCTTCTATAGTCATAAGGGTTTGGCCCATCAGCAGAAGGGTGAGGTCAGCATATCCATTTGTGGTTTAACACAGGGTTTCCCGAACTCGGGCCGTTCTGTGCCATATGTCAACCATTAAACCAGGGTTTCTCAAACTCGGCCCTGGGGTCCTCCCTGGATGCACATTTAGTTTTTTGGCCTAGCACTACAAAGCGAATTAAAATAATCAAAGCTTGATGATGAGTTGGTTATTTGAATCGATGCAATATCTGGGAACTAAAATAAACACATCCAATCCGAGGTCTAAAAGAGTACAACATTTATCCCCCCCAGCCCCCTCACAATCCTCACATTAAAAACACTATAAAAACAGGCTAATTATTATGCAAAAGGTCCAAAATGTGATGGTTTTGCTCTAAGCATTAGACAACATAAAACAGTGAGAAGCAGCTATACAGAAATGTGGTGAGAGGATAGCATTAAGAAATGTAGTTTGGTTTTATAACTAAACTAAGGTTCAAGGATCAAAGCAATTGGAGCTTTGAGGGATACAGGAGATCATCGCTACTTTAAACATAGTGGTTATAGAGATTAGTGTACTGTGGGCCCCGTGCGGATTTGTGCAATACAGTGCAAGACACACAGATAATGCCTGTTTGAATACATTGGGTCAATATGACCCAATGATTAATGTATTTTGTTGCAGCTTGTGAGATGGACTTGGATGTGTTGCGATGTGATTGGCCTGGACAAGCACTGGTAAAAAGCCATGGTGATGGCTAAACGTGCTGCGACCAATATCAGTTTCTGGACCTCGAGGTCACTGATGTAATTAGAACACCTGCTGTCTCAATATTCCTGGGGCACTAAGTTCCTGTATGTGCCCAGCTTGCCCTGACAGTGCCCACCATTGATGTGAAGTGACGTGAGGGGTTCAGAGCATGGTGAAGAGGCACTGTAGGGATAGGCTTGTTCTGTTTAGTCAGGTTGAAGCTGCGGTAGGCACTGCTATTCTGCAAGAGTGTATAGACTATGACATACTGTATGCAGCACAAATGGAGCTAATTCCTAATCTATAAAATCAACCAATCTAGACGGTGACATCATTGATGTATTAAAAATCCCTTTTAATTACACTGGGATTTTGCTCTTTTGCTTTCCAATCAAATAACCTCCAGGCAGCAAAGCCACAACAATAACAATAAACAAAATAGCACAGATTACGTAATCTGAGTAAGTGATTTTTCTAACCACGAACTGTCCCCTTGTCACCAACAATCCCCTCTATACTGTATCACGCATCAGCATTCCATCCAAGCCACCTAAACAATACAGACTGGCACATAAAATACATAGCATAATACAGAATTATTAAATACTGACATTTCTATAAATATTCCCTTCAAAAATTATAACATCTGGTAATTCAGGTATTTTTTTTATCTAGTTATGTAGATCTATGGTTATATAGAGCAGTCCTTGAATGAATTACAGAAAGAAAGTGTTTGGGTGAAAACGCTCATTTTTAAAAGTGAATGTTCTGTTACCTAAATAATGTTGTTGACTCATCTTATACTCATATCTGTGGCCAAAGCATAAATTGGAGAGAAACCCCCACCTCAAACTTGTATCTCAAACAGACCGTTTAAAAATGCCTGCTATTTCCACATAGAGAATGATGTCATCCTGCCTCAATGGCTGCGCTGGCCAATCAGTGGTCTACTCACGTGAATATTTTTTAAACGTCTAATGACCGGGGGATGGGTTTCTACTAAGCTAACCTATGTAATTGGGGCGGCAGGTAGCCTAGTGCTTAGAGCATTGGGTCAGTATCCGAAAGGTTGCTGGATTGAATCCCGAGCTGACAAAGTTTTAAAAAATCTACCATTCTGCCCCTGAACAAGGCGGTTAAACAGTAGTCTGTCATTGTAAATAAGAATTTGTTCTTAACTGACTTGCCTAGTAAAATATATAAATATATTTTAAGATGGTCACACCAAGGATCATTTAGCTATTTGATTTAGAATTGTAGGACCCCTGTAAAGAAAACATATATACAAGATATTTGATCAAACATTGAATTTGGCCCTTCTGCTTTTAGCCCAGGATCTTTATTCATTTTTTACCCATATTTAATCCCTAAAGTACTTCCATATATATATATACCTCCATGAATTTTTTTAACTGGTACTGGGCTACCTTCAGACAAGTTTTGTGAGGCTTGTGGGCCTAGAGCAAAACAACCCACATGTATGTGTTCGTGAGAGTCTCATCTTCCCATAGAGGGGTCATATTAGTTTGTAGCCCAAACAGTCCGTACGCTCCTAAAAGTTTTCGTGAGCAGACCGATTTTAGTCTCCTGGTCTGAGAAACACCGCTGTAGCTCTACCACCTTCCACCGCAGATGCAGAAAAAGGCCGACATTTGCGGATGCGGTGGATTGAGAAGCATCCCATGCAAAAAACATTCATTTTGATGGGGACTTTTGTTTTATGATAATTCGATTTTCGAGGGGGAAATGGACATCTACTCTAGGGGGTTCAATGACCGGTATATGCCCACACCATTCTGTTGTTGGGTTATGCTGACACTATTCAAACACAGAAAATCAGCTTTTTAACGTACTTAATTACAACAACAAAAAAGTATTTCACTATTGTAATGAATTATTGGTCACATTTAATAGAAATCTGGAAACACTGGACAGTTACCTTAAATCAGATATAAAGGGCATGCTGTTCCAACAGTGCAGCGCAAGTGATTGTCATATTGAGCGTCACTGATAGCACATCAATTAATTACAGTCCTCTCACGCTTTTTATCGATTGTCGTTTAGCCTATACCCGCCAATAATAGGCCTACCCACAGCATAGGTTGATGCAGTTAAAACTTTCACAAGAAGCAAGAGCGTGTTTCTCAGAATTCATTAGCTTATAGATCCTAGGCATATCAATGCACATCTTGACATTATGATCATTTCAGTCACATCTACACTCATCAATCATTGAAAGCCTAAATATTGCAGGCTACCTGATTTGGCTGTTGGTCTGACGCACGTGCCCCCTCCGACCAACTGACCTCCCAGAAGCACCGACCATCCAGACAAGTAGCAGCAGTAGTAGGACATCCGTGGGCATAATTTCCAAACTGACAGCGTTCTGGACCCAGTTGTCCAAAAGTCCAGTTTCAGAAAATAAAGGCTACAGTGAAAACGTTTTACGTGCCTCGGGCATGATCCTTGGTAGGCTAAAGTTCGCGCCAAATCAATGTGAATTACTACAGACACATATACACACTGAAACATCCCACTGTATTTGATCTCACTGGCGGAAAGCAATTTCGTCTAAACCTATAAATCCTTCCACGTCAGATGGCTCGGATTTTCTCCCTATCAGTATATGTGAGCATATAGCCTACGCCCTGTTTTCGTCTGTCAAGAGCGGATTCCATTTGCCAGGTTAAAAGGTGAGCCCAGTTCTCAGAAATTAGAGATTCCCGTCCCTACACCCTAGCCTAAAGATATTTACGTATTTGAGCACATGATATGATATTGTTAGGCTATAGGGCGGGAATTATTGAAAATGATCATGTGGGCTGGACTGCCTCAGAACACCTGACATGTGGCAAAGGAACATACACTCTACCAAAAGTCTTGAAATACACCTTTTCATAAAGTAAATCCTACAACAATCTATCTGTTTAAACAATGGCTATTCACTATTCATTGTTTTCACAACAATGTCCACTCATTATTTTCATAATACCATATTGACAGCAGCCTATAGTCAAATAACATTACTGCGTTGTAATGTAGACGCTAAAACATTGCAATTACTACATTTTGTAAGCTATGGGTAGGCTACATTAGCAGCCCACATTGGAGAGAGCGTTTTCACAAGGCTAAACAGAGCTGTATGCTGCTGCATGAAACAGCAGCACAAACAACATCCACTTTTATTGAAGCTATGTGCATCTCACTGTAATGGATGTAATAGCCATTAGTGGTGTTAGAACAGTGGCCTTACTGCAGAGGTTTCCAACCTCTGGTCCACAGACCAGGCTGAACCACTGTCTGGTACTGTGACTACAGATGCTGGACTGGACTTTTTAACAAGACATGCAGTTTATTTTGGGATAACTGTCACCACAATAATTCCTGATGCTTTTTAAGTAAATCCAAAATCTATTTCCAGTAGTGGGAGGAGCACAATATCATGCTCTGTTGACTTCAATAGAAGACAGGAGAAGAGAAAGTTATTGTCCATCTCACAAAGGAAATGTGTATTTTGGTCTCCTCCCAATCACCCTAGAAACAAACACAAGACACATTTTGGGAGAAGGACAGGGTCAGTCACAGTACAGCACCTCATGAGCAGTTTAGGGTTTATGTGCCTTGCTCAAGGTCACAATGTTGGTAGATGGTATACATGATCTGAAACCAGCAGCCTTCCGGTTGTCAGTTCAGTTCCCACTTTTCATTGCCCAGCTCAGGACTTGAACCAGCAACCTTCCAGCTTCTAGATTGCCTCTGGACAACGTTCCTGTTTATTCTTGATATAAGACCGACTTAGATGTTTTGTAAGACCTGACAGCACTAGCGATGCCTTGACAAATCAAGTAGTACATTTCTTAATGCCTACCATTGAGATGTTTATAGCCTACTATATATTCCCTATTGTTCCTGTACTCATTCTATCATTTGAGCTCATTTTAGTAGCGTGTTCTGTGTAATCTGTTGGCCTGTGTGTCTGTGGGGGCCATTGGGCTTGGCTAGCTTTGTGTTGTTGTCAGTTGTGCTTCTACTCCAGGCTAGGAGATTTACCCTCAACTGCTTCCCACGAGGGCTAGCCTTTCGTGATTGTATTCTCGCCTGCGAACAACCGATTATTAATGATATATTATGTTTAGGTGAAGGACATAGAAGAGTACATTAAATGTGTGACAAAGGATGACAATGAAGGTACCTGTGAGAGACAGCTGGTTAGTCAAGCAGCAATCATAGTGTTTGTGTGCAATGTAACTGTGTTGTAATTCTCTTTACTGATCCATGTATACTTTTCCCTTCTTGGTGATAAACTGATCAAACATTAATGCTGATAAGCTTAAACAAACCCTTCAACAATTTCATGTCTCCTTCAGATATGAGAGGAAAACTTCCTGAAGAGTTATTTCCAAAACTCTATATCCACACATTTTTCACATTTGTGTTCATTCACTAGAAATTGTTGCATGTAACATTACTGTTCTCATACTTTTAATTCATAGATTTTTATATGTGTAATAAAATGTTGTTGTTTTTTTACACTGAGTTTACAAAACATTAGGAACACCTTCCTAATAATATTGAGTTGCACACCCTTTTACACTCAGAACAGCCTCAATTCGTCAGGGCATGGAGTCTACAAGGTGTTGAAAGTGTTCCACAGGAATGCTGGCTTTGTTGATTCCAATGCTTCCTACAGTTGTGTAAAGTTGGCTGATTGTCCTTTGGGCTAATAAGAAAATGTATATATAGTGTCTTCAACTCCTTGTTCCAGTGATATTCTTAAGGAAAGTTGTGCTTCTACATCTGCATTGCTTGCTGTTTGTGGTTTTAGGCTGGGTTTCTGTATAAGGACTTTGTGACATCTGCGGATGTAAAAAGGGCTTTATAAATACATTTGATTTGATGATGGAGGAGTATCAGTATAATCCAGTACTCCTGATGGAAGAGTATCAGTATAATCCAGTACTCCTGATGGAGGAGTATCAGTATAATCCTGTATTCCTGATGGAGGAGTATCAGTATACTCTAGTACTCCTGATGGAAGAGTATCAGTATACACCAGTACTCCTGATGGAGGAGTATCAGTATAATCCAGTACTCATGATGGAAGAGTATCAGTATAATCCAGTATTCCTGATGGAAGAGTATCAGTATAATCCAGTACTCCTGATGGAGGAGTATCAGTATAATCCAGTACTCCTGATGGAGGAGTATCACTATAATCCAGTACTCCTGAGTGGAGGAGTATCAGTATAATCCAGTACTCCTGATGGAAGAGTATCAGTATACACCAGTACTCCTGATGGAGGAGTATCAGTATAATCCAGTACTCATGATGGAAGAGTATCAGTATACTCCAGTACTCCTAATAGAGCAGTATCAGTATACTACAGTAATGTTATTCCTGATGGAGGAGTATCAGTATACTCCAATACTCCTTATGGAGGAGTATCAGTATAATCCAGTAATCCTGATGAAGGAGTATCAGTACACTACAGTACTCCTGATGGAGGAGTATCAGTACATTACAGTACTCCTGATGGAGGAACAGTATACTAGAGTACTCCTGATGGAGGATTATCAGTATATTCCAGTACAATTATGGAGGAGTATCAGTATAGTCCAGTACTCTTTATGGAGGAGTATCAGTATAGTACAGTACTCCTGATGGGGCAATATCAGTATTCTACAGTACTCCTGTACTGCCTATGAAGTCTTAGTATTCTCCTGATACTACTGTATCATTAGTTGATCCCTACCTGCAAACAGGATCAGGCGAGAACCCTGTAAGTCTCTGAATAGGCCAAAACACAGGGAGGAGCATAGTACTATTCTGTGCCAGACTGAAATCGGATTTACAGATAAAAGAAGCACCAACCACTAAAACACAGCATCTGGTCAGACCAGGCAGAGCCATGAGGGCACGTGAACGCATCTTAGGGATTGACTGTCAGCACCACAAATAGTAAAAGGGATGTAGCCACGTGGTGTTATGGACTAGGGTAGCACCACAGGGCAGTTAGGATTGTTCTGCAGCAATGATTTGAAAGGTATTAATTTCATGTTCTCTGACGCATATATACAGTACAAGTGTCATGATATTGATTTTTCTGTTATGTGGCGTTCATTATCTGCTTCAGATTATGTTATGTGAGATGTTTGTAAACATGAAGCTAGGGTTAGGGTTGTGGTTAAGGCAAAGGTTAGAGTTGAACTTTGCTGGGTTTCTCAGCTCGCGACGACTGTGGGCAGAGTGTACCTCCGACTACATCGAGTTGCTGTCAGTCGATACGAGGAAACAGTCAGTGGTTGTATTTGACTAATGTTTTATTAAAAAGTGTGGATTTCAGCAAACAAAGAAAGGAACACAGCTACAGAGGACAAACATAGGTACATGGTAAGGGTTTAAGAATTGAAAACATTTCAAGTAGGGGAGAGTGGGGTAAATTCAGACATTTTTTACATTCAGAATCACTCCGTCAATGGAAATATAGTATTCTTTCTAACAAAGATATTTACATATATGGGGCTCCTGAGTGGTGCAGCGGTCTAAGGCACTGCATCTCAGTGCTAGAGGTGTCATTACAGACCCTGGTTCGATTCCAGGCTGTATCACAACCGGCTGTGATTGGGAGTCCCATAGGGTGGCGCACAATTGGCCTAGCATCGTTAGGGTTTGGCCAGGGTAGGCAGTCATTTTAAATAAGAACAGACTTGCTTAGTTAAATAAAATAAAAAATATTGATATTTCAGGATGTTGTGTATCCCTGGAAATATTCAGAATTAATGTAAACATTACAGTTTTGAAAACAGCTTGTCCCAGAAAAGTGATCTCTTGGCACAATTTAGCACAGGGTAAGTTAAGCCACCTACACGTTTGTGTACTGAATGAAATATTACCACTACCTTTTTAAAACCATGTTTATCTCTATTTCCCAAACACTTCCTCTTGCATTACCCCTTGGTAGAACACCCTTACATTTTCTCAACTTACCATTGGCTCAATTTACCCCATTACCATTGGCTCTACTAACCCCAAACATTTTTACTATATTAACCCACACAGCTACAAGGATGCACTTTCATGCTAGGTTTAGGACATCATATTGTAGCTTATAGAGACCCCAACTGATGTATAGAACACTCTTTAAATGATCTAATTTGGTTCACTTTAGAAAGAAGCCTCATGAAACCACTAACACAAATGAATTTGACTTGGTGAAAATCTGGTTTTTGGACCTAACATGCTGACCACTTTTCTTCCTTCACAGACATCATGAGATTATGACCTCCCACTGGGCACACACTGGTTGAATCAATGTTGTTTCCACATCATTTCAATTAAATTACTTTGAACGAACTTGGAATAGACGTTGAATTGACATCTGTGCCCCATGTGCTCTTCCTAAATATTTGGTCAAATTATAAATTTTGGCACAAACTGGTTGAATCAACGTTGTTTCAATGTTATTTGTCAATGTATTGTGATGTGGAATTTACGTGGAAAATACATTGGATTTCAAAAAAGTCATCAACTGTTGTTTTGAGGGGAACATTTCAACCACAGGATTGTCATCATGGTAACCATATTTCAACATAATAAATTTTTTTTACCTTTAGAACAATCTTCAATGTTATATCCACTAGCAGACAAAAAAAACTGTAGGCTGGGCAGCACCTCCTAGTGAAGAATTGATCTATCTAGAGCTACCCTTTGGTCTCCCATCAAGGGTTCTAACCAATCCCAGCCATGCTTAGCTATGATATTGTCTCTGACTAATACCAATGTGCTATCTTTAGAATGATTGTTAAGCAGTCTCCACTTAAAAACTAGATAGATTCACTGTTGCTATCAAAGTCATTCCATAGGGTAGGTTTAACAGAGCAAATGAAATGTGACCATTCTTTATTACTCATATACTGTGTCATCAATGCTGCTATTTAGGCCTATATAGCATTTGTAAAGTCATCAACAGCTATTGTTTCAATTCAACCCAGAATTAAAAAAATTATAGACAAAACAAAAGATGTAAGGATATTTAGTGATACTGAATTGTGTTTGGTTGTCAACACAACCAAATGTCAATTTTTTTAGGGGATATATCTTTTGCTTGTATTGTTCCATCTGTGCCATGGACTTAGTCTGGCTTTAATTCCAGTTTGTCTACAAATGAATAATTGTTTTGTTGGATTCACGTCTCCATCTCAACCAACAATCTAATTATATGAACAGGACCAAATCAAATCAAACTTTATTTAAAGTGCATGTAAAGTTTGATTTGATTTGGTCCTCTTCTTTAACTAAGATTGTTGGTTGAGATGGAGACCTGAATCCAACAAAACAATTATTCATTTGTAGACAAACTGGAATTAAAGTCAGTGGCACAGATGGAACTATCCAAGCAGAAGATACATCTCTGAAATACAACAAATAGCCTATTACTTTTTCGACAAGTTAACTAATTCTAAAAGTTAAAGAATGGTATTAAGCCAGTGGCTCAGATGAAACTATCCAAGCAGTAGATAAAGCTAATTTCAATGTTGATATTCGGTTGCTTTGTCAACCAAACACAATTCAATATGACTTTCGTTATAAAGTAAAGTTAAGGCTTTCTTACAAATTAATGTAACATTCAACCCTAAAATGAGAAACACAACCATGGCCACAATTTGAGGTTAATGTAACTATACATTTCTTCTTCTGTAATCATATAGTGTGCATGTTCAAGATACTGAAGCATGCATAGGTCATCACAGGTCTGTGGAGATCTTCACAATTGCTGTAATAATCTGTGCAGAATCTCGAACGGCATTGATCACTTGCACCATGTACTTTTAATGTAATCTCAACTGCAATTCATGATAACACATTAATCTGTTGTATAAATAAACAAATGATCTTATTCCCAGTTGAAGTTTTAAATGGTTGAAAGTGCAGTGATAGGCATTTAGTTAACAACTAAACCAAAAACCAGACATTGTTTTTCCATTGGAATTTGGTTGTGCTTTTAGATGGTTGAAAGCATAATGATAACAGATTGGAAATTCAACTAACTTTTATCTGTCTTCTTGAGTGGGTCAATATAGGTTGTAATCTCATTGACCAATGCCTCAACCAAATATTACCCAATTATCTACATTGAAATGACATTGTGTGCCCAGTGAGAAGGGTGGCTCAACTTACGCCACTCTCATATCGACTGACAGTGACTCAATGTAGTCGGAGGTACATTCCACCCACAGTCGTCTCCGCTCAACTCCATTGATGTGATGTGGAGTTGAGAAAAACTTAGGTAGTGTTGAAATGAGATGTGGATATGAAGTTAGGGTTAGGGTTGTGGTAGAGGGTTAGAGTTGAACTGGCATGTGGACATGAAGTTAGGGTTAGGGTTGTGGCTGAGGGTTAGAGTTGAACTGGCATGTGAACATTAAATTAGGGTTGTGGTTGAGGGTTAGAGTTGAACTTTATTTATTTGATTTATTTCACCTTTATTTAACCAGGTAGGCTAGTTGAGAAGTTCTCATTTACAACTGCGACCTGGCCAAGATAAAGCAAAGCAGTTTGACACATACAACAACACAGAGTTACACATGGAATAAACAAACATACAGTCAATAATACAGTAGGGGGAAAAAGTATATATACAGTGTGTGCAAATGAGGTAAGATAAGGGAGGTAAGGCAATAAAATAGGCCATAGTGGCAAGGTAATTATGATATAGCAATTAAACACTGGAGTGATAGATGTGCAGAAGATGAATGTGCAAGTAGAGATACTGGGGTGCAAAGGAGCAAAATAAATAAATAAATACAGTATGGGGATGAGGTAGTTGGATGGGCTATTTACAGATGGGCTATGTACAGGTGCAGTGATCTGTGAGCTGCTCTGACAGCTGGTGCTTGAAGTTAGTGAGGGAGATATCAGTCTCCAGCTTCAGAGATTTTTGCAGTTCGTTCCAGTCATTGGCAACAGAGAACTGGAAGGAAAGGCGGCCAAAGGAGGAATTGGCTTTGGGGGTGACCAGTGAAATATTCCTGCTGGAGCGCGTGCTGCGGGTGGGTGCTGCTATGGTGACCAGTGAACTGAGATAAGGCGGGGCTTTACCTAGCAGAGACTTGTAGATGACCTGGAGCCAGTGGGTTTGGCGACGAGTATGAAGCGAGGGCCAGCCAACGAGAGCATACAGGTCGCAGTGGTGGGTAGTATATGGGGCTTTGGTGACAAAACGGATGGCAATGTGATAGACTGCATCCAATTTGTTGAGTATTTGTTGAGAGTGTTAGAGGCATGTGGACATGAAGTTAGGGTTGTGGTTGAGAGTTAGAGTTGAACTGGCACGTGGACATGAATTTAGGGTTGTGGCTGAGGGTTAGATTTGAACTGGCATGTGGACATGAAGTTAGGGTTGTGGCTGAGGTTTAGAGTCCACATCCCAGTGCAACCCTAACTCTAACTTCAACCCTAACTCTAACTTCAACCCTAACTCTAACTTCAACCCTAACTCTAACTTCAACTCTAACTTCACTCCTAACTCTAACTTCAACCCTAACTTCAACTCTAACTCTAACTTCAACTCTAACCCTAACTTCAACCCTAACTCTAACTTCAACTCTAACTCTAACTTTAACTCTAACTTCAACCCTAACCCTTGCTTCATGTCCAGATCTCGGTTCAAGCCTAACCTTAGCCTCAACCAACCCTAACCCAGTATTGAAGTTATCAGGAAGTAAGATATAGTCTTTCTCAATGACATCAGTGTTTGCTACAGTTTCTATGCAAGATGCAGTATGTAGTATTATAGCACCACCACCTGCTGTTTGAGAGCAATGGCGCATACAAGATTACAGAGAACACATCGAGTTGGATTTCATTTGAAAGAACCTTCTATTGCATACTTCCTTTCAACCAATAGAGGGCAGCATGGTCTAAAACATCACTGAATTGTATCTCGTGGCTCACGCTGGTGAGGCAGTGATTTATGTATACACGTCCATGTGGCGAAGTTTAACCAAAAATGTTGTATTGTGCAAGAATTGTTAGTGGAGATTTGTTTAGCAGAAATGCCTACCTGATAAATTACCTGATGGCAAGGTCTTCTTTTTTTATTTCCAATTTGATCATTTTAATAATTTAAATGTAAAAAATTAGCAATACACAATTGATTGGATTCATATAGCTCTTTTAGAGATGCTTAAAGTGATTTACGCATGGGGGAAACTCACCTTATCTACTGCCACTGCCAAAAAAGTAGCACATAACTGGGTGACGCCACGGCAGCCATTTTGTTTCAGAAAGCTCACCAACACATCAGCTATCACAGAGGTAAGGAAAGCCACATCTTCACACATGACATAAAGAACTTAGAATGCTGTTGCAGTTATGTCATAGCATGTGTGGCAGTTTTATTTTAGAACTGACAGATTTTGCCCCACCTCACCAATCGCTTCTCCACACACAGAATTAATCTGGATTTGGTTGGTGGAAGATTGCAGCACTTGATGCAAAGCCAACCGCATGACATTACATAAAGGTTTTTTCTATCTCTCTTCATTAGAAGTTAATCTGCACTAACCAACTGTCAACTGATGATGATGGTTCAGTTAAATATGACAGTGTGAGTATGGCATAATACAGTCCCATACAATACACTGAGTGTACAAAACATTAAGAACACCTTCCTATTATTGAGGTGTACCCCCTTTTGCCCTCAGAACAGCTTCAATTCATTGGGGCATGGACTCTACAAGGTGTCTAAAGCGTTCCACAGGGATGCTGACCCATGTTGACTCCAATGCTTCCCACAGTTGTGTCAAGTTGGCTGGATGTCCTTTGGGTGGTGGGCCATTCTTGATAAACACGGGAAATTGTTGAGCGTGAAAAACCCAGCAGCATTGCAGTTCTTGGCACCAACCGGTGCGCCTGGCACATACTACCATACCCCTTTTAAAGGCACTTAAATATTTTGTCTTGCCCATTCAACCTCTGAATGGCACACATACACAATCCATGTCTCAAGGCTTAAAAATCCTTCTTTAACCGGTCTCCTCCCCTTCATCTACACTGATTTGAAGTGGATTTAACAAGTGACATCAATAAGGGATAATAGCTTTCACCCGGACTCACCGGTCATTCCCTGTGGCTCAGTTGGTAGAGCACGGTGTTTGCAACGCCAGCATAGTGTGTGCAACGCCAGGGTTGTGGGTTCGGTTCCCACGGGGGGCAAGTACAAAAAAAATAAAAAAATAATCCGAAATAATTAATCAGAAAGATTTCTGGCTCCCAGGTGTCTTTTATACAGGTAACGAGCTGAGATTAGGAGCACACTCTTAAAGGGAGTGCTCCTAATCTCAGCTTGTTACCTGTATAAAAGACACCTGTCCACAGAATCAAATCAAATCAAATTTATATAGCCCTTCTTACATCAGCTGATATCTCAAAGTGCTGTACAGAAACTCAGCCTAAAACCCCAAACAGCAAGCAATGCAGGTGTAGAAGCACGGTGGCTAGGAAAAACTCCCTAGAAAGGCCAAAACCTAGGAAGAAACCTAGAGAGGATCCAGGCTATGAGGGGTGGCCAGTCCTCTTCTGGCTGTGCCGGGTGGAGATTATAACAGCACATGGCCTAGATGTTCAAATGTTCATAAATGACCAGCATGGTCAAATAATAATAATCATAGTAGTTGTCGAGGGTGCAACAAGTCAGTAACACAAGAATAAGTGTCAGTTGGCTTTTCATAGCCGATCTTTGAGAGTATCTCTACCGCTCCTGCTGTCTCTAGAGAGTTGAAAACAGCAGGTCTGGGACAGGTAGCACATCCCCTGAATAGGTCAGGGTTCCAGCAGGTCTGGGACAGCAGGTCTGGGACAGGTAGCACGTCCGGTGAACAGGTCAGGGTTCCATAGCTGCAGGCAGAACAGTTGGAACTGGAGCAGCAGCACGGCCAGGTGAACTGGGGACAGCAAGGAGTCATCAAGCCAGGTAGTCCTGAGGCATGGTCCTAGGGCTCAGGTCCTCCGAGAGAGAGAAAGAAAGAAAGAGAGAAAGAGAGAATTAGAGAGAGCATATTTAAATTCACACAGGACACCGGAAAAGACAAGAGAAATACTCCAGATGTGACAGACTGACCCTAGCCCCCCAACACATAAACTACTGCAGCATAAATACTGGAGGCTGAGACAGGAGGGGTCAGGAGACACTGTGGCCCTATCCGATGAAACCCCCGGACAGGGCCAAACAGGTAGGATATAACCCCACCCACTTTGCCGAAGCACAGCCTCCACACCACTGGAGGGATATCTCCAACCACCAACACACCGGGACAAGGCCGAGTATAGCCCAAGCAAGCAATCAATCAGATTCCAAACTCTCCACCATGGCCAAGACCAAAGAGCTCACCAAGGATGTCAGGGACAAGATTGTAGATCTACACAAGGCTGGAATGGGCTACAAGACCATCGCCAAGCAGCTTGGTGAGAAGGTGACAACAGTTGGTGCGATTATTCGCAAATGGAAGAAACACAAAATAACTGTCAATCTCCCTCGGCCTGGGGCTCCATGCAAGATCTCACCTCGTGGAGTTGCAATGATCATGAGAACGGTGAGGAATCAGCCCAGAACGACACGGGAGGATCTTGTCAATGATCTCAAGGCAGCTGGGACCATAGTCACCAAGAAAACAATTGGTAACACATTACGCCGTGAAGGACTGAAATCCTGCAGCGCCCGCAAGGTCCCCCTGCTCAAGAAAGCACATATACATGCCAGTCTGAAGTTTGCCAATGAACATCTGAATGATTCAGAGGACAACTGGGTGAAATTGTTGTGGTCAGATGAGACCAAAATGGAGCTCTTTGGCATCAACTCAACTCGCCGTGTTTGGAGGAGGAGGAATGCTGCCTATGACCCCAAGAACGCCATCCCCACTGTCAAACATGGAGATGGAAACATTATGCTTTGGGGATGTTTTTCTGCTAAGGGGACAGGACAACTTCACCGCATCAAAGGGACGATGGGCGGGGCCATGTACCATCAAATCTTGGGTGAGAACCTCCTTCCCTCAACCAGGGCATTGAAAATGGGTCGTGGATGGGTATTCCAGCATGACAATGACTCAAAACACATGGCCAAGGCAACAAAGTAGTGGCTCAAGAAGAAGCACATTAAGGTTCTGGAGTGGCCTAGCCAGTCTCCAGACCTTAATCCCATAGAAAATCTGTGGAGGGACCTGAAGGTTCGAGTTGCCAAACGTCAGCCTCGAAACCTTAATGACTTGGAGAAGATCTGCAAAGAGGAGTGGGACAAAATCCCTCCTGAGATGTGTGCAAACCTGGAGGCCAACTACAAGAAACATCTGACCTCTGTGATTGCCAACAAGGGTTTTGTCACCAAGTACTAAGTCATGTTTTGCAGAGGGGTCAAATACTTATTTCCCTCATTAAAATGCAAATCAATTTATAACATTTTTGACATGCGTTTTTCTGGATTCTTTTGTTGTTATTCTGTCTCTCACTGTTCAAATAAACCTACCATTAAAATGATAGACTGATCATTTCTTTGTCAGTGGGCAAACGTACAAAATCAGCAGGGGATCAAATACTTTTTCCCTCACTGTATATCCTGCTGAAAGGGATACTATTGACTTTTTCCACATTTTGTTGTGTTACAGCCTGAATTAAAAATTGATTCAATTGAGATTTTGTGTTACTGGCCTCTACACAATGCCATATAATTTTGCAATGGAATTATTTATACATTTATAAAAAATTCTAAGCTGAAATGTCTAGACTCAATAAGTATTCAACTCCTTTGTTATGGCAAGCCTAAATAAGTTCAGGAGTAAAAATGTGCTTAACAAGGAAACATAATACATTGCATGGACTCACTCTGTGTGCAATAATAGTGTTAAACATGATTTTTAAATGACTACCCCATCTCTGTACCCCACACATACAATTATCAATTGAGCAGTGAATTTCAAGCCAGTCACTACAAAGATACAGGCGTCCTTCCTAACTCAGTTGCCGGAGAGGAAGTAAACCGCTCAGGGATTTCACCATGAGGCCAATGGTGATTTTAAAACAGTTACAGAGTTTAATGGCAGTGATAGGAGATAACTGAGGATGGAACAACATTGTAGTTACTCCACAATACTAACATACTGTACTGTACATGACATTGTGAAAAGAAGGAAGCCTGTAGAGAATACACATTTTACAAAACATGTATCCTGTTTGCAATAAGGCAGTAAAGTAATACTGCAAAAAATATGTACAGCTTTTTTCTTCCACCTTGACATTACATAGTATTTTGTGGTATTCGTTGACAAAAAAATATAAATAAAATCCCTTTTAATCCCACTTCGTAACACAACAAAATGTGGAAAAAGTAATGGGCTGTGAATACTGTCTGAAGGCAATGTATAAGCAATTGTACTGTAGCTCCACCACAGGAGGTTGGTGGCACCGTAATTGGGGAGAACAGGCTCGTGGTAATGACTGGAGCGGCATTGGGGAATGGTGTCAAATACATCAAACACATGGCTTCCAGGTGTTTGAAGCCATTCGCTCCATTCCGGCTATTATTATGAGCCATTCTCCCCTCAGCAGCCTTCTGTGAGCGCCACTATGTTGTAATGATATGCTGTAATATATAGGCACATATGGCAGCAGTGCGCTGTGTAGGTGGTGGCAGCTTAGACGTTCTCACTGAGGCTAATTTAATTTGATTTGTTTGGGGATTTAAATGATCTCTGAATGCGCTCCAAAATATTTTACGGATAGACGGATGTATGTCACATGGGAAAATTGTCTCCGATATAAATTATTCTTAGAAGTTAAGATTTCCAGTAATATTATCTCATAGTCCTTAGTCCTGAGTAATGCTGTCTCATCCATAAGGAAACAATGTCATTATCCAGCCAGGGTTGCAAAATTCCAGTAACTTTCCCCAAATTTCCAGGGTTTCCAGAAATCCTGGTTGGAGAATTCCTGATTTCCTGCATATCACCTCCTGATTCAGGGAATCTTCTAACTGGGATTTTTGGAAAACCTGGGAATTTGGGGGAAATTACCATAACTACCTCCAGCATTTAAAAGAAAATGTTTCTTAGACTGACAACAGGCAAACATAACATCTGTATGGTCATGAATTATTTTCAAACACTTCTACTGCAAACTTTCTTTTAGTTTAAAGCCTTTATTTATAAAATATGCTCCAAAAAGGATACATTCTTAATATTTGATGCAACAATAATCAGCCGTAGTTGTGCAGATTGTGGACAAGCATCTGCATGAGGTGGTTTGCATTGGTTAAGCATTTGTCCAACATGCTGACATATCTACAGCGGCAATATGGATGCAAGAGCTTCGTGCGTTCTGATGAGTGACATCACAGCCTAGTAAATCCAGCTCATGCTTGTGGCTACCTACTTACTACATACAGTACCATGTTTACTAATATATTGGCTGGCTAGAATACTGGATAGAAAACTTGCACAAAGCGATATGTAGTCACTCGTAATCCAAACAGTCAAACAAACAAACAGTTCACTTAAGGCTGTTCAAGTTCATTACATCACTGATAATGCTTCATGATAGTTCACATAAGCATTCATAAATGGTATCCATCCTCACATAATTTCTGTGACCACTGACCTCATAAGAAATTCGGAACTGCAGCCACTCTGAAAAATCTATCCAGCCTCATTGTTTTTAACATCTTAAGGTATAATGGAATATGAGTCTATCAGTGCACTAAAAAGTAATTATGTAAGTAAAGTGAAAGGCCAAAAATGAATGAATAAATAAACATAAATAAATAGGTTAATAATGAATAAATAATGAAATAAACAATGAAATACTGTATCTATGTGAATCTTTTTCATGATAATTCCATCTTGTATTATGTCGGTTTACATTTTTGTGTGGTTTTCTCAATCATTATCAACTGTTAAAAATAATAACACTTGGTGCATTCCTAGAAGACATAAGTCTGAGGCTGTGTTTCAATGTGCTCATTAGCAATTGGTGCTTGCACTCACTCTGATCTGTCAAATAAACATGGTTAAGAGGTCAAACCCTCGCATTATAGAGCAAGCTTTCTGTTTTCTGGTTAAAGAGGCAAGCTTGGGCAACACTTAGCCCTTAGTCCATTCCAGATGTACGTATACTGTCAGTATTACAGATATTGTTTCCCTGCTTTGACAGTACCATGAAGATAAAACAGCATTGATTCCAGAGATCAAATTGAAATAAATAGGAGAAGAGCAGGTAGGTAGTCCATTGTAGTTTGTTGCTTGGACCTGCATGGTTGTGTAAATAGTTTATATAGAGAAAGTAGGAAAGCTGTACAGTTGAGTCAAGTAGTAAGATGGTTGTAGCTAATGGTGAGGATAGTATGGTGTTATCCATTCAGAGATCTGGGAAATCCTTTGTGAGATCTGCCGTTATGCACCCAGGTGTTAAGATATCCTTCACAATGTGAATCATTATCAGAGTCCAATAGCTGTCCTGTTTTATCTGTACAGTAAACACCAGTAGATTGTCTCTCTGCTGACTGTACCAGGGCCATCTGGGAGAGCCTCAGCAGTATGCAGACCAGTATATGAGGTTAAAGATAATGTAGGATCCTGGAAAGATCATGCGGGAGTAGGTGTCTATGGCGTGGGTGTTCTGCATGAGGCTGAAGCTGCGGAAGCGCGCTTTCTTCTTGGTTCCCGTGGACTCATTGTCCAGGGACAGGTGCACCACCATGTGCTCTTGCTTCTCTGGGGTGTCCTCGGGAGCGTCAGCCCTGGTGTATCCGGCCAGACTGTTGGTGTCGGCCTCGCTGTAGGTCCCGTCGCCATCCACCATCACGGTCCCGGTGTGGGACATGCCACAGGTGCAAGGGAGTGACTGTAGGGCAGAGCGAAAGAGAGAAATAGAGAGAGGTGGGGTTGAGGGAGAGAGAGCAAGAAAAATAGAGAGATCAGAGTAGGACAAATGCTGAAAGGACTCAAAGTTCAGTGTGGTATGATGAGGATCCTTACCTGTTCTCTGGCTAGGCTCAGGGACTGTCGGGCAGAGGAGAGAAAGTGAGATTACATTTAAACAAATGTATGCACACATGACTAAATCGCTTTGGATAAAAGCATCTGCTGAAAGGCATATTTATTTATTAGAGAAAGAGAGATCAGAGTAGGAAAAATGCGAAAGGACGTAAAAAACAGCAGTACAGTGTGGTATGATAGGATGGGGGTCCTTACCTGCTCTCTGGCCTTTTCCCTAAGCTTCCGATCTTTTCCGTCCCTCACCGTCGTCAAGTAGTTGACGGCGGCATATTCCAACACCGATAGGAACACAAACACAAAACTGACCCAGAGGTAAATGTCCACAGCTTTGATGTAGGAAACCCTGGGCATGGAGGCGTTGACTCCAGTGATGATGGTGGACATGGTGAGCACCGTGGTGATACCTGGAGCACAGTACCACACACAACATCTGTGTGAGCACAAGACTGAAGGAAGTATCCTCATATAGATATGAACCAACGAATCCACACTCTTAGAGAAAAGGATCTTCAAATGGTTCTCAAGAGGGACAGCTGAAGAATGTTTTATGTTTTAGGTTGAATGGTTTTTTCTAAGAGTGTAACTTACCTAGTGAGACCCTGGCCGGTACGGCCCGGCGGTCGATCCAGAAAGACACCCAGGACAACATGACCATCAGAGTGGCAGGGAAGTAGGTCTGCAGCAGGAAGAAGAAGATGTGGCGTCGCAGGGTGAAGTTGATGTACAGACGGTTGTACCAGCCTGGAGAGAAGAGGACAAAGACACGTGAGGAATCACCATAAATATGAAAATGGGTTATGTTTCTCTGAAGAACCTAAGAGCAGATGTATTTGTACAACAATGTACTGTATAGGGATGCAGTGAAATTGTCACATCCAAAAATCTATACAAACTGTTGTGCTACAATATATTCAAATGTTGACTATCAATATCCTGCAACATGGAGTACATTTTTGTACAGTATGTGTGATTCGTATACAATACATGTTATCATCAGACCCTAAAACCTGATTTGTGGATCTACCTGTGCTGCTGTAAAAAGCCAGTCTAGAGGTAGTGTGAAACTTCTGGATGAGGAACTGAGACAGAGAGATCCTGTCGTCTGTGCTCAGGGACTCATCCCCACTCTTCCAGTACAGCATGAGGTCCTCATCCGTGTAAGCATCTGGAGATAACAGACATGGATTTCAAATTCAAATCTGCCAGATGTTTTGTACCACCACACCAAATCCCTTTTTAAACACAGTGTGAGGCAGTAAGAGTCCCACTACTCACAGCTCTCTAGCTCTAATGTGCAGGTCTGTGAATCCAGAGGGAAACGACTGAAGTCCATGTTACAGGCAGCAGTAACCGTCACCCTGGGGATTTAAACACAACATACCCACGATGACGCAAACATAACACATCAACATGCTACATCCTCTATAAGATTGGGTAAATGTCTGCTGGGAAGATTTGGATCAACTGAGTTCTGCGCTGCCATCATAGAAATGTCACTGTTGCACTTCTGAAGAACGTGGAGATTGACACAAAAGGAGTCTAGGAACAGCAGCAGCTTCCATCCTCACCTAAGGCTGTAGAGCACGTGTCCATCTGGGAACACCCTGAGCATGATGTTCTCTGTGGTGGTGTCGTGGATGAACGACCTCTTGGAGTGGACGAAGAACACATCAGGCACCCAGATCTTCTTGACCAGGCGCCCGTCGAACGTCATACTCTTATTGGTTGTGCTGGGAAAGGACAGCCTCTCGTCTTTCCAATAGTGCCTCAGATACAGTGTCATAGTGAAGTCCTGCAGGTCACCAAAACAAAAAGAGATGGCTTTTGGATTAACTTGTTGGTTGGTTGCAGCCTTGTATAAATCCTCTGAACCCTTTTCTGAGAGTTCTAGATTGAACCATTGTATATATTGGCATAGCCGCGGAAAGTAGGGGTGCTGAGGGTGCCCCATGAAAAATCGGAATATAGTTTTACTAGCCCTGTATTAACGGACTGATATAGCAGTCTGTAGCCGTCACAAAAAAAATAGCAGCACCCCCACCCCCCAAACGTCTTCCTGTGGCTATGTACAGTACATTCGGAAAGCATTCAGACCCATTTACTTTTTCCACATTTTCTTATGTTACAGACTTATTCTAAAATTGATTCAATTGTTTGAGTTTTCTCAATCTACAAACAATACTCAATAATGACAAAGCAAAAACAGGTTTGTAAACATATATATATATATATATATATTTTTTAAACGGAATATATAAGTATTCAGACCGTTCACTCAGTACTTTGTTGGAGCACCTTTGGCAGCGATTACAGCCTCTTCTTGGGCTTGACACTACAAGCTTGGCACACCTGTATTTGGGGAGTTTCTGCCAATCTTCTCTGCAGATCCTTTAAAATTCTGTCAGGTTGAATGGGAAGCGTTGCTGCACAGCTATTTTCAGGTCTCCAGAGATGTTCGATCGGGTTTAAGTCTGGGCTCTGGCTGGGCCATTGAAGGACATTCAGAGACTTGTCCCGAAGCCACTCCTGCGTTGTCTTGGCTGTGTACTTAGGGTCGTTGTCCTGTTGGAAGGTGAACCTTCGCCCCCAGTCTTAGGTCCGGAGCGCTCTGGAGCAGATTTTCATCAAGGATCTCTCTGTACTTTGCTCTGTTCATCTTTCCCTCAATCCTGACTAGTCTCCCAGTCCCTGCCGCTGAAAAACATCCCCACAGCATGATGCTCCCACCACCACGCTTCACCGTAGGGATGGTGCCAGGTTTCCTCCAGACGTGATGCTTGGCATTCAGGCCAGAGTTCAATCTTGGTTTTATCAGACCAGAGAATCTTGTTTCTCATGGTCTGAGAGTCCTTTAGGTGCCTTTTGGCAAACTCCAAGCGGGCTGTCATATGCCTTTTACTGAGGAGTGACTTCTGTCTGGCCACTCTACCATAAAGGCCTGATTGGTGGAGTGCTGCAGAGCTGGTTGTCCTTCTGGAAGGTTCTCCCATCTCTACAGTGGAACTCTGGAGCTCTGTCAGAGTGACCATCGGGGTCTTGGTCACCTCCCTGACCAAGGCCCTTCGCCCCCTGTTGCTCAGTTTGGCTGTGCAGCCAGCTAGAAGAGTCTTAGTGGTGACTCTAGAAGAGACTCTAGAAGTCTTAGTGGTTCCAAACTTCTTCCATTTAAGAATGATTGAGGCCACTGTGTTATTGGAGACCTTCAATGCTGCAGAAATGGTTTTGTACCCTTCCCAAGATCTGTGTCTTGACACAATCCTGTCTCGGAGCTCTACGGACAATTCCTTCGACCTCATGGCTTGGTTTTTGCTCTGACATGCCTGGTCAACTGTGAGCCCTTATATACACAGGTGTGTGCCTTTCCAAATCATGTCAAATCAGTTGAATTTACAACAGGTGGACTCCAATCAAGTTGTAGAAACATCTCAAGGATGACCAATGGAAACTGGTTGCACCTGAGCTCAATTTTGAGTCTCATAGCAAAGGGTCTGAACACTTATGTAAATAAGGTATTTCAGTTTTTTTTGTTTTTAATATATTTGCACACATATCTAAAAACCTGTTTTTGCTTTTTCATTATAGGGTATGGTGTGTAGATCGATGAGGGGGAAAATAATTTGATCAAATTTAGAATAAGGCTACAACAAAATGTGATAAAGTCAAGGGGTCTGAATACTTTCCAAATGCACTGTATATTGGGATTACCAGGGTCTCACCCTGTCCCTGGATTACAGCGTAGGTTTATGATCAGACATATGTTCTCAGTATAAGTAGGGAACATATTATGTAATATGTCCAGAGAGGGCCGTCAGAGTTGACAGTAGTGATGATGAGACGCATACAGTAATGACAGCTTTGGGTTAGAGGTTGCATTGGTCATACATATCCCTTTCCTCCCTATCTGCTCATTGATCTGTATCTGTTAATATGCAAAACGGATCTATTTTATGCCCGAGTACACCACTTTATCTACCACAGCAGATCATCCTCTTTTCAATTCACCTCGCAGCATTACATAATCAAATCATTGGTGTTGTTCCATTTTTTTCCCAAGGAAGAAGAAGAAAAACATGTTTTCCAAGAGGTGTTCTTGCGTTTGTTATTGTATCTCTATTTCCTTCTATGTAGTACAAACTATGTCCCACCCATACATACTGAGGTCTGATAAAACAACGATGACCCCACCCATGCTGTCTGTCTCATTGATAAATCCTCTTGGTGTGTCCTGTCTTCATGCATCCGCACTCATCACACCTGTTTTAAGAGACTCAAACTCATATAGATCTGAAATAATGAATTAATATAATAATGACAACAACGAAAAACCAGTGCCCACTTCAGTACCTTTGTCATTACATAGAATGCGTGTATAACAGCAAATGTAGACACATTTAACAAATATAGACCACTGTAACATTGCATAATGATAATGGCATGGATGATAAGTCTGACTGACCACACTTGTCCTCCATCATTCTTACATTATATCATTAAGGAAAGTCATTGTTTGAAAGCAATAATTTGCCCTGTCTATTTTCGTACAATTATATACAAATACTGAGATCTGAATGAAATGTAATCCTTGGTTATCCTCCCACACAGAGGTTTACAGAACATCAGGACTGCTGTTTGGACTCCAATTTGCAGCTTAGAAAAGAAGTTCCATTTAATTATATTACTGTGGTGGAGCATGCACACGGTCTTTCGTTTGAACATAAAACATCATTTCTAGCACTGTGCTTCTATTATCCATTTTCATTATCCGCCTGTGAATAAGAGATTAATGAGCATGACAAATATAGTGGATTATAGCGTATCAGCTGCAAAACACCTGTTGGCAGATTGTGAATGACCCATTCATTTTCAGGGGTTCAATTTGTTGTAGGAGTGGCTAGCATCTCTACCCATTGCATCCAATAGTTGATTAATTTAAACATTATCACAATGACCACCTCAAATGTTCCACTGACCTGTGATAACATTGACTTAACTGAAATGTTAAAATGTTCAATGTTTGTTTATCAATTCACTTACCATGTCCACTTCTGATATACTGTCCAAACTCTCCACCTGAACATCCACTCCCACAGGGACAGCAGGGCCTGCAAAACAACAGTCACAAGAATGAGATTATTTTTGTTCTGATTATATTCCTGATAATCAGTGTCCTCATATTCAGCAGACAAGGTTTCAGGTGAAAACACAGGTTCCCTTTGTGAGTTGACATAAATGGTTTAAGGTGAGTTAGTGTGAAAGCGTATCACAGAGACATCATATATCAAACATAAAAATGCAACTTTCTCTTGATATACACTGAGTATACCAAACATTAGGAACCACCTTCCTAATATTGAGTTGCACACCTCCCCCTTTGGGTCCTTTGGGTGGTAGACCATTCTTGATACACACAGGAAACTGTTGAGCGTGAAAAACCCAGCAGCATTGCAGTTCTTGTGCGCCTGCCACCTACTACCATACCCTGTTCATAGGCACTTCAATATTTTGATTTGCCCATTCACCCTCTGAATGGCACACATACACAATCCATGTCTCAATTGTCTCAAGTCTTAAAAATGCTTCTTTAACCTGTCTCCTCCTCTTCATCTACACTAATTGAAGTGGATTTAACAAGTGACATCAATAAGGGATCATAGCTTTCACCTGGATTCACCTGGTCAGTCTCTGTCATGGAAAGAGCAGGTGTTCTTAATGTTTGTACACTCAGGTGGTATGCGTGATGCAGTGACCCCGGCAGCACAGGGTGGTCTGAAATGGTCACACTTTCAATTGTAACCCTGGGAAGTAAGTTGTGTAGATCAGTAGAAAAATGTAAATACATTAAGTGTCAACATTTCAGACTCTAACACCACAAAATGTGTAAACTTTTTTACTGCATTGTATTAGTGTAGGAGAAAAAAGCCTTTGAGTTTAGGTCTTAACTTGGAGCTCATGGGATTTCCATATCTTCTACATACAGTACTTCTTCCTCTTTATCGCTGGTATCCTTTTCCTTTGATCAGCACCACAATCCCAGCAAGACTCCAATTATTACTACACGATATTACAGCTACAGATAATCTACAGCTAATATCAAAAACCGTTTGAGGGCAAACCCACACACTCATATTTTCAAAGATTAATTTGATTGCAGGGGATGAGTCATGAGTGATAGATTGTGGTTTTACATTTACATTTAAGTCATTTAGCAGACACTCTTATCCAGAGCGACTTACAGTAGTGAATGCATACATTTCATTAAAAAAAATTCCGTACTGGTCCCCGTGGGAATCGAACCCACAACCCTGGCGTTGCAAACACCATGCTCTACCAACTGAGCTACACGGGACTTTGCGAGTATATGGACTCAAAATGGTGCAAGAGGGGATGGCCGCCGTTTTCAGCGCTCCTGACCAATTGTGCTATTTTGTGTGTTTTTGTTGCGTTGTTTTGAACTTTTTTTGTACATAATGTTACTGCCATCGTTTCCTATGACCGAAAAGAGCTTCTGGACATCAGCACAGTGATTACTCACCTCGATCTGGACGAAGATTTTTTCTTTAATGAGTAGGACGCAAAGGATTTACTGCTCTTCCCAGACTAGGCCCAAATCCCCGTCATTCGTAAGAAGAGGAGATGCCATTACAGAGGTTGGCGAGTCGGATGCCTGGCGAGACTGTGGATAATCCGCATTTACCCCCTCAGTTCTACTGACGAACTTGCAATCACTGGAGAATAAACTTGATGAGCTCTGTTCGAGACTATCCTATTAACAGGACATTAAAAACAGTAATATCCTATGTTTCACGAGTCGTGGCTGAATAAGGACATGGATAATATACAGTTAGCTCAGTTTTCCATGCATCGGCAAGACTGAACATCAGCCTCCAGTAAGATTGGGGGTGGGGTGTGTCTCTTTGTCAACAACAGCTGGTGTGTGATCTGTAATATTAAGGAAGTCTAAAGGTTTTGCTCACCTGAGTTAGAGTACCTCATTATAAGCTGTAGATCACACTATTTACCAAGAGAGTTTTCATCTATATTCTTCGTACAGTATTAGAAAAAAGGGTTACAAATGGGTTATTCGGCTGTGCCCATAGGATAAACCTTTTTGGTTCCAGGGAAAACGCATTTTGGTTCCAGGTAGAACCCATTGGGGTTCCATTTAGAACTCTCTGTGGAAATGGTTCTACCTGGAACCCAAAAGGGTTCTACCTGGAACCAAAAGGGTTCTTCAAAGGGTTTTCCTATGGGGACAGCCAAATAACCATTTAAGGTTCCAGATGGCAATTTGTTTTTAAGAGTGTAGCTGTCTATTTACCACCACAAACCGATGGTGGCATTAAGACCACACTTAACAAGCTGTATAAGGCCATAAGCAAACAAGAATGTGCTCATCCAGAGGCGACGCTCCTAGTGGCCTGGGACTTTAATGCAGGAAAACTAGGGGGGAAAAAAATAGACCACCTTTACTCCATACACAGAGACACGTACAAAGCTCTCCCTCGCCCTCCATTTGGCAAATCTGACCATAACTCTATCCTCCTGATTCCTGCTTACAAGCAAAAATCCATTTGCCCTCCATTTGGCAAATCTGTCCATATCTCTATCCTCCTGATTCCTGCTTACAAGCAAAAAAGTACCAGTGATGCACTCAATACGGAAGTTGTCCGATGAACTGATGCTAAGCTACAGGACTGTTTCGCTAGCACAGACTGGAATATGTTCCGGGATTCATCCGATGCCATTGAGGAGTATACCACCGGCTTCAATAATAAGTGATCACAGTGACCGTACGTGCATATTCCAAACAGAAGCCATGGATTACAGGCAACATCCGCACTGAGCAAAAGGCTAGAGCTGCCGCTTCAAGGAGCGGGACACTAATCCGGACACGCTATGTCGAAATCCCGCAACGCTCTACGACGAACCATCAAACAGAAAACGCGTCAATATAGGACTAAGATTGAGTCCTGCTACACCGGTTCTGACGCTCATCGGATGTGTCATGGCTTGCAAACTATCACGGATTACAAAGGGAATCCCAGCTTCGAGCTGCCAAGTGACATGAGTCTACCAGGGGAGCTAAATGCCTTCTATGCTCGCTTTGAGGGAAGCAACACTGAACCATGCATGAGAACACCAGCTGTTCTGGACAACTGTGTGATCACACTCTTCGTAGCCAATGTGAGTAAGACCTTTATATAGGGTAACATTCACAAGGCTACAGTGCCAGACGGATTATCAGGATGTGTACTCGGAGCATGCGCTGACCAGCTGGAAAGTGTCTTCACTGATATGTTCAACCTCTCCCTGACCCAGTCTCTAATACCTACATGTTTCAAGAAGACCACCATAGTCCCTGTGCCCAAGAACGCCAAATACCTACATGAGAATGCTGTTCATCGACTACAGCTCAGTGTTCAACCCCATATTCAAATCAAATCAAATTTATTTATATAGCCCTTCTTACATCAGCTGATATCTCAAAGTGCTGTACAGAAACCCAGCCTAAAACCCCAAACAGCAAGCAACGCAGGTGTAGAAGCACGGTGGCTAGGAAAAACTCCCTAGAAAGGCCAAAACCTAGGAAGAAACCTAGAGAGGAACCAGGCTATGAGGGGTGGCCAGTCCTCTTCTGGCTGTGCCGGGTGGAGATTATAACAGCACATGGCCTAGATGTTCAAATGTTCATAAATGACCAGCATTGTCAAATAATAATAATCATAGTAGTTGTCGAGGGTGCAACAAGTCAGTAACACAAGAGTAAGTGTCATATTGCCCTCTATACAGCTGCACCATCGAGAGCATCCTGACTGGTTGCATCACCGCTTGGTATGGCAACTGCTCAGCATATGACCGCAAGGTGCTACAAAGGGTATTGCATATGGCCCAATACATCACTAGAAATATTCAAAGACTCCAGCCACCCAAGTCATAGACTGTTTTCTCTGCTACCACACGACAAGCGGTACTGGAGCGCCAAGTCTGGAACCAAAAGGGTCCTTAACAGCTTCTACTCCCAAGCCATAGAACAGTTATTTACATTGACCCCCTTATTTTATTTTATTCTTATCTATTCCTATTTCCTATTCTCTTGCACAGGCTCGATGTACACTCACTAGACTCTAACCACACACTCACACATACTACACTGACACTCCAACACACACACAAAACACACATGCATATTGACGCAACACACACACACACACACACATATTTCACATTCTTTCACACTCTTCACATACGCTGCTGCTACTCTCTGTTTATTATCTATGCATAGTCACTTTACCACTACCTACATGTACATATTACCTCAATTACCTGGACTAGCCTGTACCCCTGCACATTGACGCGGTACCGGTACCCCTTGTATATAGCCTTGTTATTGTTATTTGTATTGTTACTATTTTTTCTATTTTTTCTGTATTGTTGGTTAAGAGCTCGTGAGCATTTCACGGTAAGGTCTACTTACACCTGTTGTATTCGGCGCATGTGACAAATAAAATTTGATTTGAGAATTTCTCCAAATTAAGTCATATTTATTTAAACAGCACATAGATCCTATAAATCAGTTCTCTATGCAATTATATAGCACACCATTTCATCTAACCCATGTTAAAGGTTCACATAAGAAGCACAAGTAACGCATAATACATACAGTTGAAGTTGGAAGTTTACATACACTTAGGTTGGAAACTTCTTAGGGATAGGGGGCAGTATTCGGAAGTTTGGATGACTGAGGTGCCCAAAGTAAACTGCCTATTACTCAGGCCCAGAAGCTAGATATGCATATAATTGGTAGTATTGGATAGATAACACTCTGAAGTTTCTTTCTAAAACTGTTAAAAAATAATGTCTGTGAGTATAACAGAACTGATATGGCAGGTGAAAACCCGTGGAGAATCCATCCGGAATTTTTTTTTGAGGTGACCACCCATTGAAATGCCTGTCTATGGGAAAATAAAAGGAAATCCTCCCAGATTGCAGTTCCTATGGCTTCCACTAGATGCCAACAGTCTTTAGAAAGGGTTTCAGGCTTGTTTTTTGAAAAATGAGCTACAATTTGTAGTTTTTCAAGGTGGCTCTCATTTTAACTGTAGTCTTGTGGCGCGCGTGGATGAGGGTGCACACTTCGTTATTTATCTCCGGTATTGAACACACTATTCTCCATCTTAAATTTTATTGTTTATTTACATATTAGGGTACCTGAGGATTGATTAGAAACGTTGTTTGACTTGTTTGGACGAAGTTTATTGGTAACTTTTGGGATTCATTTGTATGCATTTTGACCGATGGGAACAGGTGGATTACTGAATCAAGCACGCCAACTAAACAGACTTTTTTGGGATATAAAGAAGGACTTTATCGAACAAAACAACCATTTGTTATGTAGCTGGGACCCTTGGGATTGCAAACAGAGGAAGATCTTCAAAGGTAAGTGATTTATTTTATTGCTATTTCTGACTTTTGTGACGCCTCTGCTGGTTTGGAAAATGTTTTTAATGCTTTTGTACGCGGGGTGCTGTCCTCAGATAATCGCATAGTATGCTTTCGCCGTAAAGCCTTTTTGAAATCTGACAAAGCGGCTGGATTAACAAGAAGTTAAGCTTTTAAATTATGTATGACACTTGTATTTTCATGAATGTTTAATATTACAATTTTTGTATTTTGAATTTCGTGCTCTGCAATTTCACTGGATGTTGTCGAGGTGGGTTGCTAGCGGCACGTCTAGCACAAAGAGGTTAAAACTAGTTTTTCAACCACTCCACAAATTTCTTGTTAACAAACTATAGTTTTGGCAAGTCGGTTAGGACATACTTTGTGCATGACACAAGTAATCTTTCCAATAATTGTTTACAGACAGATTATTTCACTTATAACTCACTGTATCCCAATTCCAGTGGGTCAGAAGTTTACATACGCTAAGTTGACTGTGCCTTTAAACAGCTTGTAAAATTCCAGAAAATTATGTCATGGATTTAGAAGCTTCTGATAGGCTAACTGACATCATTTGAGTCAATTAGAGGTGTACCTGTGGATGTATTTAAAGGCCTACCTTCAAACTCAGTGCCTCTTTGCTTGACATGGGAAAATCTAAAGAAATCAGCCAAGACCTCAGAAAAAGAATTGTAGACCTCCACAAGTCTGGTTCATCCTTGGGAGCAATTTTCAAACACCTGAAGGTACCACGTTCATCTGTACAAACAAGTATAAACAGCATGGGACCACGCTTCCGTCATACCGCTCAGGAAGGAGATGTGTTCTGTCTCCTAGAGATGAACATACTTTGGTGCGAAAAGTGCAAATCAATCCCAGAACAAAAGCAAAGGACCTTGTGAAGATGCTGGAGGAAACGGGTACAAAAGTATCTATATACACAGTAAAATGAGTCCTATATTGACAAAACCTGAAAGGCTGCTCAGCAAGGAAGAAGCCACTGCTCCAAAACCGCCATAAAAAAGCCAGACTACGGTTTGCAACTGCACATGGGAACAAAGATCGTACTTTTTGGAGAAATGTCCTCTGGTCTGATAAAACAAAAATAGCACTGTTTGGCTCTAATGACCATCGTTATGTTTGGAGGAAAAAGGGGAGGCTTGCTAGCCGAAGAACACCATCCCAACCGTGAAGCACGGGGGTGGCAGCATCATGTTGTGGGGGTGCTTTGCTGCAGGAGGGACTGGTGTACTTCACAAAATAGATGGCATCATGAGGGAGGAAAATTATGTGGATATACTGAAGCAACATCTCAAGACATGTATTTGGCTAAGGTGTATGTAAACTTCCGACTTCAACTGTATGTGTGTTATGCATTTTGGTAGTGTCCTGATCGCCTGCCATTGTCTAATCTGCTTGCGCTGCCGTAGTGCAAGCCTCTTATGTAATCGCTAGTAACTAAAGCCTCTTGTCACTCAGCCTCCCCTAGCCTGTTACCTGGAAGAGAGGATATTCATTCATCGCCCTGTGCCAGCTGGGTGCCCTGTCATTCCTCACTCACACCATATGCCATCTATCAGATCCTTAACTGGGCAGAGACCCAGGGACCCAGGCACCAGCTTCCCAGGCAGTAGCTCCCCCGGGACCACCTCCCCTCCCAGGACCTGTGTGGATGATGCTGCTCGCCACACCTGCCAACTGCTGGGAGAACAGCCTGACCTCCCGCGGCCTCTTCCCCTGGATTAGACGGAACTAGCGAGGGATTGGGGTGGTTATTTAAGAAACATATCTCTAATTCATAGTGATTACATGTGCTCCCTCCATCTGGAGCCACAGGAGGGCATGGTTATGATGTGGAGGCTGTGGGAGGTGTGGAGGCTGTGGGAGATGTGGAGGCTGTGGGAGGTGTGGAGGCTGTGGGAGCTGTGGGAGATGTGTGGAGGCTGTGGGAGATGTGGAGGCTGTGGGAGGTGTGGAGGCTGTGGGAGATGTGGGAGATGTGGAGGCTGTGGCTGTGGGAGGTGTGGGAGATGTGGAGGCTGTGGGAGATGTGGAGGCTGTGGGAGGTGTTGAAGCTGTGGCTGTGGGAGATGTGGAGGCTGTGGGAGGTGTGGAGGCTGTGGGAGATGTGGAGGCTGTGGCTGTGGGAGATGTGGAGGCTGTGGGAGGTGTTGAAGCTGTGGCTAAGGGAGATGTGGAGGCTGTGGCTGAGGGAGTTGTGGAGGCAGTGGCTGAGGGAGGTGTGGGGGCTGTGGCTGAGGGACTTGTGGAGGCTGTGGCTGAGGGAGGTGTGGAGGCTGTGGCTGAGGTAGGTGTAGAGAGTGTGGCTGAGGGAGGTATGGAGGCTGTGGCTGAGGGAGGTGTGGAGGCTGTGGCTGAGGGAGATGTGGAGGCTGTGGCTGTGGAGGCTGTGGCTGTGGGAGGTGTGCTCTTCTTAGAAGACCACTCCTTTGAACAATCATTATGGGTCATTATAGGCTTCTGTCCAGAGAATGGAGAACTATGTGTTTGACCTTTTCACTGTGCGTTTAACCTCAAGTTGACTCCGTATCAGTTTTCCTGTTCCCCTGGAAAATAGTTGTTTGTTAAAGCTCACGTATAAGATATTCCGATGAGACCACAGCAAAGCCCTGTGTGACTGACTTATATTGTTCTCTTCAGTCTCTTCATAGAGTGGGACGTTGGTAGGTTTGCAAAATTCCAGTAACTTTCCCAGAATTCCCTGGTTTTCTATGAATCCCGTTTGTAAGATTCCCAGAATCAGGAGGGAATAAACAGGGATCCGGATAACCTGGACATTTTGGGAAAGTTACCAGAATTTTGCAACCCTAGACGTTACTATGATCTGGTAAACAGTTGTCAACGGGGGCACACAACTCCAGACACTATGGCCTGTGCTGATGAATTCAATCATCAAGAGTGTCTCTGTTGTGGAAGTCAAGATGACAGAGGAAGCAATTCCCCAGTCAGCTGACTGCTACAAAGACTTCAAAGATAACACTGAAATTACGAAACTACACTACAAAAAACAAAATGAACACATACACAACACCTCATGGCTGTTCCTAGGCCGTCATTGAAAATAAGAATTTGTTCTTAACTGACTTGCCTAGTTAAATACAGATAAAATAAAATAACAAACAGGTTGATCAGCATAATTTAGTCAGTTTTCTCATACACAGAAGTCAGGACAACCGCTAGCTATCCGGATCTCTGTACAGCACAATGAGTATGGTTACATGCACACGGTAATGCGATTATTGTTGTGGACAGTCAGATTAATTTAATAGTTTGATTAAAACGTTTACATGCTTTGCAAGAAGAACGAATTCCCTAATAATCCTGTTTACATGGACACATCTGAGATCAGGTTACCTGATGGCACTCTGATAAATGCAGAAAATCACCAATCAAAATAAACGCTCTACCACACCGACCATGTTATTTTTGGGAAGCATATTTGATTCTGAGTTGGGACATATAATGTTTGTATATGAAAACTACTAAGATGCATACATTCAGTTCTTCTGAACTCACTTCAATCGAGCTAATGAGGGAGGCTCACTCGGCTGGTGCTAGCAAATGCGCAGATGAAATACACTGGTGGAACGAAAGGTTATGGTGTTTACGTGTCCTAATAATTTGAACGATTGCTCAGAAAACCAGGTGTTTAAACGGTGTTTGCTTACTTCGATTTTGACCTCACGCCGATTAAGATAAGCAGAGTAAGGTGTTTACATGACTATTGCATAATCTGCCTACTGCCATAATCAGTTTAATATTGAATTATTACTGTGCATGTAAACGTACTCAATTATGTAATGTTGCTGTAAAATACCAGCAGATCAGGAAAGATCACAAAATCTGTAAGTCCCCTAGGCCTAGAGCATAATAAAAAAATCCCCATAAAAATCTGTCCATTTAAACTAGGGATCTCAATCCACTGCATCCGCTGATGTCGGCCTTCCGCATCTGTGGTGGAAGGTGGCAGTGCTACAGTGTTGTTTGTCAGACCAGGAGACATCCTGAAAATCAGCCTTCTCACAAAAACGTCTGTAGCGTCCGAACTGTTTGGGCTACACACTATCGGAAGGTGAGACTCCCACGAACACGTACATATCGGTTGTTTTGCTCTAGGATGCCCACAGGCCTCACAAGACTCGTCTGAAGGTAGCCCGGTACCAGGTAAAAAATAATATGGAAGTATACACTGAGTATACCAAACATTGGGAAGACTTTCCTAATATTGAGTTACACCTAGGGCTGTTACGGTGACCGTATTACTGCCATTTGGTCACAAGTCATTAGGGCAGTCAAATTCCAAGTGACTGTTTAGTCACGGTAATTAGGCTTCTCCAAGCTCCGATGCTGCTCATGGTCATTTGTAGCCTACCAAACTTGCTAACTGCCTGGCACTCTATTGTTCCTCTAATAACTCTGACATCAATGCAAATGTAATCGAAAATCTAATCAAACACTTCATGAGAGCCCATGAGCTCGTTGCGCAACAACAATTGCTCGATTAAACAGAGTGACGGCCTCTATTAAAAAGAGGAGGATCCCATCAGCTTTCTATAGGCTAGGACTACTATATTTATTTTTCCTAATATTAAGCACATTGCTTCTCTTTACAGCAGCAGTATAGCCTACCTGGCTGGCATGAAAATTAGCCACGGGAAAAGTGTCCTCCATTCAATATTTAAGTGCATAGATGAACTGTATTTTTTCCGCTGCCCCTGTTTCGAGACAGCTGCATGACAATGGTCCATTCTAAATCAAAACAATTTTCCCACATATATTATTTAGTATATGTAAAGACAAGATGAAATCAAGAGTAGTCTGATGGGTGACAATATTAGCCTATCACTTGTGAATGCTGCTTCCATTTGTTGAGGCTGTATTCTGTAACGTAGATGCTGGGAGTCAGGAAGCAAGTGCAAGTGGTGAGTTTAATAATACAATAAACATGGAACAATACAAGAAACAATAGTAGCGTACAGACCTGAAACAACATCAATACTGCCTGGGGAATAAACCTAAGAGAGTGCTAGATATAGGGGAGGTAATGAGTGAGGAAATGGAGTCCAGGTGTGTGTTATCATGAGGAGCAGGTATGCGTAATGATTGATGCCAGGTGCGCATAATGATGGTTGCCAGGACTGGTGGTTTAGTAAACCGGCGATGTCGAATGCCGGAGAGGGGGAGCAGGAGTAGACGTGACAAATATAAAAAAATATTTTGATTTGTTTAACACTTTTCTGGTTACTACATGGTTCCATATGTGTTATTACATAGTTGATGTCTTCACTATAATTCTACAATGTTGAAAATAGTAACAATAAAGAAAAACCCTTGAATGAGTAGATGTGTCCAAACTTTTGACTGGTATAAAATATATACCCCTTTTTTTTGGCAAAAAAACTACTTCCATATAAAGTAGTTTTTTTGCCAAAAAAAAGGGGTATATATTTTTTGACTGTTATTCCATGTGTGAATCTGTCATTCAATGTGTTTTCTATGGGCTAATGGGACCCCCTAACAGGGTCTAAAATTGAAATTTAAATAGCACGTTAGTTTGCAATTTTGTCATGAAAAAACTGCCGCACTGGCATTTTCCAGGCCTAACGTCAGGTTCTGCAATTTACTGGTCTTATATCAACTTGCTTGCGCTCAGATGGGTGGGGTGGAAATATTTGAGGTGTGTACTTAAAAACATGATCCAAAGTGCTAATTTCAGGCAGCGCTAATAGGGATATTTAAGACCAACAAAAAGATGGATTTAACGTAATGGTTATGGTTATGGCATGAATTTTGACAGCGGAAACGCAGCATATCCACCCATGATGCACACTGCCCATATGCAGATCGAACAAGAGTAGACTACCCTGCTTTTGGTGCCTGTGTACTTTGTATTTAGAAACCTAAAAAAATAATTTTTTACCATTTTGTTTTATTTGATTAAAAACCAAGCATAGCCTCCCCTCCTCTCAATGAAGGCTTTTTGTCCTGCCCAATGCAATTGCGAAGTAGTCAAGACTGTCGATTTGTATTCAATCTTTGTCTAACTACTGTGAACAGTTTGGATGTGCGCTGTTCAAATATTATATGCCCATGGGAAGCAATTATGGTGTCTGTAAGGGTTTTTAGACATTGCCTATTTAAAACAAGTTGTTTCGTTTAGAATTTGATTTGAATTATTCGCTCTCGTTTTAGTGAATTTAATCTTGCTTGTTGACAACATTTGGCATGTCCATGCTCAGCCATAATGCAGTTTACAGTAGGCCTAGGTCCTATATCAGTGCGAATTCTATGTACAGTGCATTCGGAAAGTATTCAGACCCCTTGACTTTTTCCACATTTTGTTACGTTACAGCCTTGTTCTAAAATGGATTAAATTGTTCTACAATCTACACACAATACCCCATAATGACAAAGCAGAAACGGGTTTTTAGAAATTTTAGCAAATGTATTTTAAAAAACTACTGAAATATCCAGTGGCGACCTGTCATTCCCCACCTGTTTTGAGCTTACCTGTTTTGTATGTTATTTTGACATTAATAAGTGTCACATATCAGTTTTCAAACAATGTAAAAATAAATAAAATCATTGTGTTAATAAAGCCGCATACAAACATGGTCTCTTTTTTGCTTTCTTGATTAAGGCAGCTCCAAAATGCAGGTGTTTCAGCCTAGGTCAGTGCTTTCTGTGGTGGTGGGGCAGCTAGCGGAAAATACGGAGCGTAGGTGTTGGTAATGTGCTCTAGTTGCGCCATGATTAGCTCAGTGTTCTGTCACTCGTCGGGACAGTACGTCACCGCCATGTCTAAGGGTAGACCTTGAAAATTCAAGCCCCTTGGGTGCTGCCATAGAGTTACATTAGAAGTGCCCATCCAAGAAGGCTTCAGGTCACTGGCCACAGATAAAATTATGTAAAATCACATTATATCTACAGTAGCTTTGATTGGACTGTCAACATCATACTTTCAAAATATTAGCTAGTAGTCATCATCATGAATCAAGTCAACAATCTACTGGCAAATCCTTTTTAATCCTTGTCATATAAAGAGAAATAAGGAAGAGAAAATGTAGATGAAACGTATCGGTGCTCATCGGCCATTGGACATAAACATTACACAACAAGCTGGAAATCGCAAATTCAACAATGAGTGGTTTGGAAGGAATCAGTGACAGTGGCTAACTGCAAGCACTGCAAAGCAATCACTAGCCTGCTATTCAGTGGAGTGGCTGTATGGTCCCAAATCTGGGAGTGTCTCTTTTCCAAGTTTAAAATGATAAACATTCAACATTGGCCATGCTGTCAATGAAGCAAGATTTGTGCCATGCTCAAAACAACTGTTAACTTGACTTCAGTGAGTTCAAGACAACTAGGAATTCCGGAACTGTCATCCAAATAGGAATTGTAAGTCGGGAACTCGGGCCTCTTTCTAGAGCTACGACCTGAAGATCAATGACGTCATCATGATTCAACCTTGTTTTTTTCAGTTCCCAGTTGTCTTGAGGCACCATAAATCCAGAGAATGCCAGACTGATGGCCAAATTTGCCCACGAAGGCAAATTCCTGTTCAAGTGAGCACAGCCATCAAGGTGAGTCCAAAAATGTCTTGAATGTTGCTGCATAAATTATGTAATATGCCAGGGAGATATGTATACTGTAGCTAAGAAAGTAATACTAAGTGTATGTTGTGTAGTAAGCTGTTAGTAGCCCATGTGCCTCACCCTAACAATTTGGTCTATTTACCCCTCTTAATTTCACCTACTGCTCTGACTTGGTGGTGCACATGTAGCCTATAACCTGTTTTAGAGAAATGTAATCATAAAATGTTGTAAGAGCTTTCATTGCCTGCTTATATACACCTTTTATTTATCCTACGGTTCTGACTTGGTGTACAGGGAGAACACTGTAAGAACGGCCCATGTTCTGAATTATATTGTATTCTACATTTCAAAAGTGCTGAACAAATAGTTATATTGACTACGTCCTTCCTAGCTCGCTCATTAATGTCTTAATCGAAATTACAGATTGCCTCTTAACAGTTTGTCGTCCCCTTATGCCATAGTTTGCACATATCAATTGTCATTAGAAACCACATTTGTTTAAGCAAGTCAGCCATATCAGCTATGTTTTTTAAAAAGGCAGTAAATGAGGCTGAATGAACTGTTTCGCTGCCAGACAAGGCTCTGCTGATAGCCAGGTGTAGCAGTGGTAAGATGTTGGGACTGATATTGGGACAGCTTTATGTAGGCCCTAACAGTTTGTGGGCACCGTTTGTCACCGTTATAGTGCAATTAATGTATTGTTTAGTGTTGTGTTGTGTAGTGGCTTTGCTGGCATGCATCCCACTTTCTTTTATTTTTTTTGCCCCATCAAGATTTACATGCTAACATCGCCACTGGAAATATCACATTTACGTAAGCATTCAGACCATACAGTACTTTGTTGAAGCACCTTTGGCAGCGATTACAGCTTCAAGTCTTCTTGGGTATGATGCTGAAAGCTTGGCACACGTGTATTTGGGGAGTTTCTCCCATTCTTCTATGCAGATCCTCTCAAGCTGTCAGGTTGGATAGGGAGCGTCGCTGCACAGCTATTTTCAGGTCTCTCCAGAGATGTTCGATCAGGTTTAAGTCCAGGCTCTGGCTGGGCCACTGAAGGACATTCAGATGTATACACCATTCTGTATACATCTGGCCATTCTTTGGACACTGTGCTAACAAACCTCCAAACGAGCTTCAACGCCATACAACACTCCTTCCGTGGCCTCCAACTACTTTTAAATGCTAGTAAAACTGTGCATGCTCTTCAACCGATTGCTGCCCGCAACCTCCCGCCCAACTAGCATCACTACTCTGGACGGTTCTGACCTAGAATATGTGGACAACTACTAATACCTAGGTGTCTGGTTAGACTGTAAACTATCCTTCCAGACTCAAATTAAGCATCTCCAATCTATAATTAAATCTAGAATCGGCTTCCTATTTCGCAAAACAAAGCCTCCTTCACTCATGCTGCCAAACATACCCTCGTAAAACTGACTATCCTATCGGACCTTGACTTCGGCGATGTCATTTACAAAATAGCCCCAAACACTCTACTCTGCAAACTGGATGTAGTCTATCACAGTGCCATCCATTTTGTCACCAAAGCTCCATATACTACCCACCACTGCGACCTGTATGCTCTCGTTGGCTGGCCCTCACTACATATCCGTCGCCAAACCCACTGGCTCCAGGTCATCTATAAGTCTTTGCTAGGTAAAGCCCCGCCTTATCTCAGCTCACCGGTCACCATAGCAACACCCACCCATAGCACGCGCTCCAGCAGGTATATTGCACTGGTCATCCCCAAAGCCAACACTTCCTTTGGCCGCCTTTCCTTCCAGTTCTCTGCTGCCAATGACTGGAACGAATTGCAAAAATCACTGAAGCTGGAGTCTTATATCTCCCTCTCAAACTTTAAGAATAAGCTGTCAGAGCAGTTTACCGAACACTGTACCTGTACACAGCCAATCTGTAAATAGCACACCCAACTACCTCATCCCCATATTATTACTTACCCTCTTGCTCTTTTGCAACCCAGTATCTCTACTTGCACATCATCATCTGCACATCTATCACTCCAGTATTAAATCAAATCAAAGTTTATTTGTCACGTGCGCCGAATACAATAACCTTACAGTGAAATGCTTACTTACAGGCTCTAGCCAATAGTGCAAAAAAGGTGTTAGGTGAATAATAGGTAAGTAAAGAAATAAAACAGTAAAAAGACAGGCTATTTACAGTAGTGAGGCTATAAAAGTACCGAGGCTACATACAGACACCGGTTAGTCAGGCTGATTGAGGTAGTATGTACATGTAGATATGGTTAAAGTGACTAGGCATATATGATGAACAGAGAGTAGCAGTAGCGTAAAAGAGGGGTTGGCGGGTGGTGGGACACAATGCAGATAGCCCGGTTAGCCAATGTGCGGGAGCACTGGTTGGTCGGCCCAATTGAGGTAGTATGTACATGAATGTATAGTTAAAGTGACTATGCAATTATCTCTACTTGCACATCATCATCTGCACATCCAGGTTGCAGCTGTAAATGAGAACTTGTTCTCAACTGGCTTACCTGGTTAAATAAAGGTGAAATAAAAAATATTATGAGACTTTTCCCGAAGCCACTCCTATGTTGTCTTGGCTGTGTGCTTATGGTCATTGTCCTGTTGGAAGGTGAAACTTCGCCCCCAGTCTGAGGTCTCGAACGCTCTGGAGCAGGTTTTCATCAAGGATCTCTCTGTACTTTGCTCTGTTAATCTTTTCCTCAATCCTGACTAGTCTCCCAGTCCCTGCCGCTGAAAAACATCCCCACAGCATGATTCTGACACCACCATGCTTCACCGTAGGGATGGGCCAGGTTTCCTCCAGATGTGACGCTTGGCATTCAGGCAAAAGAGTTCAATCTTGGTTACATCAGACCATAGAATCTTGTTTCTCATGGTCTGAGTCCTTTAGGTGCCTTTTGGCAAACTCCAAGCGGGCTGTCATGTGCATTTTAGTGAACTCTGGAGCTCTGTCAGAGTGATCATCGGGTTCTTGGTCACCTCCTGACCAAGGCCTTTATCCCCTGATTGCTCAGCCAGCTCTAAAAGAGTCTTGGTGGTTCCAAACTTCTTCCATTTAAGAATGATGGAGGCCACTGTGTTCTTGGGGACCTTCAATGCTGCAGAAGTGTTTTGGTACCCTTCGCCAGATCTGCGCTTCAACACAATCCCGTCTCGGATCTCTACGGACAATAACTCTACCTACATGTACATATTACCTCAATACCGGTGCCCCCGCACATTGACTCTAACGTTACCCCCTGTATATAGCCCCGCTATTGTTATTTACTGCTGCTGTTTAATTATTTGTTATTCTTATCTCTTACTTTTTTTGTTGTTGTATTTTCTTAAAACTGTGTTGTTGGTTAAGGGCTTGTAAGTAAGCATTTCAGTGAAAGGTCTACTACACCTGTTGTATTCGGCGCATGTGACAAATACAATTTGATTTGATTTGAATTCCTTCGACCTCATGGCTTGGTTTTTGCTCTGACATGCACTGTCAACTGTGGGACCTTATATAGACAGGTGTGTGCCTTTCCAAATCATGTCCAATCAATTTAATTTACCACAGGTCGACTCCAAGTTGTAGAAACATGTCAAGGATGATCAATGGAAACAGGATACACCTGAGCTCATTTTCGAGTCTCATAGCAAAGGGTCTGAATACTTAAGTAAATAAGGTATCTGTTTTTTATTTGTAATACAGTTGCAAAAAAAAAAATCTATTGTTTTCGCTTTGTCATTATGGGGTATTGTGTGTAGATTGCAAAATAAATCTATATTTTTAAATAAAGCTCTAACTTAACAAAATGTGGAAAAAGTCAAGGGGTCAGAATACTTTCCTTAAGGCACTGTATTTCAAGCTACAAGTATCACAGATCAGATCACAGGAGGTTGATGGCACCTTATTTGGGGAGAGCAGTCTTGTGGTAAGGACTGGAGTGGAATTTGTGGAATGGTATCAAATGCATTAAAACACATGGTTTCCAGGTGTTTGATGCCATTCCATTTACTCCGTTCCGGACATTATTATGAGCCGTTCTCCCCTCAGCAGCCTCCACTGGATTAGATGTCTGATTTAAATAGATAGAAATTCAAGTGTTGCACGTGGCGGTCATATAATGTCTAGAAGAGACATATACAGTATGCTGAATGAAAAATAGCCCATATCTATTTCACCTAATAACACTGGAGTGCTCCCCTTTGCATGGATTAGCAACTGTAAATCTACCATTGGTTATCCCTGGCCAGATCACTAACCTAAGCCCATGCATTAGACACCGCTGCTCACTCCTGAAAGAAATCCCATTGATGGGATGGCTTTGGCGGATGTTCTTCGAAATCATAGGAATGAAATGGGGGGGGGGATGCAAAAACCATAATGAACATTTGATTCATCTGTGTAACGCAAATGTGATTAAGCCATGAAAGGTCTATATACTTCTCAGGTGGGTTTTATACATTTTTGAAAAACTTCCGTTTATAGGTGAACACAGCAAAGTGGAACTTGATGTACTGTATGACAAATATGAGATTCACTACAACAGAAAAATCTTTGATTCAGTATCCTAATATTGTTTAGATGGTGGATTCTAAACCAGAAACCAACCAGAAACTTCCAACGATCTGCAAAATTGAATATTCCTGGTGATTTCATGCAGACAACTTGCATGGATATAAAAGTGAATCTTCTTTTGTCTGCTATTTATAAAAGTTGAAATGGTTATTGAGCAGCAGGGGTGCTTCCCTACAGTCTTAACCTGAAACACATGGGAACAGCTCTAACCTTTATGCTGGGGATATTTGAAGGCTTATCGCCATAAAGGCCTTCCCACCTGCAGAGCACTGTATGCATAATGTAAAATCTCACACACTCGTTGTCTCTGAAATAACATCCACAGAAACTACATTTGCACAGTCCTAATTCTAACCAAACAATTAACTTTTCTCTCTCTGTGAAAATGCCTGTTCTTTGTGATAACAATGTCACACAAAGCTGTTTATTATGAGCAATGGGACAATGCAGTTGCTCCTTCACAGTGGGATTTCTCCACCCCAGTGTGGAGAGAAACCCCCTGCTGGCATGTCACAGCGTCACACAGTCAGATAACATTCCTCCAGCAAGTGGGCAGCAGTAGTGTAAGAGGCTTTCATTAGCAACACTGTACGGCCGCTTCCTTTTGAAGCTAGGGAAGAAAACACAGCTACCACTACACATCACCCACCCAAATTAATACAGTTTTTACAGACGTCACGATGCTTACACAAGTCAGCTTTTCAAAATGTTTGTATGAGACATACTTTTAGAATCTCCCAAAGCGCTCTCTTCCAGGACACAAGGCTGTGTGTCCCACTCACAGATATAAAAAACATTATGCACACCATATTGCTGAATGGGGCTGAATGGCACCAAAAGAAATCGCTAAAGATCATGGTGAAAGCAATACATTTTTTAAACTAACCTACTGTTCTATCTGTGGTGAAAATGGCTGTAACTAGCATAGGATCATGGTCGATGTAGCCGTTTTCATCCTGCCTGAAAGAGTCAACCAGAGTCTCCTCGTAGCCTGCCGGCCCGGGATTGGTCTGTGTCAGCACGTGGTCCGGTGTGAGGATAAATGTAGTAGTCAGAATGGGTCACTATTTAATTAAATATCTCGACTCATAGAAAACTTGAAAAATAATTCACAGTGGGGATCGAACTTGATCATAATGAACAAATTTTAAAGCCCAAAACAGGCGACTACATTCTTTTGGTTTGGCCGTTCTAGCTATTGCAATTTACATAGGCTTTCTAGGGCAGACCAGGGCTTTTAGCACAGCTAGGTTGCTACGCAGTAGTCACCCAGCAGAGCTTGTGACTGACTTCACGCTCCAGACCAATCACCGGGGTCCTGTTATTGATATGAAAAGACTACTATTGAACATCGATGTCCTTTTCTTTGTTTGACATCCTTCAGAACTAAACTGGTGCATTGTAAACTGAAACTTCTGTACTTTTTCGATACTAGAACATGAAAAATGGTTCAATACTAGAATTTTTGTTACTTTCGGTACTTCTATCAAATGTGTCTCACGGATCAATCCTGTGCCTACTCCACCCTCCACTTATTCATTGCTAGCCTGCACATGGAGTCTGGGCTGCTCCCCACTCCTGCTGAACAGAAGTTAACACACTTGAATAATGCGACACGGCATGCAGAAATGTTGAAACTGTTAATTACTGTTCGCAAAACAATGTCCATACAGGCTAGAACACCTTTACAATGCAATAATATACTGGTAGCTTCCAGCTTTGGGCACATCGGTTCAAAGTCTAGTTTTGATTTACATTTGGTGTGAGTTGTCAACTAACGTGACTTCAATGTGAAATCAACAATAAATGTTACCATGTCTTTGGATTTATGTTAAAAGTTGAAAAAGTGAAAAAAAGACAATGTCCTGTTGATGACTTTCTGCTAATCCAATCACTTTCCCACGTTTATTCCACGTCAAGTAAGTAGATGTTTTGTGGTTGAAATTATGTGGACACAATTTTGATTCAATCAGTTTTTGCCCAGTAGGAACATTCCTTGCTAGCTGATCCTGGCAGTTAATTGATCCATTAATGCCACTAATTGATTGTTCAGAGAGACTAGAAACATCGGATTTCCCAAGGAGAACAAACATGGAAACAAACACACACTGCTGTGGCCCTGGAGGAACAGTTTTGCAGCCCTGATTTGAACAGTGATATCAGTGCCCCTTCGCCAGGCCTAATACCTCTAGAGCTGGGATGGGCAACTTTGTTGGGGTCACAAAAATCTGAACTCATCATGAGGGGCCGGAGTGGCTCGCGGGTCTGTGTACCCACATCTCTAACCACACATGCTGTCAGAGCCTGCCCTAGCCTTTTGGAGGCCTTAAGCGAAATTGTATTGCCCCCCCAGTCCCACCTTGCGAGGTTGATCCTACAAAAGGGGGGGCACAGACGGGCCGCCAGTTGCCCAAACCTGCTCTAGAGGGCACTGAAGTCTACTTTAGTAACATCAGCCAATTAGTTTAGACCTATGTCCTTACCTGCAAAGGCTGGTCTCATGGTAAAATCATGGTCATCAACTCGCAGCAGGTGGTCTGTCTTCACCTTGTGAGATTTGGTGTTATCAACTATCTTTTTTCCAGTCAGTGGACTACAAAAGAAAACAGCAATCAATACTTCTGAAAAGATTGGCAGATAACAGTGTAAAGTTTCCATTTACTCCTTACAGAGAACCATACAACCACCTTTAAAATGACTCTGAAACCACAACAGTGAGATTATGAAAGGCACAGAACGATTAGGAGTAAGAACACAGACTTTACAACATAAGTGTCTGTGTGTGTGTGTGTAGTGCATGCCCTCAAATAATCAAGAGAAACCTACTATGCTTTGCTCTCAAGGTGGTCTTATCTAACCCATTTGTGATATGTTTGTTAGTTGAGGATAACATGGGTCGAAGTAAGTTCCCATACTCTGTATTTATTATGTTCCTTGGAAATAAAGCTCAGTGAAGACAGGGCAAACTCTGTTCCAAATAGACCCCCATCAGACTCAATTTACGCGCGCCTATGCCAGTTTCAACGACGTCCTAAAATAGAGGGGGTGACAATTATTGAACGCGTGGAGGCTGGCTAATTAAACCACCAGACAACCACTTTTACCGGGATAGCGTTTGCAAAGTGTATCCAGGCACCGGCAGGCACGCTTGGTGTGATTGTGATTTCGCTCAATTAATAGTGAAACGTACGGTTCATGTTAGGGGTCGATTTGGAATTGTAATCCTATACTTTGTAATGGACAAAAATGTATCATGTTATAACTCAATATGCAAGAATAACAGACATTGGTGGGCTACTTGTAATACAGCAAGGGAGCCTGAGAACCGGCTGGAGAACCCAGTTCATCCTTTGTCACCATGGGACTGTTAAATCTGGCAGATTACATTAACATGTTCTGCCCTTACTGTATTTCAAGTGCATTTGACAGAGTTGTGTCATTGAACAACCTCACATGTGGATCGCCTCTCATTTCACAGATAAGATTATTAATAAAGACGGAACACATCAAGGGTCATCTGAAGCAGAGCATAGCACAACCGACAGTGAAGTATGATGCAGAATAATGATGCAAGGTTCAAATGAATTGTATGGATGATGAAACTTGCAGATAGGGATGATTCATGACATCTCTGCGTAGACAGGGTCCACCCATTACATCCTTCCCATCAATGCGCACTGCGCTGTGGATCATCTTTACGCACCGGCATGGTTTACCCGTTGCGCAATCCCCATCAAGTCCAGACCACCCCTAGGCTAATATTTACATAGTGTCAACGACTATAACTGGTTTTACATTACTGACACGAGCCATCAATGATTGGAACGTGACAAATTTAATCGAATAAATATTAAAATCAAACGGAACGCAAGGGTCCGTTTACAAGTGCAGAATTTAACCAAAGAGGGTCATGTCATGATGACCCCCAGTTGCTTTAAATTGCAAATTAAAGAGTGAACGTGCAAATGAAACAAGAAAATCATGGGGAGATGGGAAGAAAGTAACATGTGGCGAATGTAACACGCCCATTTTCTCCTATTTGGATGAACTGTCAAAAAGGGTAAGGATCCAGGTACTTACGCGCCATGCTTGTGAGATTCTACCGCCCCGGACCACCTCCTTTTCCTACTTTTGTGCTTTCGGCATTCCCCGATAAGTATCAAGCAAAAAATTAAAAACAGGAACTTAATATAATAAGGCATTATGTGTGAAAACTCAAAAGTCGTCGAGTGAGTGAAGAAATCCCTTTAATCGACGTCCGCAATGGTTTGAGCATTGTAGCGTATTCTGATCTAAAGCAGAACATGTGTGGTAACATGCATTGTAGTGAGGCAGTGTGTCGGTTGATTAAGTAACAACGACAGATATGTTTACGACGCCAAGCGGCTTGTCCCGGTTATTGCTCCCTGATTGGTCCACAGCGGTTAGTTTCAACGCACTCCAAACCAAGGCACCGCGCGCAGCTTCAGCAGCAGCAGCAGCTCTGTTTTAGCTACAGTATAATGACATGACCACATTCCAGGGCATCCTCGATCAAGTGACGTAACATACTTAGAATTCGCACAGCTTTCTGGGCACTTTCGAAAAGCCAAAAAGTGTGTGGCTCAGTTAGTAGAGCATGGCGTTTGCAACGCCAGGGTTGTGGGTTCGATTTCCACGGGGGACCAGTACGAAAAAATAAAAGAAAAAAGAAGTGTATGAAATGTATGCATTCACAACTGTAAGTCGCTCTGGATAAGAGCGTCTGCTAAATGACTAAAATGTAAAATGATATATATGGATCCTGTGCTTAATAAACCTCTCTGCAATAACTGGGGAATCGCTTTGCATATACTGATAATGTAAAAGGCCTTGGAATCAAGACTCATATCAACAGCAAGTGCATATCCTAAGAATACAGATTTGAGAGAACACATACTGGAAGGTGTAAGCTGACCTTTCTGTCTGCACATTTCAAATGTGTTCTAAAATCTTCAGATGGTGTGTGTGGTGATGGATAACTAAGTGTTACTTTGTCATCCATCAAGACCTAGAAAATAAATAACATTACATGAACATTTATTTTCTGATACAATGTTCATATGTAGCATTCTGAAACGATGGAAAGATGTGTGAATGCCATCTTAAAACATGAAGTTGTCTGCAATGGATTCAGTGTTCACGTGAACAAAGCTGTTATACATGGCTCAAATATCATGAGAACACAACTGACAGAGAGGACTTACTCTGGACATTATATTTTCCTTGAAGTACAATGTAACCACAATATTTAAATTGCTTTGCATTAGTCTCCAATCCATTTCTTGCGAGGACTTAAAAAAGGTAGGCCTAAAGTCATATAGCCTCTTTCTTGTATAATCTCCCTTTCTGAAGCGCTTGTGTTGACAATGGTTTATTGCCTCATCCCCATCTCAGTATCTTTGGACCCAATCAGTGATAATGCCAGGTTCCTACAGTATGAACAGCATGAAATTGGCAAGAGAGCAGAAACAAACTGACACTCAGGCTAAGATTGACAGACGTATGTGTATAGAAGGCTGCACTGTATCTGCTGCCGCTAAAGTAGAAACCACCGGAGAATTGGCTAACCAATAAAAAATGTCAATGGCGTAACATTTGAGCAGAAATAATTAGCATCTTATCTGTATACAATTTATTATGCATATTGATTCCCTGTGCACAATTCATTATTTGAGACAATCAAATCAATGTGGTAGTCTTCATTGTTTACAAGTCATATGATACAGCATTAACTTGTTTAAATGAGAACAAGCAGCAGTCCATGATAAACAGTTGCCTGACAAAATAAAAAGTAGAGATACAGGCCGTATTCATAAAGCACCTCAGGAGTGCGGATCTATTTTTATTTGAGATCATAATGAATTAGATTATATGGACATGGGGGACCTGATCCTAGTTGGGCACTCCTACTCAGACATTTTGTGAATACAACCCACAGTGTCTGTGTTCTATAAAGGTTTGGACCTTTCTTTAAAATGTGGTACAGTTTAGAGTCATTTCAAAGTAATAAAAGACACCTCGGAGGTGGACCCCATCCTACACAGGAATGCAGGCTACCCTCATTGTAAAGCAAGCCCTCTTTACTTAGTGGGAGAAACAGTCCCCAAAGCTATGTCTAACCCTCTATGAATGGGGGGGCTGTCCATAGTTTTCCAGGGCTCTAGGCTGACAATGTGAAGAGATAAAGTCAATTTGTTGCCAGCTAGGGTATCATGGTCAGGTGGTCTGGGGAAGTTCAGGTCAGTGTCATCACAGCTCGTAGTCAAACTTGTACTCGTTGGTCAGGTAGATCCTGCGGAAGATGAGGGCAGACAGGAGCAGGGCGAGCACCATGATGAGCACCACAGAGCCTGTGTGGCTGGCGCCCTGAGGGGGGTGGGGGGAGGCAGGGAAGGTGGGCCTGCTGGGGGGCTCTCTCTGGTGCTGCTGGGCCCGGCGCTGGCGGGGGCTGAGAGAACGGCTGCTTGGGGCTGTGGGACATGGCTCGTCCTCACTGGCAGCCGGAGCTGCCTCGGCCTGCTGGGAGCACAGCATAGCATACACAGGATCAGACTGTGGTCCAACACACCACACACACACACACACACACACACACACACACACACACACACACACACACACACACACACACACACACACACACACACACACACATTCCGTTCGACATGGTGCACACGTGCATGCAGACACACACCCACAATACAAGAACCCACGCACGTGCATACAACAGTTACACACACACTTTACGAATACACAGACACTACACACACAACCATGCTTAGGGCTTTAGTGCATTCAGAAAGTATTTGTACCCCTTGACTTTTTCCACATATTCAAAAATTGATGAAATTGTTTTTCCCCCTCATCAATCTATGTTTTTCAGCGGCAGGGACTGGGAGACTAGTCAGGATCGAGGGAAAGATGAACAGAGCAAAGTACAGAGAGATCTTTAATGAAAAACTGCTCCAGAGTGCTCACCTTCCAACAGGACAACGACCCTAAGCACACAGCCAAGACAACTCGGGAGTGGTTTCGTGACAAGTCTGTGAATGTCCTTGAGTGGCCCAGCCAGAGCCTGGACTTGTACCTGATCGAGCATCTCTGGAGAGGCCTGAAAATTGCTGTGCAGCGACACTCCCCATCCAACCTGACAGAGCTTGAGAGGATCTGCAGAGAAGAATTGGAGAAACTCCCCAAATACAGGTGTGCCAAGCTTGTAGTGTTATACCCAAGATGACTCGAGGCTGTAATCACTGCCAAAGGTGCTTCAACAAAGTACTAGGTAAAGGGTATTAATACTTATGTAAATGTGATATTTCCATTTTTTATTTTTAATACATTTGTTAACGATAAAGCAAAAATAAGTTTCGATTTTTTTATGTGGTAATGTGTGTGGACTGAGGGGGGAAAACTATTTAATCCATTTTAGAATAAGGCTGTAACGTAACAAAACGTGGAAAAAGTCAAGGAGTCTGAATACTTTCCGAAGGCACTGTATACATTATGAATCTGCTTTGGACTAACTGTCCTTGTAGTGCAGTCAAACCAACGCAGTTGAATTTAACAAAAATGCTACAGTCGGTTGTTTTAAGGGGTAACTCTTCAAAGCAGCTTTAAGCATGATGACTAAACAGTGAGCAATAGGGTACAGCTCAGGTTTTACACCGAGAGAGAAAGCTGAATGTTACTCCTAATTAGGGGATGGCTGCAGGACAGGGAGGGCTGTCATGCAGAGAGAGACATTGGGACAGAGCAGGGCGCTGTAATCCTGTCTACATCACTCTGTTCAGTTTGATATAGGAAGAGCAAGACAGGCAGTGACGATGCAGTTAATGGGTGGGATAATCACAGAACCAGAATGATCTATTCTATTTCTATAGGGGTGAAGTCAGTCGGTCCCTCTCCCGGTCAGAGGTTATATCGGTCGTTTTTTACTGCATCCTGCAGCAGATGGCAAGTACATGTTTTTGACTGTCCCTCTCTCTCTCTCAGGTCAGTTCAGAGGGATTTAATCCCGATCTACATAGACCCTTTCTAGTATGAATAGACATACTCACACTCATCTTTACCATGACTGGAAATGGCCATGTTTTCCTGTCATATTTTCAACCCAAAAAATTATAATACATTATAAAAATTAAGTTGCACACTAATTATGCTCCCAAACATTGAATGGGTCTAGCAACCAATGGTCCGGCACGCAGAAGAAGGCACTGCATGCTGAAACGTTGGTTGCTAGACCCATTCAATATCTTGGAGCAAAATTAGTGACCTTTTTTTGTCTTTTTACAGTTTACTCTCTGTTAGTCAGCACCTAAATCAAAATGTTATTATCTCGAATACAACAGGTGTAGGTAGATCTTACTGTGAAATGCTTACAAGCTCTTAACCAACAATGTTGTCAAATTTATATATATTTATATATATATATATATATATATATATATATATATATATATATATATATATATATATACATACATATATATATATATATATAAATAAAAAGAAGAAATATAACAAATAATTAAGGAGCAACAATAAAATAACAGTAACGAGGCTACATATATACAGGGGGTTACAGTACAGAGTCAATGTGCGCGTGCACCGGTTAGTCAAGGTAATTGAGGTAATATGTACATGTAGGTAGAGGTAAAGTAACTATGCATGGATAATAAACAGAGAGTAGTAGCAGTGTAAAAATGGGGGGGGGGGGGGGACAATGCAAACAGTCTGGGTAGCCATTTGATTAACTGTTCAGGAGTCTTATGGCTTGGGGGTAGAAGCTGTTAAGAAGCTTTTTTTGACCTAGACTTGGCGCTCCGATATCGCTTGCCGTTCGGTAGCCCTCTTCATGACTGTCTTGGTGTGTTTGGACCATGATAGTTTGTTGGTGATGTGGACACCAAGGAACTTGAAGCTCTCAACCTGCTCCACTGCAGCCCCGTTGATGAGAATGGGGGTGTGCTCGGTCCTCCTTTTTTCTGTCGTCCACAATCATCTCCTTTGTCTTGATTACGTTGAGGGAGAAGTTGTTATCCTGGCACCACACGGCCAGGTCTCTGACCTCCTCCCTATGGCTGTTTCATCATTGTCAATGATCAGACCTACCACTGTTGTGTTGCCGGCAAACTTAATGATGGTGTTGGAGTCGTGCTTGGTCATATAGTTATGGGTGAACAGGGAGTAAAGCTCTACACAACATTTTTGGGCGTGAGTCAGCTTATGCCTTTTACTAAAATAATACATTATAACGATGATATCCAGCTATAATCGGTTTATAAGAAAACACCTATCACAGTTATCTTTAATGTTGTCATAGGTGACTGCTAGACAGTGGCATCATGCCTCATTGACACGGAGTTGGAGAACCCTGGAGAAGCTGTAGGGCCAGAGAGTGTCGCCTGCACCGTCATCATACAATATTACCCACCGAGCCATTAAACACAGTGATTTAAAAAGGGATGTTCACTGAGTGAGTGACAGTGGCTGATGTAGCACAGTGGAGCCACAACATTACATAAAGCACTATGAGAGATGAGGGATGATTTACGGGATAACAACATTGCCATATTCTCCCTTTAATCCTCTGTTCTGGAGCCCAGGGACCCCCGGCCGCTCCTTTCTATACCTTTCATAATTAACTTTTTTTATTTAATGGTTCAAGAATAATACAGATGAAGTTGCCGGAGAAAATAGACTTTGGCACGTCTTCTGCGACAAGGCACAATAATCGTGTGCAACCATGCCAACCTCATCTATGGCAAATAAATGAATAATCCCCCAACATAGCAAATATCTTCGGTATATTGTTATTTCTCTGTCCATGAACACTACCTTAAAGTTTATTTTTTGTCCAGTAAAATAACATAAAAATGATCAGAAATACAGTGTAGACATTATGACTATTGTAGCTGGAAACAGCAGATTTTCTATGGAATATCTACATAGGCCCATTATCAGCAACCATCACTCCTGTGTTCCAATGGCACGTTGTGTTAGCTAATCCAAGTTTATCATTTTAAAAGGCTAATTGATCATTAGAAATCCCTTTTGCAATTATGTTAGCACAGCTGAAAACTATTGCTATGATTAAAGAAGCAATAAAACTGTCCTCCTTTAGACTAGTTGAGTATTTGGAGCAGCAGCATTTGTGGGTTTGATTACAGGCTCAAAATGGCCAGAAACAAAGAACTTTCTTCTAAAACTCATCAATCTATTCTTGTTCTGAGAAATTAAGGCTATTCCATGCGAGAAATTGCCAAGAAACTGAAGATATCGTACAACGCTCTGTACTACTCCCCTCACAGAACAGCGCAAACTGTCTCTAACTAGAATAGAAAGAGGAGTGGGAGGCCCCGGTGCACAATTGAGCAAGAGGACAAGTATATTAGAGTGTCTAGTTTGAGAAACAGATGCCTCACAAGTCCTCAACTGGCAGCTTCATTAAATAGTACCTGCAAAACACTAGTCTCAATGTCAACAGTGAAGAGGCTACTCCGGGATGCTGGCCTTCTACTCCAGCTGGATCTCTCAGTCCATCACAATCTAGCTAGCATAACCCTGGTGGTGTTTGTCTCACCTGCTCAGCGTGGGCCTCTTCCTCCTCCTGTCCCCACGAGGTGGACGTATCTCCCCAGGGGTCTGGGGGGGGCCCGCTCTCTGCCCCTGTGCTCTCACTAGCCTGCCTGGCTTCTGCCTGCAGGAAGCAACACACAGGAAATGGCTGCTGTCACCCACAATGTATTCAAATCAAATTGTATTGGTCACATACACATGTTACGGGTGTAGCGAAATACTTGTGTTTCTAGCTCCAACAGTTCAGTAATATCTAACAAGTAATATTTAACAAATTCACAACAATACACACATCTAAAGTGAAGGAATGGAATTAAGAATATGTAAATATTTGGATGAGCAATGTCGGAGAATACAGTATATACTCTAGCTCTGGCCACAGGCCCGAGACAATATTCCTCGGGTGAAAAGCCCATTGTCTTTTCTGCCTGTGACTGCTTGAAGCACGAATGGGTAAAGACATGGAAACACAATTCATCCAATTCTGACAACTGGTAACACTTCTGAAGTCACTGGACTAGAATGAAAATAAACAACAATACGTGGATGGGGTAGGACTGTGGCTGGCAGCGGCAAGCACACCTTGAAGTTAATCTGCTGGGCGAGCTCTTGGTCCTCTTGGTCATCTGGACTGGGGTTAGTGGGGGAGGGACCTAGGAGGGCAGAGCGCAAGGAGCAGCCACACGTCTCACAGCAGAAGTCCTGGGATCTGTCAGTGGGTCGGCAGGGAGGGAGCGTTAGGCAAGTTAGGGGCAGAAAGGGTTTCAATTGACTTTTCCAGGAGCCCAATGGATTCATCTGACGAGAAGGGTAAAGAATAGATTAGATGACTCAATAAAACCAGTATACAAACGAGGGGAAATCATTCACCCCTAGCAGCCCCCTAAGGAAAAGAGGGCCTGGATTAGTGTACGTTTTGGAGGCATTAAGTGATAAAAGTCAAAGCCGTTTCCTAGTCCTATACAGCTGTATTAAAGTTGATCCAGGTAGGAGATCTGAGGGGTTTCCAGAGTCTGGGTGTCCACTGCAAATGGCACCCTATATAGTGCACTACTTTTGACCTGTAGTGCACTTTATAGGGCATAGGGTATAATTTGGGACACAGCCCTAGGCTTACTGAGCCAATCTGGGCCTATATCCTCTATGACAGAAACCCTGTTGAGATATGTTGGCTGATGCTCTCTGATCACAAGGCTGTTTACTTTGAGTCAGACAGGAGCTCCCATCACAACACACAAAAAACGTAGAGAAACGTACAAACTTCTTAGAGATTTGGTTTGTCAAAGATGAGTCATGTGGGTGGGTAGATGGCAATTTGACGGATGGATTGAAACTCATTATGTGAAGACAACATTCAACTGTGAATATTGACAGCTACACCAATATAAATATAAAATACAATTCCATCAATTAAGTCAAGCATCACCTCCCAAGAGTTGCTATTTTTCCAATGTGCTTTCCCACTCAACCAATATCATTATTTTTATAGGCAGAAAAGACAACCATCTGAAAATTTTCCTCCGCTAACTTCTGCATTATTAACGCTCGTCATTACAGCAGCCTGCCAGCCAGCAAAACTTCTCCAGCAGTCTACTTTTATGTCAGGAAACAGAGCCAACTCTGAAAACTCTGAATTCTTCTTCTGTGCTGCTGTTTATCTGATTCCTGCTAGGGGCCCCTGGCCCTGGTGTTGACTGACAGCTCTCACAATTACCATAGGGTACGGCGACAACCAAGAAGGAATTTTTGAATCAAAGCAAAGTTGCTGTCTCAACCGCAGCCACGACAGCCCTTTGTGAAACATGGGCCTTTCTTTCATCAGGAAGATAAACAGGCAGGCAGTGTACTGTATGTATTTATAGACAAGGATATGTTCCCGTGTCACATCTCATCTTCATGTGTTAATGAAACAGCCAGTCGCTAAAGACCCCTGTCTGTATGTGTTAATAGAACAGACAGTCATCTGGGATGCGTCACAAATGGCACCCTATTCCCTTTATTGTATATTTTCGAACCAGAGCCCTGGTCAAAAGGAATACACTATAAAGGCAATAGGGTGCCATTTGGGACACAGCTCTTGGACCCCCCACACATTTTTTTATCCTTCTCCAACAGAGCTTTTGCATGTTTCTTCAGAGGGAGAGACCCATAACAATAAGAGGAGAAGAATGAGCAACAACATGCCCAGACATGCCTTTGTTTCCCTGGCAATGACCATAGCTATTTGTAGAGGGCACATCCACTGTGGCCCAGGGATTAATTACATGACATGCTTGCATAAGCATCACTTTATTCTCAACTTTGTTAAATAAACACCTGTCTATCACTATATGTTCTCCCTTTACCCCTCCCTACATGTACAAATTACTTTGACTAACCTGTATCCACACACATTGACTTGGTACCGGTACCCCCTGTATATAGCCTCATTATTGTTATGTTATTGTATTACTTTTATTTACATGTTTTTACTTTTGTTTATTTAGTAAATATTTTCTTAACTATTTTTCTTAAAACTGCATTGTTGTTTAAGGGCTTGTAAGTAAGCATTTCACACCTGTTGTATTCTGCACAGGTGATAAATACAATATGATTTGATGTATATCCAGTTAGTCCATCTAATTGTATGTAAAGCTAGTGCTTGATACAAGTATCCACCATACATGTAATGATGCGTTTAAGGATTACACATTGAAACAAACAGCAAACAGACATTTCACCCCAGACTGTTGTGTTGTTGTGTTGCTCCCCTCCCAGTCATTGTTATCCCCACCATTCATCCATCCATCCATCCCTCCCTCAGTGCAGACACTCAACTGATTTAATGAGCCATTCGCAGTTTCACTGTACCTACCAGCCGTGTGAACTTAGACTTGCATGGCTTAATCTTTGCATTGGAAAGAGAGTAAAGTGGAAACAGTGGAGGGTTTAATCTGTGTAATCTTACTTTTTGGCCAGGCCTCTCCTCTCCTCTGGATTATAATCAAGGGATCCGATTGCACCCTCCCCTTTGGTTGGCATGAATCCGATTATAGCTATTAGTGCAGTTCTGACTGAAAGGGAGAAACAGAAAAATTATGAAAGACAAAACCCCCCAAAACTGTCTGTCGACTCGTAACAGCAGTGGATAAAGGGAGTCGCTAAATCACATGAAATACCACGGCACATTCTGTCAAGTTCGCCACCCATGTTATGTAATGCGTTGCGGGAGTAATGCTTTGTTTTCTACTGCGTAAGCCTGGATTTAGAAAGCATCTCTGAGGACATTCGCCACTGCAACTCCTCAAATAGCATTCTCCAGCTGACATGATGGGACACTTTTCACAAAATGTTGGGAGAGCTTCTGTCAGCTTCAGGGGTTTCTAACAACTCAAAACCAATGGATGATTTGAATAAAAACATTTGTAAAAAGGCTAGAATGTACATTATAAACACCTATGAAATCAAGTAGCAGGCTGACTGGAGGCAAAGAATGGACAGCTGGTGAGAAAACAGCTACAGGGAAAAGAGAAGAGAGGTTAAGGAGGCCTGATACAGAGTGAAAGCCCGTTTCAACAGATAATGATTTGGTTGAAGAATGCTCTCAAGGTGATATCAGTCTGAATTCTCTCTCCACAAATTATTACAACTGTGGGCTCATGGTACTGCACATGGTACTGCAGAACAAACATAAGCTAAGAATCAATGCAGCTGCCCCCCCCTGGAGTGAACCTGTAGTGGAGAGCTGAGACACCAAAATCCCAGTGGGGGATGTCCAATCTCTGGGCCATGGACTCATTGGCTTTTAAAAAAAAAATATATATATTTCACCTTTATTTAACTAGGTAGGCTAGTTGAGAACAAGTTCTCATTTACAACTGCGACCTGGCCAAGATAAAGCAAAGCAGTGCGACACAAACAACAACACAGAGTTACACATAAACAAACGTACAGTCAATAACACAATAGAAAAAAAGTCTATATACAGTGTGTGGAAATGAGGTAAGATAAGGGAGATAAGGCAATACACTGCGTCCACAATTATTAGGCAAGTGAGTATTCTGATGTTATCATTGTTTCTATTCACATTTTTGAACTCCAAACCATATAAACTTGAATGCTTATTGGATTTAATCATTTTCAGGTGATATGTATTTGTGTAATGAAGGGAGGGTGTGGCGAAAGTGAATAACACCTTATATCAAGGTGTGGATAATTATTAGGCAGCCTCATTACCTCAGGTAAAATGGGCCAAAAAAGAAATTTAACTGACACTGAAAAGCCAAAAATGTAAAATGCCTTTCAGACGGATGCGACACTCTTTAAATAGCTAAACTATTGAGGTGTGACCACCGGACATTCAAACGTTTTGTTGCGAAAAGTCAACTGGGGCGCAAAAAACGCATGGGGAAGAAAAGGCGCAAATTAACTGCAAAAGACTTGAGAAGAATTAAACTTCAAACTACCAGGAACCCATTATCCTCCAGTGCCACCGTATTCCAGAACTGCAACCTACCTGGAGTGTTCAGAAGTACAAGGTGTCAAGTGCTCAGAGACATGGCCAAGGTCAAGAAGACTGAAACAAGACCACCACTGAATAAGATTCACAAGTTGAAGCGTCAAGATTGGGCAAAAGAAACACCTGAAGACAGATTTTTCAAAGGTTTTATGGACAGATGAAATGAAAGTGACTCTTGATGGACCAAATGGATGGGCCCGTGGCTGGATCAGTAATGGACACAGGGCACCACTTTGAGTCAGGTGCCAGCAAGGTGAAGGAGGGGTACTGGTATGGGCTGCTATCATTGAGGATGAGGTAGTTGGACCTTTTCGGGTTGAAGATGGACTGAAACTCAACTCCCAAACCTACTGCCAGTTTCTGGAAGATTATTTCGTCAAACAGTGGTACAGGAAGAAGTCCTCAGCATTCTAGAAGGCATGATCTTTATGCAGGACAATGCTCCATCACATGCATCCAAGTACGCCACTGCTTGGCTAGCCAGCAAGGGCCTCAAAGATGCCTGAATAATGACCTGGCCCCCTTCCTCACCTGACCTAAATCCTATTGAGAACTTGTGGGCCATTCTCAAACGTGAGATTTACAGTGATGGAAGACAATACACCTTTTTGAACAGCATTTGTGGTTGCTGCTTCAGCGAAAATTGATCGTGAACAGATCAAGAAACTGACAGACTCCATGGATGGAAGGCTCATGGCAGTTATTGAAAATAAGGGTGGCTATATTGGTCACTGAATATTTTTGAAAGGCCAGCATTTTTATATAATTGTCATTTTGTGTTACTTATCTGTTACTTACTCTAAAAATTGAGAATAAACAAGTGAGTTGAGAGAAATTATTTTTGTAATTTAGTTGCCTAATAATTGTGCACACTTATATATTTCCCTGAGAAAGACAAAACTCACTTTTCCTTTGTTAAACATTCAGGTTTGAGGTTCAATAACATTTTGGATTGACTGAGAGCATTGTGTTTGTTCAACAATAAAATTAATCCCGAGGAATACAATTTGCCTAATAATTGTGCACGCAGTGTAAATCGGCCATAGTGGAGAAATAATTACAATTTAGCAATTAAACACTGGAGTGATAGATTTGCAGAAGATGAATGTGCAAGTAGAGATACTGGGGTGCAAAGGAGCAAAATAAATAAATAACAGTATGGGGATGAGGTAGTTGGATGGGCTATTTACAGATGGGCTATGTACAGGCGCAGTGATCTGTGAGCTGCTCTGACAGCTGGTGCTTGAAGTTAGCGAGGGAGATATGAGTCTCCAGCTTCAGTGATTTTTGCAATTCGTTCCAGTCATTGGCAGCAGAGAACTGGAAGGAAAGGCAGCCAAAGGAGGAATTGGCTTTGGGGGTGACCAGTGAAATATACCTGCTGGAGCGTGTGCTACGGGTGGGTGCTGCTATGGTGACCAGTGAACTGAGATAAGGCAGGGCTTTACCTAGCAAAGACCTATAGATGGCCTGGAGCCAGTGGGTTTGGCGACGAATATGAAGCGAGGGCCAGCCAACGAGAGCATACAGGTCGCAGTGGTCGCATATGGGGCTTTGGTGATAAAACGGATGGCACTGTGATAGACTGCATCCAATATGCTGAGTAGAGTGTTGGAAGCTATTTTGTAAATGACATCGCCGAAGTCAAGGATCGGTAGGATAGTCAGTTTTACGAGGGTATGTTTGGCAGCATGAGTGAAGGATGCTTTGTTGCGAAATAGGTTTAATTTTAGATTGGAGATGCTTAATGTGAGATTTGTAGATGCCCACGTATTCTAAGTCAGAACCGTCCAGAGTAGTGATGCTGGACGGGCGGGCAGGTGCTGGAAGCGATCGGTTGAAGAGCATGTATTTAGTCTTACTTGCATTTAAGAGCAGTTGGAGGCCACAGAAGGAGAGTTGTATGGCGCTGAAGCTCGTCTGCAGGTTAGTTAACACAGTGTCCAAAGAAGGGCCAGATGTATACAGAATGGTATCGTCCGCGTAGAGGTGGATCAGAGAATCACCAGCGGAAGAGCGACATCATTGATGTATACAGAGAAGAGAGTCAGCCCGAGATTTGAACCCTGTGGCACCCCCATAGAGACTGCCAGAGACAACAGGCCCTCCGATTTGACACACTGAACTCTGTCTGAGAAGTAGTTGGTGAACCAGGTGAGGCAGTCATTTGAGAAACCAAGGCTGTTGAGTCTGCCGATAAGAATGTGGTGATTGACAGAGTCGAAAGCCTTGGCCAGGTCTAAGAATACAGCTGCACAGTACTGTCTCTTATCGATGGCGGTTATGATATCGTTCAGGACCTTGAGCGTGGCTTGCCATGTGACCCCAGAGGACAAAAGCGGGAGTTATTTTAGATTAGCTTTTTTATGCTCATTAAAATTCCCAGAAAGTAATATAAAGAAAAGCAGTGCGGGATTCTCCCATTGAATCTGATTACATTTCCATGCTTTTGGTACGGAGAATAACGTGAGAGGAATACTCAGAAATAGGATGGCTTAACGGTGGTAAATTAAATCATGCCAGAAAATAATGGAAATATTAGACTTAATGTAGGAAATAGTGTGCTGCCTGCTGCCAATACGGGGCTTTGTGAGCGAATAAGATGTGTGTGCCAAATATGCATTTCCAGTGACACACTTTCTTCTTATTTACTTTGTTCTGTTATGAAGTCTTCTTTTCAGCCCCTTCCAGTTTCCACTCTTTAAATTGCGGGGAAAAAGCTCAATGATAGAACAAAAATGCCTGAGCAAAAAAACATTTGCATATCTGCCTTCATTTAAATTCAAATTAAAAGTCTTAATCCGTCGTTTGTTCCTGTTGGTCCCTGGCAGGCAGAGAACGAGTGAGTGGGGATGCTAGGCTAAGTTTAGTGCAGCAGCTGGATGAGTAGGACTGGAAGAGGGAACAAGGACTGTGTTGTGAGCCGTGTGCGTGTGTCTGTGTCTGTCTCCAGGCTGGAGGAGACAAGCCATTTACTTGATTTTGCTTACACAGAAAATGTATCAAGATAATTAGCCTTTTCTAACTTGCTTCAAGACCTTTTTTTGGTTAAAGTAAGCAAAACTATCTGCCAGGCTGCTATCTTTTCAATAGCGGTGGTGGTCACGTGTTCGCGAGGCAGAGGATCTGAGATCGAGTACCAGTGCGGGCTCATGAAGAAGGTATCTGTACTGTTAAGCAAGCACAGTGACACCAGTTACCAAGGGATACCTACTGCTCCAAGATGGCTGCCATGTCTCCGGGTGATGGCCAGAGATGCTCAGACAGATCTTCTTTCCCACCTCAAATCTTCCATTGGGCTGAAAGAGAAACATATCCATAGAATTACATATAGAATACATGTATAATAAAGATAAGTGATTTATAGGATTTCGATGATAGGATCTCTATTACCATATCACGGTCTATGACAACCAGGTTGAACAAGCAACAGGGAGACAGTGAGACAGGCCGAGGTGAGGTGGAGGCTGGGGGGTGGTTGAAGGGAGGGATATTAAGAGAAAGAAAGAGAGTGAGCCTTCAAAGACCAAGTAAAACCTGCCAGCCTGAGCTAAGAGAGAGAGAAAAAAAGAGACTCTGGACATAAAAAAGACTGTCACAACCTGTCTGATCCACTGGCTTTTATCAGCCTGTCATTGATTCTTCAGGTTATTATTGGAGCATGAAAAAAACACATTACCGCTTCTTTCCCACAGAACCATTGAAGTCCTCTGTGACAGTGTAGTGACAGGCATGGCTTTGTTCTGACAATAGTGTCTTGGTGTGTCATCAGATGTGGCTCCGGGTTAAGAAAAGATGTTATAGCTGTCTATCATCCAGCCTTTGATAATTTGATTGGTTGCTTTTCATTGTTACTTCAATTTACACATAATTGGCTGTGATTGATCGAAAGAGAGGAATATCTTCATAAGTGTGTGTGTGCATGTGTGTGTTGGGCGTCTTACTGTGAGTAGGATGATGCTGGGGGGCTTCATGGGGTACTCAGGGGGCAGCACGATCCTGCCGTGGTAAACCCCACCGTCAAAATCTGAGTCCGGGGGCCCGCGGACAGAGAAGTGCCACTCAAACAGATTATCCTGCAGGTACACAACAAGCCAGTCACAAACACATATGTGACTCGTTTCAGGAAACTAGGCATATGTTGCACGTCACTACTACACAGCAGAGGCATTTGAACGTACATTTTTTTAAATTATCAAAATGCCTTCTGGAACATTTGAACTTTCATGTGCCTTAATAACAAACTTGTATTCCATCCATAAATACGAATAAAATTGTTAAATTACAAGCCTAGCTGGTTTAGCCACGGAAAAAGGGAGTAACCTTCCCACTAACCATGATTGGCTGAGATAATGGAAGGGCTGGACATGCTGGGAGATGAGTTTGGATTGGTCTGCCATGTAGCCAGTGATGCCAACTTAGCAATTTTGTTGCTAGATTTAGCAACTTTTCAGAGTACCCTAGCAACAAAAAAATTCAAACAGCACCTAGCAACAAATTTAGCTACTTTTAAAAATGTATTTGGAACTTTTAGCAACTTTTGAAAAGTGACTCAAACGCTAAAATGCATTTTCACTCAAAATGACACAACCGATTTTCTCTGTCACACACTCAGTCACAACACGTGTCCCTGGCTGCAAAAGTGCATTGTGAGTGAAGTCAGCAGCAGGCGCTCAGCTCGTGCACAGGCAGCAGCAGGCCAGCAGCAATTTCAGCAAATTGCAAATCATTGTTGGCTGACTGCAGCAGCAGTAGTATGCGTTCGATGAGACAAACCCAATGAATATAGTTGGTCACAAATGTTTGATCTTGAACAGAACTTACAACATCAATCAGCATGTCTCAATCAAAATTGTACAGCCAGAAGTACAGAAAAGAGTGATTGACGGGCATACTCTGCGTACTGCAAATCAGATATGCTTGCAAAAATGTATGACATCAAAAAACATTGTGGTACAGCAAAGCATATAAATAAATCAAAACCGTACAACCCCACAACGCAGTCTACATTACCACAGTTGGTTAAGAAAGTGGATAACTGCAAAAGCGCAGAAGCTACTATGGCAATGGCCATTGTGGAGCATTGTTCGCTGCTAGCATGCAACCATTTAGGTATTGCTTGCAAAGCTGCCTTTTCAGATTCTGTGGCAGCAACAAACTTCCAAATGCACCGCACCAAGTCGCACAGAAAAGATTAGGGGTGTACTGGCTCCTTATTTTCTCAAAAGGGTAACATCAGATGTGGGGGATGAGAAGTTCAGTCTCCTTTTGGATGAGTCCACTGATGTCAGTGTCTCGAAATACCTGGGTGTGGTGATTCGGTATTTCAGTGTAGAGGTCGACCGATTAATCGGAATGGCCAATTAATAAGGGCCGATTTCAAGTTTAAGTAACAATCGGTAATCGTTTTTTTTTTTTTACACCTTTATTTAAACTAGGCAAGTCAGATTTAAGAACACATTCTTATTTACAATGCCGGCCTAGAAACGGGGGTTAACTGCCTTGTTCAGGGGGGATTCGTTTTTGCAACCTTCGGTTACCAGTCCAACGCTCTAACCACCTGCCTTACATTGCACTCCACAAGGATTAACAGGCTGACTACCTGTTACGCGAGGGCAGCAAGAAGCAAAGGTAAGTTGCTAGCTAGCATTAGACTTATAAAAAAACGATCAATCTTAACATAATCACTAGTTAACTACATATGGTTGATGATATTACTAGTTTATCTAACGTGTCCTGCGTTGCATATAATCGATGCGGTGCCTGTTAATTTTCATTGAATCACAGCCTACTTCGACAAACGGGTGTTGATTTAACAAGCGCATTTGTGAAAAAAGTACTGTCGTTGCACCAATGTACCTAACCATAAACATCAATGCCTAACAGGAATATTTAGACTTAGCCACCCGTTAGATAAAATACGGAACGGTTCCGTATGTCACTGAAAGAAAAAAACTTTTGTTTTCGAGATGATAGTTTCCGGATTCGACCATATTAATGACCTAAGGCTCGTATTTCTGTGTGTTTATTATACTATAATTAAGTCTATGATTTGATAGAGCAGTCTGACTGAGCGGTGGTAGGCAGCAGCAGGCTCGTAAGCATTCATTCAAACAGCCCTTCGCTGTGCTTCAAGCATTGCGCTGTTTATGACTTCAACCTGGGTGGGTATAATTTGTGGAACGTTCCAACAGGAATCTATTCCAAAAACTTCGTAAATAACAAGGTTTCCAAAAAAACAACGCATACAAAGTTGTATAGCGGCAGAATAAGATACCGGGTAGGGAGTGGTCTATTTCATTGCGTTTTTCACTCATCACGTTTATTCCGAAAAATGTCTGTCCTCACATGTCTGTTTGCCTATGGACAAACATTAAGAATAAGCAACGTGGTGAGTTGATGCCTATTCGGCAGCTAGTTAGCTAGGTTTGTATGCGTTGCTACTTTGTATGCGTTGTTGGTTGGCAACCTTTTACTTTACGTTTTTTGGAACAAATTCCTGTTGGAACGTTCCACAAATTATACCCACCCCTTCAAGCCTATCAACTCCCAAGATTAGGCATCTGTAACCGATGTGAAATGGCTAGCTAGTTAGCCGGGTGCACGCTAATAGCGTTTCAAACGTCACTCGCTCTGAGACTTGGAGTAGTTGTTTCCCTTCCTCTGCATGGGTAACGCTGCTTCGAGGGTGGCTGTTGTCGATGTGTTCCTGGTTTGAGCCCAGGTAGGAGCGAGGAGAGGGACGGAAGCTATACTGTTACACTGGCAATACTAAAGTGCTTATAAGAACATCCAATAGTCAAAGGTATATGAAATACAAATCGTATAGAGAGAAATAGTCCTATACAGTGCCTTGCGAAAGTATTCGGCCCCCTTGAACTTTTCGACCTTTTGCCACATTTCAGGCTTCAAACATAAAGATATAAAACTGTAATTTTTTGTGAAGAATCAACAACAAGTGGGACACAATCATGAAGTGGAACGAAATTTATTGGATATTTCAAACTTTTTTAACAAATAAAAAACTGAAAAATTGGGCGTGCAAAATTATTCAGCCCCCTTAAGTTAATACTTTGTAGCGCCACCTTTTGCTGCGATTACAGCTGTAAGTCGCTTGGGGTATGTCTCTATCAGTTTTGCACATCGAGAGACTGAAATTTTTGCCCATTCCTCCTTGCAAAACAGCTCGAGCTCAGTGAGGTTGGATGGAGAGCGTTTGAACAGCAGTTTTCAGTTTTTTCCACAGATTCTCGATTGGATTCAGGTCTGGACTTTGACTTGGCCATTCTAACACCTGGATATGTTTATTTGTTAACCATTCCATTGTAGATTTTGCTTTATGTTTTGGATCATTGTCTTGTTGGAAGACAAATCTCCGTCCCAGTCTCAGGTCTTTTGCAGACTCCATCAGGTTTTCTTCCAGAATGGTCCTGTATTTGGCTCCATCCATCTTCCCATCAATTTTAAACATCTTCCCTGCCCCTGCTGAAGAAAAGCAGGCCCAAACCATGATGCTGCCACCACCATGTTTGACAGTGGGGATGGTGTGTTCAGGGTGATGAGCTGTGTTGCTTTTACGCCAAACATAACGTTTTGCATTGTTGCCAAAAAGTTCGATTTTGGTTTCATCTGACCAGAGCACCTTCTTCCACATGTTTGGTGTGTCTTCCAGGTGGCTAGTGGCAAACTTTAAACAACACTTTTTATGGATATCTTTAAGAAATGGCTTTCTTCTTGCCACTCTTCCATAAAGGCCAGATTTGTGCAGTATACGACTGATTGTTGTCCTATGGACAGAGTCTCCCACCTCAGCTGTAGATCTCTGCAGTTCATCCAGAGTGATCATGGGCCTCTTGGCTGCATCTCTGATCAGTCTTCTCCTTGTATGAGCTGAAAGTTTAGAGGGACGGCCGGGTCTTCGTAGATTTGCAGTGGTCTGATACTCCTTCCATTTCAATATTATCGCTTGCACAGTGCTCCTTGGGATGTTTAAAGCTTGGGAAATCTTTTTGTATCCAAATCCGGCTTTAAACTTCTCCACAACAGTATCTCGGACCTGCCTGGTGTGTTCCTTGTTCTTCATGATGCTCTCTGCGCTTTAAACAGACCTCTGAGACTATCACAGAGCTGGTGCATTTATACGGAGACTTGATTACACACAGGTGGATTCTATTTATCATCATTAGTCATTTAGGTCAACATTGGATCATTCAGAGATCCTCACTGAACTTCTGGAGAGAGTTTGCTGCACTGAAAGTAAAGGGGCTGAATAATTTTGCACGGCCAATTTTTCAGTTTTTTATTTGTTAATTTTTTTTGAAATATCCAATAAATTTCGTTCCACTTCATAATTGTGTCCCACTTGTTGTTGATTCTTCACAAAAAATTACAGTTTTATATCTTTATGTTTGAAGCCTGAAATGTGGCAAAAGGTCGAAAAGTTCAAGGGGGCCGAATACTTTCGCAAGGCACTGTAATTCCTATAATAACTACAACCTAAAACTTCTTACCTGGGAATATTGAAGACTCATGTTAAAAGGAACCACTAGCTTTCATATGTTCCCATGTTCTGAGCAAGGCACTTAAACATTAGCTTTCTTACATGGCACATATTGCACTTTTACTTTCTTCACCAACACTTTGTTTTGCATTATTTAAACCAAATTGAACATGTTTCATTATTTATTTGAGGCTAAATTGATTTTATTGATGTATTATATTAATTTAAAATAAGTGTTCATTCAGTATTGTTGTAATTGTCATTATTACAAAAAAACAATAAATCGGCCGATTAATCGGTATCGGCCCTTTCCGGCCCTCCAATAATCGGTATCGGCGTTGAAAAATCATAATCGGTCGACCTCTATTTCAGTGCAAAAAAAACCACCATTGTGTCCACATTTCTCGGGCTGGTTGAATTGGAGGGGGCGATGCCAGATCAATAGTAAAGGCGGTAGTTGAATTTCTTGAGAAGTGTAACCTTAAAGAGAATCTTCAGGGTATTGGCACTGATAATGCGTCCGTGATGACTGGGGTGCACAAGACTTTAAAGGAAGAATGTGCATTGCCCAATTTGGTACTCATCCGCTGTGTGTGCCATTCTTTACAATTGGCTGACAGCGCAGCATCCAAAGAAACCATCCCTAGGAGTGTTGAGCACTTAATCAGGGAAACCTACAACTGGTTTTCCATTTCCCCAAAACGGCACGAGGCGTACAAAGCAGTGTATGACACCATCAATTGTGGCCAGAAACCCCTGCAGATCACCAAAGTGTGTGCCACACATTGGCTATTGATTGAGCCTGCGGTAACTCGTATATTTAGCCAGTGGGAAGAACTGAAACTCCACTTTGAGGTGACCAAGGCCAGTGAGCATTGCTACATGGTGGATGTGCTCCACGCCATGTACATGGACAAGACCAACTATGTCTACTTGATATTCTTCATTCTTGAAATCAATCCTGTCTGACGTACAAGTTGCAGTGAAGTCATTTGAGGGAGAGCAAACAGATCCTGTCAAGCTTTTGGATAATCTGGTACCCCTCTTAACATCAATCTGCAGCAGAATAGTCAACCCTATGGCAAAAATTGATGTCCTGAAGGATGCCATTGATGGACATCTCAGTCCAACACCATACCTTGGGTACCTTTTAGAGAGCACGGTGCACCAACTCAGTCTTGCGCCAGAGGACAAAAAGGTCATTCGGAGACAGTGCATCAACTACATTGTTGCTTTAAGCAAGGAGCTGCAAGCCAGGCTCCCAGACAACCTTGAAGCCTTGCGACACATGGCCTTGTTCAATGTTAAGGAAATGCTAAAGCACAATAAAGGCACCATTGAAATTGTTCAAGTAGCTGAGCTACTGGGATACCAGCCCCAAACAATTGATAAAATAGTTTCCCAATGGAGAAACATCCATCTGTTTAGGTGGGACTCAACTGAAAATACAGTCGAGTTTTGGAGTGAAGTCAATAACTACACGGACTCTTCCGGGTCAAATCCATTTGAAGAACTGTGCAAAGCTGCACTCGCTGCCCTCTCCTTGCCACAATCAAATGCGGAGGTTGAACCCCCGAGGTTCAGCCAAATGAGTGTGGTCAAGTCAAAGTTAAGAAATAGTGTCACTGCACACTCTCAACTCCATACTCCTGGTGCGGTATGGACTGAAGCTGGCTGGTGATACCTGTTACCAGCATAAACTACCAAGTGAAGTTCTGCAGCAGTTTGGCACCACAGCAGCATACAGCTTTAAGGACACTCCATCCTCTACTGCTGGTTCCAGCTCCGTGACAATGCAGTTGGACAGTGAAGATGAAGAGGATTTCTTTGCCAATCTATAATTCATCATATTTACAGTACATATGCAAGGAGGGGACTTTCTGGAACTGGCGGAGACACACAGCTGATGGTGGCAGTGTGTACTGCAGTGTGTGCGAGAACAGTGGCAATATCTGGAGGAAACCATTGAGCAGCTAGCCAGCCAAGCAGCACAACAACCTGGAGAGAGATGCCTACACAATCATTATTTGAGATAAGTTGCTTGTTCAATAAGATAGCATTTTTACATTGTTATTAGCTTGTACCTATAATTGTTGATCAGTTAGGTAGCATGTTAACTAATTACCAATACCCTGCTTAAAACTATAATTGTTAAGAATGTGGAGGTTTACTAGTTAAAAAGAAAATAAATAAAATGTAATTGTTCAATAATGTGTAATTGTTAAATAATTCAATGTGTTGTGTTTAAAAATAAAAATATGTGATCGAATAAAATGTGTTGTTTATATTACTTTTAAAAATAAAAATATATGATAATAAACAAACAAATCTAAACTAACAAATGTAAAATCATATTTTTCGCCGAGATGGCCGGTCAATTTGAGTAATGTTATTGTGTATTCTAAGTAATGACGCAGTTTTACATTATTACGTAATGACGGCATCACGCAATGACATCAGAACGTTTTAGCAACTTTTAGCAACAAATCGGCCTGCCTCTAGCAACTTCCCCTGAAAATTAGTTGGCAACACTGCATGTAGCATGCTTCAGTTTGTAATGTGAGCTTTTCAGTTTGTGTTGATAGTCCATTCTAACGCGCCGTTTTTTGAAAGATATAACGTTAGCCATCAAGAACAACAAAAGTTTTCATACTTTTCTCAACAACATTGATGCCTTGAATTTAGCAGGCGCTACCGACAGATCAGTTGAAAAAAGTGATGGGCTACTTTCTGCACATGCCACGGTCAATGTGAACCGGAGTGACTTGACACAACGCTGGCCAAACAAGATGTAGCTACAAACAAAACAGAGTTAAATGGTTCCAGCCTGCTATGAAGCATTCATCCACGTATACGGGTAAGAGTCTAGCTACATTTTCTGATAAAGTTTTTAATTTAGTCAGAAAGTCATTTTATTGCAAGTTCAATCGTACTGTTAGTTAGGGAACATTAGCTTGCTGGCTCGCTAGCTAAAGTTACGTGTATGATCTGTGTAGTACCGTAATTTCCGGACTATAAGCCGCTACTTTTTTCCCACGCTTTGAACCTCGCGGCTTAAACAATGACGCGGCTAATATATGGATTTTTCCCGCTTTCAAATTATTATATATTTTTTTTAAACACACATTCTGTGACGTGCTCAGTTTTTTGGCGGCATGAAGCTTTCATTAGACCAATGAAATTGCCGAACGGGTTAAGGTCAAACAACTTTTTTGTTTACTGTTTAGATTAAATCGAGCGCTCTCAAACTTCCCATCATTCTGATTACGGTAGTCATTTTGTCACCCTCATCATGGCAAAGACACAGAGAAATGCATATGATGCAGCTTTCAAGTTGAAGGCGATTGATCTGGCTGTTGGAAAAGGAAATAGAGCTCCTGCACGGGAGCTTGGTCTGGAGCAATGACTTTCTTGGTAGGCTACTGTTTACTGCTAATTTTTTCTTTTTTGTTACAAGCCGTGTTTCATTAAAGCCTATTTATTTTTGTTACAAGCCGTGTTTCGTTAAAGCCTATTTATTTTTGTTACAAGCCGTGTTTCGTTAAAGCCTGTGTAAAGTTCATTTGTTTCAATGTACCGGTAGGCACCTGCGGCTTATAGGCATGTGCGGCTTATTTATGTTCAAAATATATATATTTTTGAAATTCAGTGGGTGCGGCTTATATTCAGGTGCGCTTAATATTCCGAAAATTACGGTAATATTATTAGAATCAGAAATCCATTTGCATTGCTAGTTATAGCCTAATGTTAGCTAGCTAACATTGAACCTAGTTTGTTAGTTTTAGCTACCTGCAAATTTATACTACAGCTATGACAATCTTTTCATTGGTTAGTCGTATGAGTTGGGATTATGCAGTTTCACTGTTTAGCTAGCTAGCTAGCTACCTACTAGCTAGCTACATGTCTGAACAAAAGACTCCACTTCGGCAGAATTATTACATGACCCATCAAATTAGCCAGGTATGTCTGGGGGTGATTACGGCCATCTATTGTATTTCATGAACGTGTACATGTCTAGACAATAGTGACCCATCCACTGAGCTAGATGTGACTGGTGGTGGTTATAGCATTTCCTTCACATGAACCATCAATTTAGACAAGTGTGTTGGGTAAGCATCATCTGATGATGAGCCTGAGTGAGTTTGGGTGGCCCAAGGTATGACTGACCTCCAGTGGCTGGGCGTGGTAGTGCTCTGTGGGGTCCCTCAGTTCAGCTGCCTCCTTCATCAGCCTCTTCACAGCTAGCACCCACCCGGTGAAGAGAACAAACAAAACATCACGGTTAACGCCAGGTAAAGCTGACACCAAGCTTGCAGTTTACTTCCACTAGCATGTGGTGTTCCAGGCATCTTCTCCACCGGTAGGTCTACATCCCCATATCCACAGACAGATATAGGGTCCTATAAAATCTGCGTTGTGGAAAATGCGGACAGAATCACAGGATTCAGACATTAAAACGGAATTCAACAATATTCAAAAATGTATTGAACTTAGTAGGAAATCAACAAAATGTATTAAACTTACTAGAAAATGCATTAAATGATTTGGGGAAAAACTAAATGAAAGGCAAAAAATAATAGATTTTATAGAGCCCTACAGACATAACAGTTGACTAGACTCCTGATTTAAAATACACAGCGCTCATAGCTGCGGGAATTATGGGTGCTGAGGGTGCTGCAGCAGCCCCTGATATATCGAAAACAAATTTTAAATGTAAAAAAATTGTCAGTGCGCAAGGTCATGGAGTTCTCTATGATTGTTCAGTTATTGAGTTGTTACGCATACCCACCGACCCGTTGAAAAGGAGGCGAAATGGAACCGAAATTGGAAAATAATTGGAAAAGGAAAGTGGAACTAAGGGTTATTCAGATGAACGGAATTGGTTTGGAATCCTTTAGAAGAAGTGAGCCTGTGAAATTAGCTCAGGAGTGGGAGTGGGGACCATCAGTTGGAAAGAAACCCTGGCTGGCCTGGCTATGTTTGAAAACATTACCAGCCATCAAATCCTTGCTTCCTGCATCCTAGTTTCCTAAATTTCTCTCAAAGCACATTGGAGGAGAGGATCCAAGGTCCCTCCCTTGAACCTGCTTTGAGAAAAACAAGGACAGAAGAAACAAGGATTTGACAGCTAGTAAGGTTTTCAGACACATCCCCTGTATGACTATAGGGCGAAGAGGAGGGGAGGAAGGCAGTTCAAGGCAGTGGAACAGAGAGGCTCCGACACCACACGCCTCCCGGGGCACATGTTCCAGGTCTAATCTCGCCTCGGGCCAGACCCTCTAAAGATCTATCTGTACTATTCTGTAATCCTACACTGAAAAGAGAAGGAAAAGAAAAGGAAGTCGGTGTGTGAAACTAGAATGCGCTGAGTAAACTCTTCCCCCTCCACCCCCGTTTACTCACAGATGGTAAGATCAAGTTTATCTTTCTGGGGAAAAAAAATGTTTGCATAAACTAAAGATGAGGTTATGGCTAGGGCTGTTGCGGTGACTGTATTACCGCCACACACTGGCGGTTACGAGTCATGAAGGCAGTCAAATACCACATGGCCGTTTAGTCACGGTAATTAGGCTTCTCAAAGCTCTGATGCTGCTGATGGTAATTAGTAGCCTACCCAACTTGTTAACTGCCTGGTACTCAGTACTCTATTGTCCCTCTAAAATCACTCTGACATAAATGCAAATCTAAAAAAATCAGACACTTCATAAGAGCCCATGAGCTCATGTTGTGCACCATTTCTATAGGCTATACAATTGTGAGATAAAACAATGATGGCCTCTATTAAAAAGAGGAGGGTCCCATCAGCTTTCTATAGGATATATATATATATATATATATATACTGCTCAAAAAAATAAAGGGAACACTTAAACAACACATCCTAGATCTGAATGAAAGAAATGATCTTATTAAATACTTTTTTCTTTACATAGTTGAATGTGCTGACAACAAAATCACAAAAAGAATCAATGGAAATCCAATTTATCAACCCATGGAGGTCTGGATTTGGAGTCACACTCAAAATTAAAGTGGAAAACCACACTACAGGCTGATCCAACTTTGATGTAATGTCCTTAAAACAAGTCAAAATGAGGCTCAGTAGTGTGTGTGGCCTCCACGTGCCTGTATGACCTCCCTACAACGCCTGGGCATGCTCATGATGAGGTGGCGGATGGTCTCCTGAGGGATCTCCTCCCAGACCTGGACTAAAGCATCCGCCAACTCCTGGACAGTCTGTGGTGCAACGTGGCGTTGGTGGATGGAGCGAGACATGAATATCCCAGATGTGCTCAATTGGATTCAGGTCTGGGGAACGGGCGGGCCAGTCCATAGCATCAATGCCTTCCTCTTGCAGGAACTGCTGACACACTCCAGCCACATGAGGTCTAGCATTGTCTTGCATTAGGAGGAACCCAGGGCCAACCGCACCAGCATATGGTCTCACAAGGGGTCTGAGGATCTCATCTCGGTACCTAATTGCAGTCAGGCTACCTCTGTGCGAGCACATGGAGGGCTGTGCGGCCCCCCAAAGAAATGCCACCCCACACCATGACTGACCCACCGCCAAACCGGTCATGCTGGAGGATGTTGCAGGCAGCAGAACGTTCTCTACGGCGTCTCCAGACTCTGTCACGTCTGTCACATGTGCTCAGTGTGAACCTGCTTTCATCTGTGAAGAGCACAAGGCGCCAGTGGCGAATTTGCCAATCTTGGTGTTCTCTGGCAAATGCCAAATGTCCTGCACAGTGTTGGGCTGTAAGCACAACCCCCACCTGTGGAGGTCGGGCCCTCATACCACCCTCATGGAGTCTGTTTCTGACCGTTTGAGCAGACACATGCACATTTGTGGCCTGCTGGAGGTCATTTTACAGGGCTCTGGCAGTGCTCCTCCTGCTCCTCCTTGCACAAAGGCGGAGGTAGCGGTCCTGCTGCTGGGTTGTTGCCCTCCTACGGCCTCCTCCACGTCTCCTGATGTACTGGGCTGTCTCCTGGTAGCGCCTCCATGCTCTGGACACTACGCTGACAGACACAGCAAACCTTCTTGCCACAGCTCGCATTGATGTGCCATCCTGGATGAGCTGCACTACCTAAGCCACTTGTGTGGGTTGTAGACTCCATCTCATGCTACCACTAGAATGAAAGCACCGCCAGCATTCAAAAGTGACCAAAACATCAGCCAGGAAGCATAGGAACTGAGAAGTGGTCTGTGGTCCCCACCTGCAGAACCACTCCTTTATTGGGGGTGTCTTGCTAATTGCCTATAATTTCCACCTGTTGTCTATTCCATTTACACAACAGCATGTGAAATTTATTGTCAATCAGTGTTGCTTCCTAAGTGGACAGTTTGATTTCACAGTAGTGTGATTGACTTGGAGTTACATTGTGTTGTTTAAGTGTTCCCTTTATTTTTTTGAGCAGTATATATATATATATATTTCTCAACTTTCCTAATATTAAGCACATTGCTTAACTTTACAACAGGAGTATAGCCTACCTGGCCGGCATGAAAATGAACCCCGGGAAAAGCGTCCTCCATTCGCTATGTATTTTTTCCGCTGCCCCTGTTTCGAGACAGGTGCATGATAATGGTCCATTCTAAATCAAAACAAATTTCACACATCATTTAGTATATGTAAAGACAAGATTAAATCAAGAATAGTCTGATGGGTGACAATATTAGCCTATCACTTGTGAATGATGCCCAGCTTAAGGCAAGAAACAAAGCCTTTTTTTGCAACTTCTTCGAATAATATTTGCACACCTCATGTAGCCTAGCCCATAGGCCTATATGTTTTATTTAAATGTAGTTTTTGTGTACTTTTTAGCCCTTATTCTCCCCAATTTCGTGATATCCAATCGTTACAGTCTTGTCCCATCGCTGCAACTCCCGTACGGACTCGGGAGAGGCGAAGGTCGAGAACCATGCGTCCTCCAAAACAGGAAAGTGTCCAAATAACTTCTTAAAATTAAGCACATTAATCCACTTTACAAGCGGTGTAGAGCCTAGCAGTGCGTGAGTTTCCGATTTGGGGAAGATAATTTACCATAAAAATGCACCTTTATAATAAAAGCATCACATGCATAATCGCATTTCCGGTCACTTTTGATAATGGCGTTTTCCCGCTAATGGAACATTGGCCCTTATAGCCTACTCCTGTGTGCGCACTGCTGCACTTATAATGTGAAGAAATTGCCTAATAGTTTATCAACATTTTAAGCTAAATGTTCTGATCTGTTGCGTCAGCTACATAGCGTAAAAAAGTGGTTTTGATGCTAGTGGTTGTATTCATTTGAGATCTATCGCATCCCACAACTGTCCCAGACTATGTTTGGAATATTTGTTTCTCACACAGAACAGGTCAACTTTTGTACTATGGGGGATAGTAGATTGACATAGGCTAGTGCTTTGCTGTTCATTAGAATTACTCATCTTGTTGGCTGACGAAAAGTGAATGTGGACAGTTATACCAGTTATAAATATGCACCTCGGAATTGGATAAGGACGCAGTTGCGTCCTCAGTGTGTCTGTCTTCACTTGTAGCCTGTGAGAAAGACCCGATCACGTGATGGAGAGCCATGTGAGTGAGAGATGCTTTGGAGCCCGCAGCACTCAGGGAGAAGGGCACAACGCAGCACTCCAGGCCAAGAGTACAACGGCCACTGGCCGCAAAAGGCATGGATTTTTTTTAGGGTGCATTACGACCACACAAAGGGGATGCCACTGTGAAATTTGGGGCATTATCAAGTGCTTGTCAAATTGTGAATGAGAGTGATGAAGTGTGTACAGCCTGCGCAAAAAACAAAGCAGAGCTCATGCCTTTCAAGACACTTTTTTCAAATCATCATTACAGTCGCATCATGCAGCCTTACAATGTATTAAAAATCAAAACATATAGCCCAATGTTTGTAGAACAACTAAAGATACATTAATAACTCTAAATTAAGCATATAGGAGTACCTATTTCTTTATCCACACTCCCTCAAATCGTTTGGAGATATCCTTTCTATTTTATTCAGCTCTGTTTAATTGTATTCATACTATGAAATAATATATAAATAATGCCACGGATTTCTAAGCAAATCTTGTCTGCTAAATGAACTAGTGTAACCCACAGCAATATGGCATAGCCAGATCAGGGCCTAACATGAGGAAAACTCAGAGTATGCTATTCTGTTCTTCTGAAGTAGACTACATTTTCTTCATATCATGTTTCTTTAGACCTGTCTAAAATAAATAATGGATTTATTGTGAAGGTGTAGGCTATATTACATGGATTTATTCGACTTTTTAAAATGTAGATGTTCCAAAAGGTATCAGTGACTTGTAGGCTGTGTGTGGAAGACAGGAGATGCTAAATGTGTTTGTTACTTAACGGTCAATTACCATGAGACGATATATTATGGACATTTGCTGATGCAAAAAAAAAATCCTGTGTAGGACCTTTAAATCAAGCTTAGACATCATGTTGTAGGAGTCAGACAGACATCGACAGATTCATTTCTGTTTATAATCAACAGCAGAGAAACAATCCCGATTCCCAAATATTGAAGTACAGCTTGGAAATCCGTTACAAATAGATGCTAAGCTTCAACAGGAAGTGGCACAATACAACAAAGCTCAAATGTATGTAAGCACTCAAGCTAGTCACAACTTCAACCACTTTACAAAGGAAATATTAATCATTTTCTGTGGAATTGTGCAATAGGTTGTTTTAGGTTGTACCCTCTTCTTTGTTGACACCGACCAGGGCATCAATTCAAATGTGTTGCATTCTAATACAATTTGATTAATTGACAGAGTGCTTAATATTATATATATTCATTTGCAGTGCTTAACATTTGCACAGTGCTTAAAATAATATTCTTCCAGAAAAAAATAAGGAATATAACTGCCTAGTTTTGTATGAAGAAAGAACAGTGGATAGAGCTTAAGGACCTTGTACAGTATGAATGAATAGTACAGTAAATATTGAACAAAGACTGTAGAGAGCCAAGAGGTCATGGCAGAAGATATACAGTGCATTCGGAAAGTTCAGACTCCTTGACTTTTTCCATATTTTGTTACATTACAGCTCTATTCTAAAATTGATTAAATAAAACTATTATCATCAATCTACACACAATACCCCACAATGACAAAGCGAAAACAGGTTTTTAGAAATGTTTGCAAATTTATAAAAAATAAAAAACATACCTTATTTACATAAGTATTTAGACCCTTTGCTATGAGACTTAAAATTGAGCCTAGGTGCATCCTGTTTCCATTGATCATCCTTGATCATCCTTTCTACAACTTGATTGGAGTCCACCTGTGGTAGATTCAATTGATTGGACATGATTTGGAAAGGCACACACGTCTATATAAGGTCCCACAGTTGACAGTGCATGTCAGCGCAAAAAAGGAATTGTCCGCAGAGCTCCAAGACAGGATTATGTCGACGCACAGATCTGGGGAAGGATACCAAAACATGTCTGCAGTATTGAAGGTCCCCAATAACACAGTGGCCTCAATCATTCTTAAATGGAAGAAGTTTGGAACCACCAAGACTCTTCCTAGAGCTGGCCGCCCGGCCAAACTGACCAATCGGGGGAGAAGGGCCTTGGTCAGGGAAGAACCTGATGGTCACTCTGACAGAGCTCCAGAGTTCCACTGTGGAGATGGGAGAACCTTCCAGAAGGACAACCATCTCTGCAGCACTCCACCAATCAGGCCTATATGGTAGAGTGGCCAGACGGAAGCCACTCCCCAGTAAAAGGCACATGACAGCCCGCTTGGAATTTGCCAAATGTCACCTAAAAGACTCCCAGACCATGAGAAATAAGACACTTTGGCCTTAATGCCAAGCGTCACATCTGGAGGAAACTTGCCACCATCCCTAAGGTAACGCATGGTGATGGCAGCATCATGCTGTGAGGATGTTTTTCAGCAGCAGGGTCTGGGAGAGTATTCAGGATTGAGGGAAAGATGAACGGAGCAAAGTACAGAGAGATCCTTGATGAAAACCTGCTCCAGAACGCTAAGACTGGGCTGAAGGTTCACCTTCCAACAGGGCAACGACCCTAAGCACACAGCCAAGACAACACAGGAGTGGCTTTGGGACAAGTCTCTGAATGTCCTTGAGTGGCCCGGCCAGAGCCCGGACTTGAAACCGATTGGATATCTCTGGAAAGACCTGAAAATAGCTGTGCAGCGACGCTCCCCATCCAACCTGACAGAGCTTGAGAGGAACTGCAGAGAAGAATGGGAGAAACTCCCCGGATACAAGTGTGCCAAGCTTGTAGCATCATACCCAAGATTTTATTCTGTAATCACTGCCAAAGGTGCTTCAACAAAGTACTGAGTAAAGGGTCTGAATTCTTATGTAAATGTATAGTTTTTTATTTTGTAGAAATTTGCAAAAAATTCTAAAAACCAGTTTTTGCTTTGTCATTATGGGTTATTGTGTGTAGATTGATGTGGGGGGAAACAATTTAACCCATTTTAGAATCAGTCTGGAAAAAGTCAAGGGAACTGAATAATTTCCGAATGCAGTGTATGGTTTGCATGTGTGCTATAACCTCTGCCCTAATGCATTGGGCCCACAGAAACCCTGGACCGGAGGAGACAGCAAGGGCAATAAATTACAATGACAGCCACTGTGAGTTAGCACTGTCCAAACTAGGGCACAACTCTCCAGCAGGTCTTCACACAACAAGCCTGCAAAGCAGAGCGAGTAATCTTCTCTCTCGCACTCCCCAGCAGCAACAGATGATGCATTCACACAAATGAGGAGCTATTGTGGAGGACCATGTGTGATTATGAGCAGAAAACTCTGTTTTCTGGTCTAAAAAAAAAAAAGTGAGGGAGTCTACAGTATATAGTGCCCTCCGTAATTATTGGGACCGTGAAGCATTTTTTCTTCTTTTGGCTCTGTACTCCAGCACTTTGGATCTGAAATGATACAATGACTACGAGGTTAAAGTGCAGAAGGTCAGCTTTTATTTGAGGGTAGTTTCATCTATATGAAATTACAGCACTTTTTGTACATAGTCCACCGCCCCCATTTTAGGGGACCAAAAGTATTGGGACAAATTCACTTGTGTATTAAAGTAGTCAAATGTTTAGTATTTGGTCCTGTATTCCTAGCACACAATGATTACATCAAGCTTGTGACTCTACAAACTTGCTGGATGCATTTGCTATTTGTTTTGGTTGTGTTCCATTTTATTTTGCGCCCAATAGAAATGAATGGTAAATAATGTATTGTAGCATTTTGGAGTTACTTTTATTGTAAATAAGAATATAATATATTTCTAAACACTTCTACATTAATGTAGATGCTACCATGATTATGGATAGTACTGAATGAGTCGTGAATAATGATGAATTAAGTTAGACGCACAAATATCATTCACCCACAAAAATGATAACCTTCCACTTGGGACTTCTTTACGGTTCAGCGATGGGGAAATGATTGTGACGGTGAGATACGGTATCAGCGGGCATGCCAGGCTTGCTATGTTGAGGGCCACTTGGAGTGTCTCAGCTCCATGTCTCATTCAGCCTGATTACGGTGATGACTGGGTGTCTGTCAGCACCAGGCTTTGATGGCAGGGCCAATGGCGACTCAGACACTGCCTGTGCCACTAAGCTCTCCAGTCATGGGCCTGATCCCCGGGCCATGGCAGCTGTCAACAGTTTGTCCGGAATCTCATTGGGTAATATGTGGGTCCCCCTCCAACTTCGGCATGGTGGTTGTCTCAGCAGCTGGCCGACTAATATTCTGAGATTTCACAGAAAACACACACTATTGGACTAACCAGGTTTAATACAGTAGGCTGGTGGGATGAAGAACAAAATATTGTATACTGAGTGGTTTCAATTGGGATTTGATTTGACAGGTTTTTGAAGGGTTGATTTCCAGATAACACTAGCACAGTGTGGTCAGCTTGTGTGCACACCTCCCCCTCTGTGATGATTATTCGGAAGAGACAGCTGCCATGACAGTGAACATACAGTATAGGGCTACATAGCTTACACTTCCTATTCCTATTGTGCATTTAGCCTACCTACCTTGTCATAAAGTTGCAAATGCCCATTTGTTACAAGGCAAATAAGCTATATGTAAACTTCTAACTTTGAATCTGGGGAGTTCGATGCATAGCCTAATTGTTCAAGGGCTATATTATAATGAGTGTAAGGTTAAGTAAAAATGTGTGTAATGGCCATGTGAGCACTCCGTTCTTCTGAGCTGAATCTATCCTGGAGCGCCACTAAGCATTCTAAGAACCACCCGGCCTCAAGTCCAATTCATTTGGTTTGGGGATTAAGCACTGGCTCCCACTACTGAAAAAGATGCAGCTGCCTTAAAAAAAACACTTGGCACTCTGGTTGTGGCGGGGAGAGAGAAAAAAAGCCTGAAGAGAATAAAAAGCAGTTTTTTTCCCCCGCATGTGGGTGGTCAAATCGGCATGGTCTTGGAGCAGTCTGATATAGCTTAGTCTGCACTCGTGTTTCCCGGGGGATAGAAAGGTGAGATGCAGTTTTCAGACCCCTCCTCCGACAGCGAACATGCCCCCTCGTTTAGGCTAAACTACTCAGCCGTCCCTCATTAAAGCCACTGTGGGGTCAAGGGCTTTTGAAAGTTAGAGTCAGGCTATCGGTTAAGCATGGTGACTTATCGTAAAAATTCACAAGTTAGGACACAGAGCTAAAATAATAAGAAAAAAATCCTTGACAACAGTATTGCATCATTTTGTCAGTAAGAATCCAGCTGTTCAAAATCATATAATAAACCAGATCAGGACAACAGTAACGTCAAGCTTTACACGACAGTGCTTTTACCACGGCTCAGACTTTTCATCAATACTGATACTCACTGCTGATACACAGGGACCAGATGTTGCAGACAGACAGTGATGTTTTTTTCTTCACTGGATCAGTTGATTGCTCTGCTGAATACAATCAAAGTTCCTCATGCCTCATTACTTGGAGACTTGGTGAGCATCGGAGTGGAACTCTTGTTCTCAACTAGCCTACCTGGTTAAATAAAGACTCTACACATGTGAAGCACTTGTCTCCCTATGGAAGTTGTCAATGCTGTGACTGTCCCTAAAAAGGAAGACAGACAGACTAGGGCTGGATCTCTGCCCGTTGGTCCTCCTCAAACACCTGGATGCACTTTGACAGGAGCCCAAAACCCTCATTGGGTTTTCTATGGCTGCATCCCAAATGGCACTGTATTCCCTTTATAGTGCACTGAGTGTACAAAACATTAGGAACACCTTCCTAATATTGAGTTGCACCCCCTTTTACTCTCAGAATAGCCTCAATTCGTTCAGTGTGGAAAACCCCAGCAGCGTGGCAGTTCTTGACACTCAAACCAGTGCGCCTGAGACCTACTATCATACCTCTTTTAAAAGGCACTTAAAAGTGGGCAGACGACGTGGATGTCGATCAAGGCAGCCCCCCGCACCTTAACCTGTCTATTCCCCTTCATCTACACTGATTGAAGTGGATTTAATAAGTGACATCAATAAGGGATCATAGCTTCCACCTGGATTCACCTGTTCAGTCTGTCATGGAAAGAGCAGGTGTTCCTAATGTTTTGTACACTCAGCGCACTACTTTTGACCAGAGCCCTGGGAATAGGGTGCCATTTGGGACACAATTTATGTGGAGTCCTTTTTTAGCCATGTCTCATAATAACAATGAGTGGGAGTGAAAGAAGAAAAGCCTCTGCTGCCACATGGGCCTCCTGACTCCAGTGGTGAGAAGGGTTTCGGTCAATGGCCCTGGGAGATAGGATTATAATCCTGTAAACAAAATCGTTTTACGTAACGCATTTTAGTGTTTGCAGCTGGGGGCGATTCAGGCAGGGTTTGTCCTGCGAGCAGGGAGACACCGTTATGTAACTACTTTTAACCAAACTCTTAAGAAGACACGATAGGGTTTAGAGACATAGGTGATGATGGAAAACTTGGAGCTCACTACTGACCACTCCCCTTTCCAAACGTAGAGAAGGCCTACGTCCCAAATGGCACAAATTTTTATTTCTCGTGTATTTTTCTTCTACCATATGTCATTTTTTTTAGTACTACATTGATATTGATCACTGAATTGTTGGGTTTAGAGCTTGCAAGAACGACATTTCACAGCACTTGTGCACAAGACATTAAAACTATTACCTATATAGTGCACTACTTTTGACCAGAGCCCTATGAGTTGTGGACTATATAGGGAATAGGGTGCCATTTGGGACGGGAACAACATTTTGGTTGTGGGTTTCTAATGCTGTTTGTTCACAACTGTCTGCTCTCCAAACTGGGAGGTAATGCCAGGTCTCAGAGACAAAAGGCGGAAGGTGATACTCTAAACATAGGATCTTCATTTGATTTTCCACACAGAGGGCAAACTGTAATTGCATTATTTTACAATGTGAATAATTCCTCTAGTTTCCCATAATATAATTGAACTACTACAAAGTGTTGCAGCCTTATCCTTCTTTTGACCCCATTTCAAAACTGGAAACAAGTTTTTTTATTTGATCGTTTCTCTAACTCAACTATTGCCTCAGACTTATTTCTCAAAATCCAAACTCTAGCAAACCCAAGCCTTATTGTAAGCCCTTCCTTTAAGTCCTTACCTTAAATCCAGCTCACTTGCCAACCAACACCAAGTGTGCAAGGACAAGACAGCTTTGATCAATATTCTGATCAGAGAGAATTCTACCTCTATACCTGATCTAGTGTGACAGAAGCGACAGGCAAAAAAAATGCTTCATGCTAAAATAAGGTTTTGGTACATTTCGATTATCTTGACACAGCCCAAGGCAAATGCCACAGAAGGCAGAAAATGAAATCTAGAAACCATCTCTAATTTGATCGAGTGTGAAACCACAGAACCTGCGAACACATGGAGCTTAGTGCAACTGGTTGGAACTGGTCAAAAGTGGCATGTTCTTCCTGCCCACTCAGTAACAAGTTAACTACTGACTTTCAGCATGCATATAGAGAAGGGCACTCAACTTGTACTACACTGGCTCTGATGACTGATGATTGTTAAAGGAAATTGATAATAAGATTAAGGCTGTCCCTGACAAAACATTTTTGGAGTGGACTGAAAGTCGTCTGTTCTTTTGACCAATCTATTAGTCCAAATTTTGAAACGTGTATTTTTCCAAGACACACCCTATGTGTTTTTATAAAATCAACTAAACTCAGCAAAAATAGAAACGACCTCTCACTGTCAACTGCATTTATTTTCAGCAAACTTAACATGTGTAAATATTTGTATGAACATAACAAGACTCAACAACAGACATAAACTGAACAAGTTCCATAGACATGTGACTAACAGAAATGGAATAATGTGTCCCTGAACAAAGGGGGGGTCAAAATCAAAAGGAACAGTCAGTATCTGGTGTGGCCACCAGCTGCATTAAGTACTGCAGTGCATCTCCTCCTCATGGACTGCATCAGATTTGCCAGTTCTTGCTGTGAGATGTTACCCCACTCTTCCACCAACGCACCTGCAAGTTCCCGGACATTTCTGGGGGGGAACGGCCTGAGCCCTCACCCTCCGATCCAACAGGTCCCAGACGTGCTCAACGGGATTGAGATCCGGGCTCTTCGCTGGCCATGGCAGAACACTGACATTCCTGCCTTGCAAGAAATCACGCACAGAATGAGCAGTATGGCTTGTGGCATTGTCATGCTGGAGGGTCATGTGAGGATGAGCCTGCAGGAAGGGTACCACATGAGGGAAGAGGATGTCTTCCCTGTAACGCACAGCATTGAGATTGCCTGCAATGACAACAAGCTCAGTCCTATGATGCTGTGACACACAGCCCCAGACCATGACTGACCCTCCACCTCCAAATCGATCCCGCTCCAGAGTACAGGCCTCGGTGTAACGCTCATTCCTTCGACGATAAATGCGAATCTGACCATCACCCCTGGTGAGACAAAACTGCGACTCGTCAGTGAAGAGCACTTTTTGCCAGTCCTGTCTGGTCCAGCGACGGTGGGTTTGTGCCCATAGGCAACGTTGTTGCCGGTGATGTCTGGTGAGGACCTGCCTTACAACAGGCCTACAAGCCATCAGTCCAGCCTCTCTCAGCCTATTGCGGACAGTCTGAGCCCTGATGGAGGGATTGTGTGTTCCTGGTGTAACTCGGGCAGTTGTTGTTGCCATCCTGTACCTGTCCCGCAGGTGTGATGTTCGGATGTACTGATCCTGTGCAGGTGTTGTTACACATGGTCTGCCACTGCGAGGACGGTCAGCTGTCCATCCTGTCTCCCTGTAGTGCTGTCTTAGGCGTCTCACAGTACGGACATTGCAATTTATTGCCCTGGTCACATCTGCAGTCTTCATGCCTCCTTGCAGCATGCCTAAGGCACGTTCACGCAGATGAACAGGCACCCTGGGCATCTTTCTTTTGGTGTTTTTCAGAGTCAGTAGAAAGGCATCTTTAGTGTCCTAAGTTTTCATAACTGTGACCTTAATTGCCTACCGTCTGTAAGCTGTTAGTGTCTTAACGACCGTTCCACAGGTGCATGTTCATTAATTGTTTCTGGGACATTGAACAAGCATGGGAAACAGTGTTTAAACCCTTTACAATGAAGATCTGTGAAAGACAGGGTCCTGAAAAAGGGACGTTTCTTTTTTTGCTGAGTTTATATGCATTGAGCTTGTCTGAAGCTTTCAGCTTATCTTGGATGAAATAAGGCAAATGCTTCAAGAGGGCGCCATAGATCTATATAACCAGAAGAAAAAAACCTGACGCAACTATTCTCCTCCCTCTCCTGATGGCTTTCGCAGATTCTGCCATTACTCTCCTGAAGTTGCCGGTAATAGGCGACACGAGGAGTCGGCAACCTTTCTCATGTGGAATGCCAATTTATCTTACCAATGCCAGTTATGGTTTATATATGCACATTTTCATGAAACAGTTTCATTTAATTTATAACAATGTCTTCATATCTTAAAATCATTGTTATGTGGTTAATCAACATCCTATCCAAATCTAAATGAAAAAATAACAATGACATTGCCAACGACATAAAAAATAGCCTACATAAAGCCAACAAATAAAAACATTGCAGCCTGCAGGTAGAAAATATCCTGATAAAAATAAATATCCTATAAATTACATTGGCTACACATGGCCTGTCTGCAACGAACTTGAAACATTTTCTCAACTATTAACTTGGGTGCAGCCCCAAGCTTGCACTAGCAACATTGTATAAAATATTCAGGGCGCTCAGTTTCCTGCACCAGTGAGCTCGGGACAGACAATGCTGTAGGCTATTTGCGCAAGGGATAAGAAGCACCTCTTGACTATAGCAGGGTATCACCGGAGCTCACAACCGGCACCTCAAATGTTCTAGTGCTTGAGCTCCTGTTCCTCATATAGAATATTAGCTCAAAAGTATTGTGGAGCACCTGCACCTAAAAATAAACAGTACCAGCACCCAAAATGAGCTCCGGAACCTATTTCAGTCCAAGTCAAGCACTGATAAGAAGTAATCAAGTAGGCCTATTTTATGACGTTTCCCCTGGATCAGAGCATGACATTTTTCAGTTTCACGCTGAGTGGTTATCGAAAGGGAGAGAGCTGGAAAGATTTTTCAAATATACTGTGGAATTATTGTAATTCTCAATGGATGTAGAAACAGACTTTGTTTGCTTGCTGTTCGAGGAGAAGACGACATTACTTTGAGAAGCTCCACAAGTCATTAGTGGTGGTGCGTTAAGCCAATCAGAAATACTATCAGATACCCAAATGGGCACATTTATATGCCTACATTTGCGCACAGGCCAGGTAGCCTAAAGGCCTACTTCTATGCGTGGCATCCTTACTCAACATTAAACAGGAGCACTCCAAACAAAAAGACAATGTCTAAATTGACAAAACTCATAAATGGAATGATATAAACCAAAACTTGTTAGGTTGTGCACTCTGCAAACAATGTGTCAACTCCGACAATGATAACGGGAAGACTGGAATAATAATATTGAATGCATTAAAATAAATTACCGTAACCAAAGTAACACACACTGTATATTAGAAATTATAGGAATTAACGGTAAATGTACTACTGGTGATATAAAATACCAGTCAAAAGTTTGGACACTCCTACTCATTCCAGGGTTTTTCTTTATTTTTACTATTTTCTACATCAAACTATGAAATAACACATACGGAATCATGTGTAAACAAAAAAGTGTTAAACAAATCAAAATATATTTTATATTTGAGATTCTTCAAAGTAGCCACCCTTTACCTTGATAAAAATAAAAAAATGAGTAGGTGTGTCCAAACTTTTGACTGGTACTGTATGTAATGGGGAAGTGATATACACTAACAATCAAATGCAAACAATTCACACAATGACGTTATGAAAAAATTAATGTGCACAAATTAGTGGGAGAGAACACATTCTGGAGAGAGGAGTGCATTGTGCATCTGGGCGTATGGTCAATCCAACATGGGCATTCATACTTCTTGTGCTTTGCAGAGCTGTTGTCAAAGAAGTGAGTTTTGTGTTTAAACACGTTAACCAATCATGTCAATGCGGAGCTATACAGAGCCCTCCACATTGTTACAAAATTTGGTAGGCGCATGGCGATGCGGTACGGAGCTCGATTTGGCCTCTGCATGTCTCTGGAGGCTCCGCAATTGCGTCACACCCTCCACTTGGAGCCTCCGACCATAAATTGGCTTTTAGTCTAGGCCTCCGCAATGTTCACTGAGAATTTTGGGGTCACTTAGAAATTAACTTGTTTTCAAAAGAAAAGTATTTTTTTAGTCTGTTAAAATAACATCAAATTGATCAGAAATACAGTGTAGACATTATTAATGTTGTAAATGAGTATTGTAGCTGGAAACGGCTGATTTTTTAATGGTATATCTACATAGGCGTACAGAGGCCCATTATCAGCAACCATCACTCCTGTGTTTCAATGGCACGTTGTGTTAACTAATCCAAGTTTATAATTTTAAAAGGCTAATTGACCATTAGAAAACCCTTTTGCAATTATGTTAGCACAGCTGAAAACTGTTGTTCTGATTTAAAGAAGCAATAAAACTGTCCTTCTTTAGACTAGTTGAGTATCTGGAGCATCAGCATTTGTCGGTTCGATTACAGGCTCAAAATGCCTAGAAACAAAGACCTTTCTTCTGAAACTCATCAATCTATTCTTGTTCTGAGAAATGAAGGCTATTCCGTGTCAGCTTCATTACATAGTACCCGCAAAATACCAGTCTCAACATCAACAGTGAAGAGGCGACTCCAGGATGCTGGCCTTCTAGGCAGAGTTGCAAAGAAAAAGCCATATCTCAGACTGGCCAATAAAAAGAAAAGATTAAGATGGGCAGAAGATCACAGACACTGGACAGAAGAACTCTGCCTAGAAGGCTAGCATCCCGGAGTTGCCTCTTCACTGTTGACGTTGAGACTGGTGTTTTGCGGGTACTATTTAATGAAGCTGCCAGTTGAGGACTTGTGAGGCATCTGTTTCTCAAACTAGACACTAATGTACTTGTCCTCTTGCTCAGTTGTGCACCGGGGCCTCCCACTCCTCTTTCTATTCTGGTTAGAGACATTTTGCGCTGTTCTGTGAAAGGAGTAGTACACAGCGTTGTACGAGATCTTCAGTTTCTTGGCAATTTCTCGCATGGAATAACCTTAATTTCTCAGAACAAGAATAGACTGACGAATTTCAGAAGAAAGGTCTTTGATTATAGCCATTTTCAGCCTGTAATCGAACCCACAAATGCTGATGCTCCAAATACTCAACTAGTCTAAAGAAGGCCAGTTTTATTGCTTATTTAATCAGAACAACCGTTTTCAGCTGTGCTAACATAATTGCAAAAGGGTTTTCTAATGATCAATTAGCCTTTTAAAATGATAAACTTGGAATTGTGGTTGCTGATAATGGGCCTCCGCACACCTATGTAGATATCCCATTAAAAATCAGCCATTTCCAGCTACAATAATCATTTACAACATTAACAATGTCTACACTGTATTTCTGATCAATTTTATGTTATTTTAATGGATTTTTTTTTTGTTGCTTTTCTTTCAAAAACAAGGACATTTCTAAGTGACTTCAAACTTTTCAAAGGTAGTGTATATTTGTTACTGCTCGACTAAAACAATTTCGGGCGACCAGCAGCCTAACGACCAAACAATCGACCAGTCGACTAATTGGGGTCAGCCCCAAATAAGATGACAGTTGGAGCTGTATCGTTAGATTTCAGCACAGCCTTTGATGTTATTGATTATAAATTGTTATTGAAAAAAAACAACTTGCTATGGCTTTACATCACCTGCCATCACATGATTGAAGAGTTACTTATCCAATAGAACCTAGAGAGTGTTCTTCAATGGAAGCTTCTCTAACGTCAGATATGTAGAGTGCCCTCCACTTATATTGGCACCCTTGGTAAATATGAGCAAAATGGGCTGTAATAAAAATGTCTTTGCTGTTTATCCTCTTGGTCTTTCATTCAAAATATTCACAAAAAAATCTAACCTTTAATTGAAGTAAAATTATTAAAAAAGATAAATGTGAAGTAAATGAAAGAAATATTTTTCTTCAAAACATGTGTGCCACAATTATTGGCACCCCTAGAAATTCTTATAAGTAAAATCTAACTGAAGTATATTCCCATGCATATTTTAAGTTTTAAGTTCACCTGAGTGATTAGGAATACTTAAGTGGTAAGCCATGACTTCCTGTTTCACTGGGGTATACATACGAGGTGACATACAGGCCAAGTTCCCAGAGTCATCCATCACTATGGGAAAGACCCGAGAATACAGTAACGATGTGCGACAAAAGGTTGTTGAGCTGCACAAATCAGGAAATTGCTGTGAGAAATAGCTCAATGATTGAAAATGTCCATTTCCACTATCAGGGCAATAATTAAGAAGTTTAAAGCAACTGGAGATGTTAACAATCAGCCTGGAAGAGGACGTGTGTCTATATTGACCCCACGCACAGTGAGGAGGATGGTTAGAGTGGCCAAAAAATCTCCAAGGATCACAGCTGGAGAATTGCAGACGTTAGTTGGGTCTTGGGGTCAGAAAGTCTCCAAAACTACAATCAGACGCCACCTACGTAACCACAAGTTGTTTGGGAGCGTTGCCATAAAAAAGCCATTGCTGTCATCAAACAACAATCTCAAGCACCTACAGTTTGCCAAACGTTACTGGAACTTTCAATGGGACCAGGTTCTATGGTCAGATGAGACCAAAATAGAGCTTTTTTGAAACAAACACCAGAGGTTGGTTTGGCGTAGACAGAAAGATATCCATGCAGAAAAGTACCTCATCCCCACTGTGAAATATGGTGGTGGATCTTTGATGCTGTGGGGCTGTTTTTCTTCCAAAGGCCCTGGACAACTTGTAAGGATACATAGTATCATGGACTCCATCAAGTACCAGCAGATATTACATCAAAACCTGACTGCCTCTGCAGGGAACCTTAAACTGGGCCTTGGTTGGATCTTCCAGCAGGACAATGATCCAAAACACACCTCAAAATCAACACAAAAATGGTTCACTGACCACAGAATCAAGGTTTTGCCATGGCCATCCCAGTCCCCTGGCCTAAACCTCATAGAAAACCTGTGGGATGAGCCGAAGAGGAGAGTCCACAAGCGTGGACCTCGGAATCTGAAGGATCTGGAGAGATTCTGTATGGAGGAATGGTCTCCCATTCCCTTGCCATGTGTTCTCCAACCTCATTACACATTATACGAGAAGACTCAGAGCTGTTATCTTGGCAAAGGGAGGTTGCACACAGTATTGAACGAAGGGGTACCAATAATTGTGGCACACATATGTTAGAAAAATACTTGTTTTATGTTAAGAATGTATTTCTTCTTTGAATGATTTTACTTTAATTAAAAGTTGAATGACCAAGAGGATAAACAATACATATATTATTTTACAGCCTGTTTTGCTCATATTTACCAAGCGTGCCAATATTAGTGGAGGGCACTGTACAGTGCGGTATCCCTCAGGGCAGTTGCCTTGGGCCGTTATTATTTTCTATTTTTTACAAATCATTTGCCTCTGGTCTCAGACAAAGCTAGAATGACTATGCATGCGGATGATTCCACATTCTACAGGTCAGCACCCAAAGCCAGTGAGCTCACTAAAATTCTAAATAAGGAGTTGCAGTCAGTATTGGAATGGGTGATTCATAATAAACTGGTCTTAAATACATCTAAATCTAAAAGCATTGTATTTGTTTCAAAACATTAAAAAAAAAACTCAATCTCAACTGGAGTTGTACATAAACTGTGACCATTAAGGAAGTTGAGTAAGCTAAACTCCTAGATATAACATTGGATGATCCATTATCATGGGCATGTCATATTGACAAAGTTGTTGTGAAGATGGAGAGGGGTATGTCTTTTATAAAAATATGTTCTGCGTTTTGACACAAAAATCAACTGTACTAGTTGTTCAGGCTCTGGTCTCATCCCATCTTGATAACTGTCCGCTAATATGGTCACGTGCAGCAACAAAATACCTACCAAAACTGCATCTGGCACAAAACTGAGCAGCATCCCTTGCCCTTAACTGCACCTACAGAACTAACAACAACAACATGCATACCAGTCTTTCTTGGTTGAGGGTTGACAAGAGATGAACTGCTTATCTTCTAGTTATGAGAAATATTACTGTGATAAATTCCAGATTGTCTGCATAATCAAATAACATTCAGCTCGAACACGGTTCCATAAGACATGCCAGCAGGGTAGGGCGATATGGCCAAAATATCATATCACAATATTTACAAAAAAATATAAGCTATTTCACGGTATTTTATGTTTTTGAATAATAAAAGTTGTAAATTTGCTTTGAGTAGTCCGTGAAACTACTGAAATATCACATTTATATAAGTATTCAGACCCTTCACTCAGTACTTTGTTGAAGCACCTTTGGTAGCGATTATAGCCTTGAGTCTGACGCAACAAGCTTGGCACACCTGTATTTGGGGAATTTCTCCCATTCTTCTCTACAGATCCTCTCAAGCTCTGTCAGGCTCTCCAGAGATGTTCGATCAGGTTCAAGTTCAGGTTCTGGCTGGGCCACTCAAGGACATTCAGAGACTTGTCCCGAAGCCACTCCTGCGTAGTCTTGGCTTTGTTCTTAAGATCGTTGAACTGTTGGAATGTGAACCTTCGCCCCAGTCTGAGGTCCTGGGGCAGGTTTTCATCAATGATCTCTCTGTACTTTGCTCCGTTCATCTTTCCCTCAATCCTGACTAGTCTCCCAGTCCCTGCCGCTGAAAAACATCCCCACAGCAGGATGCTGCCACCACCATGCTTCACAGTAGGGATGCCTACAACCTTCCCTGTGGCTCAGTTGGTAGAGCATGGTGTTTGCAACCCCAGCATGGTGTGTGCAACGCCAGGGTTGTGGGTTCGATTTCCACGGGGGGCCAGTACAAAAAAAAGAAAAAAAAAGAAAAAAATCTGCATGAAATGAAATGTATGCATTCACTACTGTAAGTCGCTCTGGATAAGAGCGCCTGCTAAATGACTAAAATGTAAATGTAAAATGTATTGGCCAGGTGATGAGCAGTGCCTGGTCTCCTCCAGACGTGACGCTTGGCATTCAGGCCAAAGAGTTCAATTTTGGTTTCATTATACCAGAGAATCTTGTTTCTTGTGGTCTGAGAGTTCTTTAGGTGCCTTTGGCAAACTCCAAATGGGCTCTCATGTGCCTTTTACTGAGGAGTGGCTTCTGTCTGGCCACTCTACCATAAAGGCCTGATAGTTGGAGCGCTGCAGAGATGGTTGTCCTTCTGGAAGGTTCTCCCATCTCTAAAGAGGAACTCCGGAGCTCTGTCATAGTGACCATCGGGTTCTTGTGCCACCTCCCTGACCAATGCCCTTCTCCCCCGATTGGTCAGTTTGGCCGGGCGGCCAGCTCTAGGAAGAGTCTTGGTGGTTTCAAACTTCTTCCATTTAAGAATGATTGAGGCCACTGCGTTCTTGGGGACCTTCAGTGCTGCAGAATTTTTTTTTGCTACCCTTCCCCAGATCTGTGCCTGGACACAATCCTGTCTCCGAGCTCTACAGAAAATTCCTTTGACCTCATTGCTTGGTTTTCACTCTGACATGCACTGTCAACTGTGGGACCTTATATAGACAGGTGTGTGCCTTTCCAAATCATATCCAATCAAATGAATTACCACAGGTGGACTCCAATCAAGTTGTAGAAACATCTCAAGGATGATCTATGGAAACAGGATGCACCAGACCTCAATTTCGAGTCTCATAGCAAAGGGTCTGAATACTTATGTAAATAAGTATGTAAATAAGTATTCCGACTTGCCTAGTTAAATAAAGGTTAAATAAAATACATTTTTAAAAATAAGGTATTTTTTATATTTTATAAATTTGCAAACATTTCTAAAAACCTGTTTTCCCTTTGTCATTTTGGGGTATTGAGTGTAGATTGACGAGGGGAAAAAATGACCCCTTTTAGAATAAGGCTGAAACGTAACGAAATGTGGAAAAAGTGAAAGGTTCTGAATTTCAATGGGTCTTTTTCCATTCTGATTGTTTTATACTGTTCAATTCAACCAAAATACATTTTCTGCATTTATCAATTTCCGCATTTCCTGCACTCATTTGAGGTCATTTCCACACTGAAACGTAGGGCTGCACAATATGGGCTTTGACTTGTGATTTAGAGAGAAACACTTGGGTGAACTGTTGGAATCATGGAAATATAATATTTATTCAAATTCTATCGTTAGAATATAATAGCTGTGGGGCTCCCGAGTGCGCAGCGGTCTAAGGCACTACATCTCAGTGCTAGAGGCATCACAACAGACCCTGGTTCGATTCCAGGCTGTATCACAACCGGCCGTGATTGGGAGTCCCATAGGGCAGCGCACAATTGTCCCAGCATCGTCCGGGTTAGGGTTTGTTCCGGGGTAGGCCATCATTGTAAATAAGAATTTGTTCTTAACTGTCTTGTCTAGTTAAATAACGGTTAAATAAAAAATTGTGGGCACTTTCAATACAGTGATTGACATGACAACAAATTAAAATGCCAGGGTGGAGTTATTGTGAAAAAGTAGGAACCAAAGTTTCCTAGGCACCCTATAATTTTTGGCTACATTGAATGTTTTCTCTTAGCTACTTCATGCATGTATAGCTAGTTACGTTTGCTCTGACTAGCTTACTAGGAAAAGACAAATTAGCTGTTTCAGATGTAAGAAACACAAACTAATAGTGTAATTACAGAACACTAGTGGATTTATATTAAGAAGCAAAGTGAAAACAGCATCGTTATCATCAACATAGTTGCATGTGCTGCATTTACCATGCAGAGGCTGAACGCAAGAGACTCGTGGTCGAGAAGGAACAGCAAATGCACTCCTTGAGTGACAGGGAGCGGGGCTGTGGAAAGCGGCATGGAGAGAGAGAGTGGAGAGAGATTACCTAAGTAGCGAAGTAAATTATAAAAATGGAAGTTACACACGGCGTATCACATTTAACAAACCAAACATTCAAATACCATTATAGAAGGTAGAGTAAAAACCCACACCGGTCCGTGCATCAATACCGGTATTTCGTAAAATACAGTATACCGCTCAGCCCTACACCAGGGGTCTCTTCACAGTCCCCAAGTCCAAAACAAATTCACGGTAATGCAGTTTTATACAGAGCCATGATCGCATGGAACTCCCATCTCCAATTACTCAATCAAACAGGAAAATTACCTTTAAAAAACAGATGAAAAAACAACTCAAGGAATGGCGGGGAGTGAGGGGAAACGCATATTATTTTTGTTGTTGTATTGTTTGTATTCTTTTTTTTATTGTTTGTATATCGTATTTTACATTTCTGTGACTTTCCTTGTCTGTCAGTGTTTTGTTACTTGTCATGTTGTGTATTTTTTGTGGACGCCAGGATGAGGAGCTGCTGCTTCTGCAAAAGTAAATGGGGATCCAAATAAACAAATAAGCTGTTCATGTTAGGGAAATGTTGCAACTGCCTGTAGTGTGCTCTTGTGTGTGTGTGTGTGTGTGTGTGTGTGTGTGTGTGTGTGTGTGTGTGTGTGTGTGTCTCCTTGGACCAGACGAGCCAGAACAACAATGTCAACGTCAGATGTGCCTGAAACGCATTCAATATTTTGAAGCGGGTAATAACCAGGGCTCACTGCTCAGATTATACTCTTTTTTAGTAAGGCGTTAGTGAATGAAAATAGCTACAAGACTTCAACATCAACTTTGGATTTGAACAATGCGCAATGAATCCACAAAGTCTGATCAAATGAGCAGAATTGCAAAAATAGACAAAGCTATATAATGACTTCAGTTAATGAGTGCTATATGTCAGTGTCATGGAAGTCACTTGTTACTAACTGACAGTACGCCTGTAAAAGGCCATATTGCTGGTGTGATTAGTTCTTAATGTCATATGATTTGTATTTAGTCTGATTATTAAATTATCACCGGGCACGAAGTTGGATAAACATACAGGAACAAGCTAGCTAACATGGTGGTAAAGTGAAAGGGGATGTCATGTCTTAGGTAGCTAGATAGATAAATTAATAGAATGAGGGTGGCATCACTCCACTATGTGAAACCCAATGCGGAAGTAAATAAAGCCTAATCATTTCTGCTAGGCTAGCTAGCATTAGTTTAGCGAGCCAGAATAGCACCTAAGCTCTGTTTTTTGCTCGGTCAAGATATTGAAAGGAGTAAAAACTGTTTTATTTACAAACTTACCTGGGCTTTTCAGGTTGTATTTGTTCTCCATTTTAACAAGTAAACTGGACTGAAAATGTAGCTAGTGTATGTTTACGACAGACAGCTGACTTTACTAGCTAGCTAGGAGCTAGCTAACACTGACTTTTGCTTCGTCTGAAACGTCCAAAACATTCGAACAATGTATTTGGTAAAGCTCAGCAACAGCTAAAAGTCGTATGCAGTTAGTTTGCTAACTGTCATATCAGTTAGTTAGCTACAACGTAAGTCCTGACGTGGCACAAGTTTGTTGTTCCACTAGTTTGGTGGGATGGTGACCTGTTCGAAGAAAAATGTTAGTCGTGTGATGTCACTGGAAAAATGTAAACAGGAAGTAGAAAAGTCAAGTTTTGAACAACAAAACTTTATTAAAATACACTTTATTTAATTCGTTCTCTCTCTGTGTGTGTGTGTGTGTGTGTGTGTGTGTGTGTGTGTGTGTGTGTGTGTGTGTGTGTGTGTGTGTGTGTGTGTGTGTGTGTGTGTGAGTAAGTGAGAGAGCGTTCATACTTGAGCCAATGCAGAATATTTTCCCATTTATCCAGAAACACTTTTAATGGGATTGCAGTGGCCTTTCATAGCTCCATGGTGAAACAGGATTAAAGGGAGGGCTTTGCGGCTGTGGTTAATGTAATCTCTGCAGTACCCCAGGACCCTCCCCTTTTACATCTTTACCCTCCAGTCGACTCTGTCTCTGTACTGCCAGCCAGCTGTCCCCCACCTCAGCCTGCCAACTTGCATCAAGGGGAATACGAGTACAGGACACAGGATTATATGTAATTAATCTTCATTTGATTAAATCCACCTCAAATGATTCACAAAATATGATGTAATATTTTCAAACATTATAACATTTTCAAATTATGTTATTTTGTGTGAGACTCACATTCAATACCAATGACTGCCCAGCAGCCAATTGCCAGCCATGTGTACATTACTAATGTAGCCCGACCACACCATGACTGCCTCCCATGTATAACATCATTATAAAAGACAGAATATAACAACTCTTGAGATATTTTTTTACCATAGATGTAGCTAACCCTGGCTCCACCAAAAAGTCAGCCCTTATTTGGATGACACACAATGGCCATGCATGGTGCTTATTAATCATGTTTGATTATAATTCAATTTGAACCACCCAGGGATGGGATTTCTTTCACCATGAATGAAGGGAATTGGACTTCTCTAAACCTAGGAGGACGCATCACCAGGCTCATGGACAGTAGACTTACTAAAAATGAGCCCTTTCATGTGTAAATTGACCCAACATTTACATATCCTAGGCACCTTAATTGAGGAGGACGGGCTCGTGGTAATGGCTGGAGCGGAATTAGTGGAATGGTATCAGTTACATCAAGCACATGGTTTCCATGTGTTTGATGCCAATCCATTAGCTCTGTTCCAGCCATTATTATGAGTCGTCCTCCCCTCGGCAGCCTCCACTGCACTTTCAACCACTTTTTTAAATGTTTTATAGAATTTTTTCAACAGCTTAATGTGCTATCTCTGTGCTTCATCTAATAGCACAACCAAATGACCTGGATTGGAGTTGAGATTACATTAAAAGTACATAGTCAAGTGATCAGTGCTGTTCAGAATTCTGAACATATATTTATATTGTGAAGATCTCCACAGACCTGCGACCTTTGCATGCTATCTTAAACATGCACGCTTTCTATGATTACATAATAATACTTTTGTAGTTACAGTAACCTCAATGTGGCCATTGGTGATTAACTCATTTTAAGGTTGAATAAAACTGTTACATTAGTTTGTAACATAGCCTTAACTTCAAGCCATTTGCTGTATTACAAAAGTCATATCGAATTGTGTTAGGTTGACAAAGCAACCAAATATCAACATTTAAAGGAGATGTATCTAATGCTTGGATAGTTTCATCTGAGCCACTGGCTTAGTCCTATTCTTTAACTTTTATATTTGGTTTAGTTGGAGACGTGAATCCAACAGATCATTTGTTAACTAGTTGAAAAAAAATCTAAGTTAAAGAATAGGACTAAATCAAATCAAACTTTAAATGAACTTTAAATAAAGTTTGATTTGATTTTATCCTATTATTTAACTTCGATTTTTGAAATGAAGACGTAAATCTAACATATGAATTATTAACTTAAGATCACATTTGACATCAACCAAAGCATGAAACCCTAGGCCTCTATATATTGTCTATTTTGGTCATTTTTGTTGAACCCTGAGTTGAATTGAAACAATAGCTGTTGATGACTTTACAAATGCTTTATAGGCCTAAATAATATCATTGATGATATGAGTGATAAAATATGGTTACATTTCATTTTCTCTGTTAAACCTAGCCTTTTGGAATGACTTCGATAGCAACAGTGAAATCTATTTAGTTATTAAGAGATCTCTCGATAATAATTCTCACAATAGCACTTTGGTAGTTGTCAAAGCTAAACAGGGCTGGACTTTGTTAAACTGGTAGCTGTAGATTGATCAAATCTCCAGTAGGAGGTGCTGCCCAGCCTATTGTTTATTTTTTCTGATATTGGATATAATGTTGAAGATCTGACATTGTTTCGAAGGCACAAATTCAACACATTTTATACAATGTTTGTCAAAGTTGAAAATTGGTTACCATGATAATATAATTCTGTGGTTGAAATATCATATGCTTATAACTAAATAAACCATATTGAAGTGTCTGGGCAGGATAAGCCAGTGTTTTTCAGGTGGAGGATTTAATCAAATTGTAGCAGCCCTTGTAGAAAAATCGAAGAGAACTTCAATACTTCTCTGAGAAACTGGGGCAGAAAATATGGTGAGAAAAAACATATCCCTATAAGAACATTAGCCATGCCTAGTTGCAAAGTCTGCCTTTACTTTAATGGCAGATTAAAGTCCCCAACATTTTGAAACAGAATATGTGCAGAATCAATCAATAAATCAATGAAATGAAATGACCACTCTCTACTGAATGTACACTAGTTGGATCTCACTATTTGGTTTGTCTCTATTTTCGTATTTAGAGTTGAAGTCGAAAGTTTACATACACTTAGGTTGGAGTCATTAAAACTCGTTTTCAACCACTCCACAAATTTCTTGTTAACAAACTATACTTTTGGCAAGTCGTTTAGGACATTTACTTTGTGCATGACATAAGTCATTTTTCCAACAATTGTTTACAGACAGACTATTTCACTTATAATGAATGCACTGTATCACAATTCCAGTGGGTCAGAAGTTTACATACGCTAAGTTGACTGTGCTTTTAAACGGCTTGGAAAATTCCAGAAAATGATGTCATGGCTCTAAGAAGCTTCTGATAGGCTAATTGACATCATTTGAGTCAACTGGAGGTGTACCTGTGGATGTATTTCAAGGCCTACCTTCAAACTCAGTGCCTCTTTGCTTGACATCATGGGAAAATCAAAAGAAATCAGCCAAGACCTCAGAAAAAAATTGTGGACCTCCACAAGTCTGGTTCATCCTTGGGAGCAATTTCCAAACGCCTGAAGGTACCACGTTCATCTGTACAAACAATAGTACGCAAGTATAAACACCATGGGACCACGCAGCCGTCATACCGCTCAGGAAGGAGACGCGTCCTGTCTCCTAGAGATTAACGTACTTTGGTGCGAAAAGTGCAAATCAACTCCAGAACAACAGCAAAGGTCCTTGTGAAGATGCTGGAGTAAACAGGTGCAAAAGAATCTATATCCACAGTAAAACGAGTCCTATATCGACATAACCTGAAAGGCCGCTCAGCAAGGAAGAAGCCACTGCTCCAAAACCACCATAAAAAAGCCAGACTACGGTTTGCAACTACACATGGGGACAAAGATCGTACTTTCTGGAGAAATGTCCTCCGGTCGGATGAAAAAAAAATTGAACTGTTTGGCCATAATGACCATCGTTATGTTTGGAGGAAAAAGGAGGAGGCTTGCAAGCCGAAGAACACCATCCCAACCGTGAAGCACGGGGGTGGCAGCATCATGTTGTGGGGGTGCTTTGCTGCAGGAGGCACTGGCGCACTTCACAAAATAGATGGCATCATGAGGTAGGAAAATTATGTGGATATATTGAAGCAACATCTCAAGACATCAGTCAGGAAGTTAAAGCTTGGTTGCAAATGGGTCTTCCAAATGGACAATGACCCCAAGCATACTTCCAAAGTTGTGCAAAATGGCTTAAGGACAACAAAGTCAAGGTATTGGAGTGGCCATCACAAAGCCCTGACCTCATCCTATAGAAAATTTGTGGGCAGAACTGAAAAAGTGTGTGTGAGCAAGGAGGCCTACAAACCTGACTCAGTTACACCAGCTCTGTCAGGAGGAATGGGCCAAAATGGGAAGCTTGTGGAAGGCTACCCGAAACGTTTGATCCAAGTTAAACAATTTAAAGGCAATGCTACCAAATACTAATTGAGTGTATGTAAACTTCTGACCCACTGGGAATGTGATGAAAGAAATAAAAGCTGAAATAAATCCTTCTCTCTTCTATAATTCTGACATTTCACATTCTAAAAATAAAGTGGTGATCCTAACTGACCTAAGACGGGGCATTTATACTATCATTAAATGTCAGGAATTGTGGAAAACGGAGTTTAAATGGATTTGGCTAAGGTGTATGTAAACTTCCGACTTCAACTGTATCTTCACCCAGAGACACTTTGAATCAGAATCGGAATCGGAATAACTTAATTCGCCAAGTACAGTAAAAGTACACATACCTGGAATTTTACTTAGTGAAAAGGTGCTGCCAGCAATAGACACATGTGCAGACAGAATACAGACAGGGATTTGCACAAAGTCAACATACAGAATCTACACTATAAATACAGTAAACACAAAACATACGTGTTTTAGAGAAACACTGCAGTAGCATACAGTCCGTTGCCCTGGATTTACATACGAGACAGTACTTTAGCAGTCATATTCTATTGCAAAGGAGACCACAGATTATTATTTTTTTGTAAATGTTTTTTGGAAATATTTAAATTGAGTGGTGTGTCAAGGTCATTTTCTTGACAAGAAAGCAAAAACCCGGGCAGTGTTTGACTAATGGTATCTTTCCATATCAATTTGCAAAGCACTATAAAGGGGATGGCCCTTGACTGACTCTTGTTTTTCCATATGAATTCACACTGCAAGTGTTTGTTATTTTGCTTCCCATACATTCTCTCCTTCATGCCAATATCATTAGGCACGTATGGGCGCAGAGGGCATTATGAAGTACGTTGCACCAAGTCATGCTTCAGTAGAGTCAATGCAGCACAGAGCCGTTGTCCTCTAACAGCTGGTTTCATACCCTGCTGCTATGATGTTTCTTTGCATTCTGCTGACACCTACTGGTCAATGTATTAATAGTTTTGCCCTAAATCTGCAAAATAATGCTGTGATTTTAATCGCATTTTACAGGTCAAATGCCCAGTGCAGTCAAAAACGTGATTTGCCTGTGCAATGGCCTTGAGATAGAGGCTGTTTTTCAGTCTCTCCGTCCCAGCTTTGATGCACCTGTACTGACCTCGCCTTCTAGATGATAGCGGGGTGAACAGGCAGTGGCTCGGGTGGTTTTTGTCCTTTATGACCTTTTTGGCCTTCCTGTGATATCGGTTGTTGTAGGTGTTCTGGAGGACATATTCACATAAACATCTGTCACCAATTGGATGGAAACCTAGCTTATAAGAGCTTTTTTTCAGTTTTCCCCTCCCTAGTCATACCACTCCGAGACTGTCCCTGCAAATTCTTGCTTGAGAATGTCTGGTCCAGCAACAGTGGGTTTGTGCCCATAGGCGACGTTGTTGTCCTCAATCCAGCCTCTCTCAGCCTATTGCAGACAGTCTGAGCACTGATGGAGGGATTGTGTATTCCTGGTGTAACTCGGGCAGTTGTTGTTGCCATCCTGTACCTGTCCCGCAGGTGTGATGTTCGAATGTACCGATCTTGTGCAGGTGTTGTTATACGTGGTCTGCCACTGCGAGGACAATCAGCTGTCCGTCCTGTCTTCCTGTAGCGCTGTCTTAGGCGTCTCACAGTACAGACATTGCAATTTATTGCCCTGGCCACATCTGCAGTCATCATGCCTCCTTGCAGCATGCCTAAGGCACGTTCACGCAGATGAGCATCGACCCTGGGCATCTTTCTTTTGGTGTTTTTCAGAGTCAGTAGAAAGGCCTCTTTAGTGTCCTAAGTTTTCATAACTGTGACCTTAATTGCCTACCGTCTGTAAGCTGTTAGTGTCTTAACGACCGTTCTACAGGTGCATGTTCATTAATTGTTTATGGCTCATTGAACAAGCATGGGAAACAGTGTTTAAACCCTTTATAATGAAGATGTGTGAAGTTATTTGGATTTTTACGAATTATCTTTGAAAGACAGGGTCCTGAAAAAGGGACATTTCTTTTTTTGCTGAGTTTATAGATTCTTATTCCATTCCTTTTCTAGATTTGTGTGTATTCTGTAGTTGTTGTGGAATTGTAAGATTACATGTTAGATATTGCTGAACTGTCAGAATTAGAAGCACAAGCATTTCACTACACTCACATTAACATCTGCTAACCATGTGTATGTGACCAATAACATTTGATTTGATTTGATTTTGTCTGCGCATACAGTTTGATATATAAATTAGATAAATCCAAGTTATGCACCACACTGCAACTGCCTCTGCAACGCAATGCTGCAAGGCAAATGCAGCGTTCCATTGGAAATTAATGTACTTGTAGTGTACCAAAATGCAATGACTCTGTCGGTGTGATCGAAGCATAAGGGAACTGCTTGTCAAGCGTACAGAAAAAATATACAGTATGTTGAAAATGTGTGAAATTGTGAGAGTAGTAATCAAAAGAAATTCCCATGTAATTGTATTTCCATTGTGAATTTATGCAACATACTGTATCTTGACAGGCAACATATAATTTCACCACATCAGTGCATTTGTTAAGATAATAATCCATATAAAGTACAATAATTTGTTAAATTATAGGGCACATGTGATCGTGAAACCATTGTTTAAATACTATTAAAGACGGAGATAATGGGAAATGAAATGAGAGATGGCTGATATTGCTCTGTTGGAAGATTTGGCACGTGCTGCATTTCTCAGAGAGCGTGTTTTTAGAGACAGGTGGGACTTTTTCGCAGACAGTACAGATTGGCTCATAAGATACCGTTTCCCAAAACCAATCATGTAGAATCTTTGCGAGGCTTTAAGACCTACTTTAAAAAGGCAAACACAAGTGCTATTCACCCTTCGGTTTTTGTCAAAGGGCACTTTTCAATTGGAGCTTGCCGAACGGCATTTGGTATTTATTAGTATTCCCACTAGCTGCTGCAAAAGCATCAGCTACTCTTCCTGGGGTCCACATGAAACATTACATAATACATAGTACAGAACATTATTAGTCAAGGACTGAAATACATACATTTGAAACGTCACACATAGCCTACATATCAGTACAAACACACAATATCTAGGTCGAATACATAGTACAGTGCAAATTACAATACAAGATATATAAAATGGCTGTGTCTCTTCACAGTCCCCTTTGTTCAGTAAGGTGTTCTTTTATCTGTTTTTTGAAACTGATTTTATTGCTACCTTGAGTTAGCTGGGGTGGCAGAGAGTTCATTGTAGTCATGGCTCTATTTAATACTGTGTGTTTCCCAACCTCTGTTCTGGACCTGGAGACTGTGAAGAGACCTCTGGTTGCATGTCTTGTGTTGTACCGATGAGTGTCCGAACTGTGTGCCAACGGCTTGAACAGACATTTCGGTACCTTCAACACATCAATACCTTGCACAAAGACCAATAGTGATGCAGTCAACTTTGAGCCAGGAGAGACTGACATGCATGTTACTGACACTTTCCCTCCGTGCACATCTAAGTGCGATACATGCTGCTTTGTTCTGGACCAACTGCAATTTACCTATGTCCTTCTTTGCCGCACAGGACCACACACCTGGGCAGTAGTCCAGGTGCTACAAAACTAAGGCCTGTAGGACCTGTCTTGTCGACTGAGATGTCAAGAAGGCAGAGAAATGCCCTATCATGGACAGACCTCTTCCCATTTTAGCAACCATTAAGTCTATATGTTTTGAACATGAACACTTGCTATCTAGGGTTACACCCACCAGTTTAGTCTCCTCAACTTGCTCAACAGATCTGAAGAAGGTTTAGTGTTGAGCGAGTGATTTGTCAGAAAAATTATGCTTTTAGTTTTAGAGATATTTAGCACCAGCCTATTGCTAGTTACCCATTCTAAAACTGACTAGAGCTCTATGTTAAGTGTCTACTTTATTTATTTTACTGTTGCAGCCGACGTGTACACTGTTGAGTCGTCAGCGTACATAGACAGACAGGCTTTATTCAAGGTCTGTGGAAGGTAATTTGTAAAAATAGAAAACAATAATGGCCCTAGCTGGCTGCCCTGTGGTACACCACACTTAACTGAACTTGCTTGAGAGAGGTTTCCACCTCACAGCCATCGATGAGCCAATGTTTTGGATGCAATCATCAGCAAAACGAACAGTAACACATACAATTTCCATACACCATCGCACAACAGGTTGAAATCAAGTGGGGTTTCTTTGCCATGGTGCCATCAATGAGTTCGCACATAGAGTAATGGAGTAATAAATGGCAGCCACATTGCCATAAAATAACCATACCAAAACGTTTTCAACTATGTGAACAGATAAGGTTTCCACTCTTATTGTGTGGAGGCGTATTGGTAAGTGTTGCCTACTCATTTGAAGTATATTTGCCATTGCTAAATCAACTTGAATTGTCCTAATGGTCCTCTCTTTGTAGCTGTGTTTTTATTTTTACTGGTCAAGCCACAACTGAGCGAGACCAATTTTTTTTGTAGCTTTTTTTGGTTGCACCATTGTATTACATGGTACCGCGTTGTAAGAACAGCTCAAATAAGCAAAGAGAAATGACAGTCCATCATTACTTTAAGACATGAAGGTCAGTCAATACGGAACATTTCAAGAACTTTGAAAGTTTCTTCAAGTGCAGTCTGACGGCTGTCGTGAGAGAGAGTAGACCAAGGTGCAGCGGAGTTAGTGTTCATCATTGCATTTAATTATAGAAAGAACACTATACAAAACAAAACAAGAAAACCGACAGCCAAACAGTCCTGTCAGGTGCAAACACTAAACAGAAACAATTACCCACAAAACCCAAAGGAAAAACATGCTCCTTATGTGTGACTCCCAATCAGCAACAACGAACTTCAGCTGTGCCTGATTGGGAGCCACACACGGCCCAAAACAAAGAAATACAAAAACATAGAAAAAGGAACATAGAACGCCCACCCAATGTAACACCCTGGCCTAACCAAAATAAAGAACAAAAACCCCTCTCTATGGCCAGGACGTTACAGTACCCCGCCCCCAAGGTGCGGACTCCGACCGCAAAACCTGACTCTGAAGTGCAGGGTCCGGGTGGGCCTTCTTACGGCGGCGGCTCAGGTGCGGGACGTGGCCTCTGCTCCACCCTCGGCGTCGCCCTCTTAGGTGGCGCACCTGGCCGTGCCGAAGGTCTGGTGGGCGACCCTGACTGCGCCCGGCTGGCGGGCGACCCTGGTTGCGCCCGGCTGGCGGGCAGTGATGGCTGCGCCCGGCTGGCGGGCGGCGATGGCTGCGCCCGGCTGGCGGGCGGAGATGGCGGCTCCGGCGGCACTGACCCAGGATTTACCAGGCTGAGGAGACATGTAAGAGACCTGGCCCTAGGCGCAGGCACAGGACTCTGGCGGCTCCGGACTGGCGGGTGGCTCTGGCGGCTCCGGACTGGCGGGCGGCTCTGGCGGCTCCGGACTGGTGGGCAGCTCTGGCGGCTCCGGACTGGCAGGCAGCTCTGGCGGCTCCGGACTGGCGGGCAGCTCTAGCGGCTCTGGACTGGCGAGACCCACTGGAGGCCTAGTCCAAGGAGGCGGCACAGGAGAGACCAGGATGGGGAGACCCACTGGAGGCCTGGTCCGTGGAGCAGGCACAGGACTGACCAGGATGGGGAGATCCACTGGAGGCCTGGTCCGTGGAAGCGGCACAGGAGAGATCAGGATGGGGAGACCCACTGGAGGCCTGGTCCGTGGAGCAGGCACAGGACTGACCAGGATGGGGAGACCCACTGGAGGCCTGGTCCGTGGAAGCGGCACAGGAGAGATCAGGATGGGGAGACCCACTGGAGGCCTGGTCCGTGGAGGAGGCACAGGCTTAACCAGGATGGGGAGACCCACTGGAGGCCTGGTCCGAGGAGGAGGCACAGGATAAAAAACCGGGCTGTGGGGGAGCACTGGAGTTCTGGTACGGACGCTCTTTACCCACACTCCAGGCTGAATGCCCACTTTAGCCCAGCACGGGCGGAGAGCAGGCATTGGGCGAACTGGACCCTCCCAGCGCCCTGGAGACACAGTGCGCAGAGCCGGTGCAGGATACCCTGGCCCGAAAAGGCGCACTGGAGACCAGACGCGCTGAGCTGGCACAACCCGTCCTAGCTCGAATCCTGCCCTCGCATGGCACTTGCGGGGGGCTGGTATGTAGCGCACCGGGCTTTGAACACGCACTGGGGACACCGTGTGCTCCACAGCATAACACGGTGTCTTACCAGTACCACGCTGCTTCCGGTAAGCACGGGGAGTTGGCTCAGGTCTACCGCCTGACTCCACCAATCTCCCCGTGTGCCCCCCCCCAAAAAGAATTTGGGGGCTGCCTCTCGTGTCTGCTGCGCTCCCTTTCCTCATACCAGCGCCTCTCAGCTATCGCCGCCTCGATATCCGGGCAGCGATAATCCCCAGCTTGAGCCCATGGTCCACCTTCGTCCAGTAATTCCTCCCATCTCCAGGAATCCTGAACGATCCTCTCCATTTTCTCCAAAGTCCATGAGTCCACATTCCTTTCCTTCTCCTGGTGCCTCTCCTACCTCCGCTGCTTGGTCCGTTTTTGGTGGGTAATTCTGTGACGGCTGTCGTGAGAGAGAGTAGACCAAGGTGCAGCGGAGTTAGTGTTCATCATTGCATTTAATAATAGAAAGAACACTATACAAAACAAAACAAGAAAACCGACAGCCAAACAGTCCTGTCAGGTGCAAACACTAAACAGAAACAATTACCCACAAAACCCAAAGGAAAAACATGCTCCTTATGTGTGACTCCCAATCAGCAACAACGAACTTCAGCTGTGCCTGATTGGGAGCCACACACGGCCCAAAACAAAGAAATACAAAAACATAGAAAAAGGAACATAGAACGCCCACCCAATGTAACACCCTGGGCGTTACATGCAGTCGCAAAAACCATCAATCGCTCTGATGAAACGCCACAGGAATGTAAGACCCAGAGTTACCTCTGCTGCAGAGGATAAGTTCATTACAGTTAACAGCCTCAGAAATTTCAGCCTAAATAAATGCTTCACAGAGTTCAAGTAACAGACACATCTCAACATCAACTGTTCAGAGGAGACTGTGTGAATCAAGCATTCATGGTCGAATTGCTGCAAAGAAACTACTACTAAAGTACACCAATAATAAGAAAAGACTTGCTTGGGCCAAGAAACACGAGCAATGGACATTAGACCGGTGGACATTTGTCCTTTGGTCTGATGAGTCCAAATTGGAAATGTTTGGTTCCAACCACCGTGTCTTTGAGATGCAGACTAGGTGAACGGATGATCTCCGCATGTGTATTTCCCACCGTAAAGCATGGAGGGAGAGGTGTTGTGATGTGGGGTTGCTTTGCTGGTGATACTGTCTGTGATTTATTTAGATTAAGGCACACTTAACCAGCATGGCTACCACAGCATTCTGTAGCGATACGCCATCCCATCTGGTTTTGGCTTAGTGGGATTATTGTTTGAATAGGTATAAAGCCAAGGTTGGCGATTTACTACCACTTGCAGTTCTAGAATGTTTGCTCATGATTATAATTCATTGGCTGATCCCTCCTGATGACCTAATAAAAAAAATGATAAAAATACATGGAACAGCGGGGACTGTGAAGAGACACAAACACAGGCATAGACACATGCATACACACACACACGATAACATACGCACTGTACACATGTCTTTTGTGTTGTACATGTATTTTGTGTTGGGATTATGACTTTGTCGGTGTAGAAACAGAGCAGTAGAAAGTGAAGCTCACTTTCTTGGAACTCGTAGAAAGAGAGGAAGATTTTTGTAGCACAGCAGCTAGCAAGCAGTGATGACGAGGGGAGTGCTGATGAGAACAAGGCGGCAGATCAAAGTCCCAAGGAGCTGGAGGTAAAGAGATTGGCTAGCATTGGGAAAATAGATGTTTTTGATGACATGCAAGAAAACCAAGCAGAAGTCAGAGTAGTCATACTTCTTGCGCTTCGCAGAGCTGTTGTGAAGGAAGTTGTCAAGGAAGTGAGTTTGTGTTTATACAGGACCCCCCATTGTTAAAAAATTAGGGTGCATGGCGATGCAGTACGGAGTTCGATTTGGCCTCCAGAAGCTCCACAATTGCGTCACACTCAGAATCGCATTGCGGAGCAAGCATAAATTGGCTGTTAATTGCAAAGCAAAATCAATACTGACCTCCTCTTATCAACTTCCCTTCACAAGTTTTTACGCAGACGACAGTGCCCCCATGTGGCCCGAGAAGTGCAACAGTTGTGACAGAGATGGTTACAAAGCAGAGGACTGCCATTTCAAAGACATCATTTGTCACAAATGCAATAGAGCATCCAGAGCAAAATAGTCACAACAGAAAAACAGAGAAAATGAAAGGGTTTGTGAATGCACTAGTAGAGAACAATGGCAGTGATTCCGAAGAACAATTCATTGGTACAATTCATTCTCCCAGCAGTAGCATAATATGGGTGACATCGGAAATCAAAGGCATACCCCTCAAAATGGAGCTGGATACAGGATCTGCAGTCTATAATTTCCACGGCTGTCTACATGAGCACTCCATGAGCACTTCAAGGCTATCATACTTAAGAAAACAAATGTGTTGCTGAAGACATTCTCAGGAGAGAGTTTGAGCCCAATGGGGGCATAGCAGGTCAGAGTCAGTTATGGGGAGCAAACACAGCAGTTACAACTGTATGTGGTGCCTGGAACTGGTCCCGCATTATTTGGCAGGGGATGGCTGTCCAAACATAAAGCTGAACTGGTGTGGAAAATTGGAAAACTGGAAAATTCTTCACACATCCCAGCCTGAAGAGAAAGGCACAGACCAAACACTGGAACACTTGCTGAAGAAATACGACACACTTTTCAATGGTCAGATGGGAACAGTAAAAGGCTTCACAGCCAAACTTGTAATGAGAGATGATGCAACCCCAAATTCACATCTTTTCTACACTAGATGGTGGGAAACATTTCAGTAAAGTCGACTTGAAACAGGCTTACCTGCAGCTACCGGTTGAAAAGAGCTACAAACATGTACCTGACAATAAGCACACAGAAAGGTCTATACAGGTATAACCGCCTGGTTTTTGGCATTGTATCAGCCCCAGCCCTTTGGCAACAAACCATTGACCATATTTTGCAAGGAATCCCAAGAACCCAGTGTATCCTGGATGACATGATCATAACAGGGCACACAGTCAAAGAGCACCTAGCTAACCTGGAAGAGGTCCTGAGAAGACAAAGAGTATGGACTACAGGCAAACTTACAGAAGTGTGAGTTATTTCAAAGACAAGATTGAGTTCTGTGGACATGAAATCGACCGCAATGGATTGCACAAAACACAGGACAAAATTGATGCAATGGTCAGGCACCATGACCGCAAAATGTGACACAAGTTAGATCTTTCACTGGACTGATCAATTACTACAGAAGATTCTGAAAAATTATAGGAAACAGCAGTGGACAGCACAGTGTGAAAATGCGTTTCTTAAGGCAAAACAGCTCAACACATCTGAACAGGTCCTGATGCATTACGACCCTGAACTGCCAATAAAGTTGGCTTGCAATGCGTCCCCTTATGGCCTTTGCGTCGCAAACTTTGAATGATGCAGAGAAGAACTACTCACAAATCGACAAAGAAGCACTGGTGCTAGTGTGGGGCGTCAAGAAATTCCACACACACCTTTCACGCTGGTTACCGATCATCAGCCGTTGCTTTACATTTTCAGTCCAAAAAAGGGCATTCTAGCCATGACAGTGGCCAGGTTACAGCGCTATGCCTTGTTCCTTGCCGTTGATATGTATGACATTGAGTTTAAGTCAACGTCCCTCTACACAAATGCAGATGGATTGTCCAGACTGCCCTGTACAAGAGAAAGACAAAGGAGTGTGGATGCAGTGGATATTTTCCATACCTTTCAGCTCGAGGCACTACCTGTCACAAGCACAGTTATCAAATGGGAGACAAGGAAAGATGGGACATTGTATAAAGTATACATCTACACCATGTCAGGAGGGCCAACTATGGGCAGAAAGGAGCTGGCACCGTATTTCCAGCAGAGAAATGAAATTAGAACTCACAAAGGATGTTTGATGGGGAATGATATTCATGATACCCCAGAAACATGAGGTTTTGCAGCAAATAAATGAAGGACATGTTGGAATTGTCAAAATTAAGCCGCTGGCGAGGAGCCACTTCTGGTGGCCCGGTCTGGGTCAACAAATAGAAAACATGGTGAAGAACTGTAGCGGATGTTTGGAAACCCTTCATATGCCTGCTCCTGACCCAGTCCACCCATGGCAGAGAATTCATGTGGACTACGCCTTTGAAAAGCAGTTATTTCTGGTCATAGTTGATGCCCATTCTAAATGGCCAGAGGTGTTTGGCACTGACTCCTCCACCTCAGCTCAGACTATAGAGTGTCTCAGAACAATGTTTGCATGCTTCGGATTGCCTCTGCAGCTGATAAGCGACAATGCGCTAGCTTTCGTAAGTGACTACTTTACAAGATTCATGTCAGTAAACAAAATCAAATACTCAACCTCAGTTCCATACCACCCTGCCATCAATGGGCTGGCAGAACACTTTGTGGAAACCCTAAAGCAAGGATTCTGTGCAGCGAAGCAAGGATTCTGTGCAACAAAGCAAGGATTCTGTGCAGCAAAGTGAGACAAAGGGACTTTGCAAACTAAATTTGTACTGAATCACCCCACATGCCACGACAAATGAAAGCCCAGCAGCACTGATGTTCGGGTGGCCTCTCCGCACACAGCTGGACATCATGAAGCCAAACAGGCACAATGAAGTGCTGAACAAACAAGCAAAGATGCTCTCCGGCAGCCGGGAGTGCCACATCTCCGAACAGGACAGGAAGTGATGGTGCGGGACTAGCGTAAGCTATAATGGAGCAAGCACACACTGAGGATGTGCAGGAGCCTCCAGATAATCAAAGGCGCTACCCGGAATGACAGCACCGTCCACCAGACAAACTGGACTTATAAACAAACAAACAGACAAAAAACTAAGACTGTTCAAGTTCAAGTCAAAGAAGCAAAATGACTACAACAAGTTCTGTGAAATGTGTTGGGTTGTACTGCTCTCCTGACTGGTCTACCCAAGAAAGCCATTGGTCAACTGCAGAACATACAGAATGCTGCAGCACGGGTACTGACCAAGACCAGACGGAGAGCACACATTACACCGGGTTCAAGGTCTCTGCACTGACTGCCTGAGAGATTTAGAATTCATTTTAAGATTCTTCCATTGGTTTTTATTAAATCAATCCACGATTGTGCACCCCAATACATGTCAGACATGCTTTTAAGATATGTACCTAGTAGGTCTGTCACGTCTACTCCCGCTCCTCCCCTCTGGCGTTCGACATCACCGGTATACTAACCACCTGTCCTGGGATCCATCATTACGCACACCTGGCATCAATCATTACGTACACCTGCACGTCATCATGAAGCACACCTGGATTCCATTACCTCCCCTATATCTGGCACTCCCTTAGGTTCTTTCTCCAGTCAGTATTGTTCCGGTGTTTATGCATAGGCACTACTGTAATGTTGTCTTGTTCCATGTTTGTTGTTTTATTAAACGTTTCACCTGCACCTGCTTCTCGACTCTCAGTGTCTCCGTTACAGAATACTGACTCCAAAAATGGAAGCAGTAGGAAAACAGAATCTCTTCCAGACGGTCGAAGAGCAGGGATACCTTCTACGTCAACACCAAGACCAGCTGGCACAACTGGAGACAGCTATGGAAGAGGTTCTTCGCAGTGTGCAACATCTCAAACATACCCGGGAGGCGTTGCCATCAACTAGCAGAGGATACTCTACAACCAGTCGACCCAGCAAGCCAGCACAACAGCCCATTCAGCAACCCACTCAGGTCAGCAATAACCGTTTGTCCCTCCCTGATAAATATGACGGCACACCATCTAAATGCAGTGGCTTCCTACTTCAGTACTCCCTCTACTTTATGCACCAGATGGGAGCCCCCACCACCGAGAGGTCCAAGGTTGCCGTGGTTATTTCTCTGCTGACTGGGAGATGTTGGAATGCGCCACGGCCATCTGGGAGAGAGAAGAGGAGGAGGTAGATTCATATGAGGGGTTCATGGCTCTGTTCAAATGCATCTTTGATCATCCCCCGGAGGGCAGAGAGGGGGGTGAGCACATACTCCAATTATGGCAGGGGGACCAGATGGCTGCCGAGTACGCGCTCACCTTCCAGACAGTAGCAGCATCCAGCAGATGTAATGAGCCGGAGCTTCGTACGCTATTCAGAAGAGGTCTGTGCGAGGAGGTCCAGACGGAACTGGCCCGTCGAGATGACAACCTCTCCTTAGACTCACTCATTGCGATGGCCATACGTCTGGATAACCTACTTCAGGAGCGTTGGTACTCTCATCGCTTCTCTCCATCCCTCAGTGAAAACTCTGGATCAGAGCCTGAACCCATGGAGGTAGGGGTCACGCCTCCCCATTGCAGGGCGACGCAGATGGAGACAGCTGGGGCTCTGTCTGTATTGTGGTCAAGGAGGTCACCAGCACCAGCGGTGTCCGACACTTCCTTATTCCGGGATCCACAAGAGCAGAGGGACAGTCACGTGATCTTCCACTAGTTGATAGTCCCTCATATACTGTGTCTACAGCGTTAGTGGATTCCGGTGCCGCAGGGAACTTTATTGACAAGACTGTTACCTCCTCTCTTAACATAATCTCATATCCGTTCTCCTCTCCTTTCCCGGTTCAAGCCCTCAATAATCGGCCACTCCGGAATCATCAATCACATCACCCAACCACTCACCCTCACCGTGGAGTCCATTTATACCCTTTATCACCAGTGCATCAGTTCACAAGATCATCCAAGGCCTCCCTTGGCTTCAACGCTATAACCCCACCATCTCATAGTCAAGGATAAGAATCACAGACTGGTCACCTGTATGCCAAAGGATCTGCTTCCCCTTCCCCTGTGGTTCCATGTCAGTTGAGAGTCCTGTGGTTGCCCTTCAACCCAACATCCCGGAGGTATACCAGGACCTGCAGGAGGTATTCTCCAAGACCTGCGCCACCTGTCTTCCTCCTCATCACCCCTGGGATTGTGCCATAGACCTGCTGGCCTGGGTCTCAGCCACCGACAGAGGGTAGATGCGCTCAGCCCCTCTGTCGGTGGCTGAGACCTAAGCCATGGAGGATTACATCCAAGAGGTGCTCCAACAAAGTTTTGTTCGCACATCCACTTCTCCTGCATCGGCTGGTTTCTTCTTCGTGGCCAAGAAGGATAGAGAGTTACGTCCATGTATTGATTACAGAGAATGAAATCACCACGAAGTACCGTTACCCTCTCCCTTTGGTGCCGGCAGCCATCGAACAGCTCTGCGTGGCCCAGTTCTTTACCAAACTGGACCTGCGGAGTGCATACAATCTCATCTGCATCCAGGAGTGGGATGAATGGACGACTGCATTTAGCATGATGTCTGGCCACTACGAGTACTTGGTGATGCCATTTGGCTTAGCCAATGCTCCATCAGTGTTCTAGGCATTTGTTAACGGGGTGTTCAGGGACATGCTCAGATGCCAGGTGGTAAATCGATGACATCCTGGTCTACTCGGCTACCCTGGAGGATCACATCACTCACGTTTGAGCAATCCTGGAACGCCTCCTGGCTAACCACCTGTTCGTCAAGGCTGAGAAGTGGCAAAAAAAATTGGGCTACCAAATCAGCCCGCCGTTTCATCAAGAACTTTAGCTCCGTCGCCGCCTCTCTCACCTTTCCTCAAAGGTGGTCCCTGTAGGTTGGTGTGGAGCCCAGCAGCCGACGAGGCCTTCAGTCTACTCAAGGGAGGTTTCACCTCCGTCCCATTACTCAAACACCCAGATCCCACGATGAAGGTGGATACTTCAGACGTGGGCTTGGGGGCAGTTCTGTCTCAACAACAGGGTAATCCACAGAAATTATATCCGTGTACATATTACTCTAAGAAACTGTCTCCTGCAGAGAGGAATTACGACGTTGGTGATCAAGAGCTCCTGGAGGTGAAGTTGTAGGGCGCCAAGGAACCATTCGTCATCCTCACCGGCCATCGGAACCTGGAGTACATACAGACAGAGAGAAGGCTGAATCCGCACCAAGCAAGGTGGGCTCTTTTCTTCACAAGGTTCGACTTCACGCTGACCTATCACCCAGGTTCAAAGAACACCAAGGCCGATGCCCTGTCGGGAGAGGGTCCTGTCCAGAATGCACCTATAATCCCATCCTCCCGAGTCGTAGCTCCTGTGGTCTGGGATGTAGATGTGGACATTATCCAGGCTCTGGAGAGGGAGCCCGCACCCACTAGCTGTCCTCCCGAGCTCATCTACGTTCCCACAGGGATAAGGGATTGGCTGCTAACCTGGGCACACACAGCTGTCGTCGCTGGACATCCATGTATTTCTCGCACTACCTAATCCATCTCTGAGAAGTACTGGTGGCCCAGCTTGGCGCAGGATGTCACTCGCTACATCAACTCCTGTTTCGTATGTGCCCAAACCAAATCCCCACGGAACGCACCAGCAGGTAAACTAGTCCCAGGTCCCATCTATCCATTGACTTTGGTACTGCTCTCCCCTCTGACGGTTTCACCACCATTTTGGTGGTTGTGGATTGATTTTCAAAATCCTGTCGTTTAATCTCTCTTTCTGGTCTCCTTACTGCTCTCCAGGTTGCTGAGGAACTACTCCAGCAGGTCTTCTGGCATTATGGCCTTCCGGAGTGCATCGTCTCCAACCGTGGCCCCAATTTACATCACGGGTATGGAGAGCCTTTATGGAGAAGCTTGGGGTCACGGTCAGCCTCACTTCTGGTTATAAGCCTCAATCCAACGGGCATGTGGAGAGGACGAACCAGGAGCTGGGGCAGTTCCTGAGGAGTAACTGTGAGGACCGGCAGAGAGAGTGGCTCGATTCCTTCCATGGACGGAGATGCCCAGAACTCACTACGTCACTCCTCCACTGGGTTGACCCCCTTCCAGTGTGTTCTGAGTTTTCAGCCGGCCCTGGCTCCGTGGACTCCTGGCCAGACCAAAGCTCCTGCGGTTGATGAGTGGTTCAGGCGCGCAGAAGAAGTGTGGAGTGATGCTCACGTGAGACTCCAGTGCGCCGTCCACAGTCAAAAGGAGCGGGCAGACTGCCACCGCAATGCGACCCCAGTGTACCACTCTTGGGATTGTGTCTGGCTCTCTACCAGGAACCTCACACTCCGCCTGCCCTGCAAAAAGCTGAGCCCCCGGTTTGTGGGGCCGTTAAAGTTTCAGATGTTAGGTTTACACTTTACAAGTTTGGAGGCTCATCTGAAAATGTTCTACCTTGCTTGCTGCTTTGATATGGTCACCCTTGGGTATTGTTAAGTGACGTACATGTCTTAATGACCTGCATCAAATTACAACCACTGTAAACTCGATGAGAGGTATTGACCGCTATATCATATGTCTCAAAAGAATGGGGTGATTTATACTTTGTAGTAACACACAAAAATCTGACACCGAAGGATAACCTAAGGCGATACTCCAACTTTACCCTCAAAGTACAGTCGGTTACAGTATTGCAGAGAATCATCGGCAATTCTACAGTTACGGAATTACGCAGATTTTCAATTTAAAATGTATACCCTTATGTTACCTGGGTGATGAGATAATAGAAAAGCACTTCCCTGAATTATTACTTCTCAGGGTATGCTTGCTTTTTAGTAACTGTACACATCACAGTTAATGCAGACATAACATGTTTAATACTCCTAAGCTGTTACCCTGTCTGATGTGGGCAAACAAAACCTCTGTGCCAACGTAAGCCTTGGCTACAGGTCAACACCTTCACAAGTATCTCTCACAGCGCCCATAAAACCCTGTGGATAACAGCAGCTGGTAGGTCCAGGTTACAACCATATCCACATCTCCAGGGCGTAGAGGAGTCACAAAGGGCTCGCTCTCCCACAGGCAGAGATATCTGTGCATGTGCACACTCCTTAACAGTGCCACTTGGGTAGCCTTGGCTCCGAACTCTTAGCTCACATCATGTAGTTGCAAGCCTATGACATAGGCTAGCACTTAAGGTGCCACTCTCCATGACGTGGTTTCTGTGTATGAAACTGTATCCCTTCAGTAAGGGTATGGCACCCAAACATTTTATCTGGAATGTGAGGACACCACCTCTCAAGAAAGGTGAATTTGTGGTTGCCACATTCTCCCACAGAAGCTGTTGGGCAGTTGATCAAGTTCTAGTAATATTATCCTCTTTCCTCCCCTCCTATGACTCTCCAGAGAGCAGTGGTGTTGGACACTTCCTGGTGCCTCACTCCCTCCATTGCTGCTTCCCAAACAAGGTCATTACAGTTTTGTGAAATTCATTTTTAGTTCTATTACTTTTTAGAATAAAAGAATTATCAGTTTAGTTTGTTAGTTTTCACACTAGATTTACTATATTTTATTTAGTTTCATTTTGATAAAAACATTTGTATTTCGTTTTTATATTTCGTTTTAGTGTTAAGGACATGCTTGGGAGGCTAGGAGCCATTTATGTAGTTTGTTTTATGTGATGCCACTTCTTGCCACTGGGGGGCAGTAAAACATAAATTGATGGACCATAGACTTGGATAGACATAACATCTCTGTATCTGTGTCACGATGGCATCTGTGAGAGGCCATCTCCATCTTGAAATAGTAAATGTTTTTCTTCACAAGTAAAATTCATTGGCTGATCCCTCCTGATGACCCGGCTGTCACGACTCCAACCGGGTCATCAGGTCATGCCAACCACGTCATCAGGAGGGATCAGCCAATGAAGTTGGTTGTCCCTCCCAGTTAACTAAATCAAAATGGCGAAAGTCCTCAATGGCGGTGCCAATGCTAACACAGGCTTTTGGCCACTAGAGGACTCCATACAACTCCATGGCCAGGACATGGGTTTGGTTAGGTTTAAATTATAAATCAATCCTAATGTGACTTGGATTTAAAGGGCAAGCGCCTAGACTGTTTTGCTAGTACAAACTGGGATATGTTCCGGGATTCATCCAATAGCATTGAGGAGTTTACAGTCACGGGCATCATCAATAAGTGCTTAGACGATGTCGTCCCCACAGTGACTATAAGAACGTATCCAAACCAAAAACCATAGATTACAGGCAATATCCGTGCTGGGCTAAAGGCTGGAGTTACCGCTTGCAAGGAAGGGACACGAAAAAGAAAAGCCCGCTATGACCTCCTACGAGACGTCAAACATGCAAAGGACAATATAGGAGGAAAGTGGAATCCTATTACACCGGCTCTGATGCTTGTCGTATGTGGCAGGGCTTGCAGAAGATAATGGATTACAAAGGGAAACCCAGTCTTGAGTTGCCCAGCCATGCAGAACTCCCAAATGAGCTAAATGTTTTTTATGCTTGCTTCGAGGAATACAACACTGTGCCTTACGTGAAAGCCCCTGTTTTTCCGGATGACTGTGTGTGAGAAAAACGTTTAAACAGGTTAACAACCAGTCCACTGGTCCTCCAGATGGAATACCAGGGCGCGTTAAAAAAAAAGCATTTTCAATATCTCCTTGTCCCAGTCTGTAATTCCAACATGTTTCAAGGTTACCATCATTGTTCCTGTTCCCAAGAGTTCCAAGGTAACCTGCCTAAATGACTATAGCCCTGTAGCACACTTGTAATTATGAAGTGCTTTGAAAGGTTGGTCATGACACACATTAACACCATCATCCCAGACACCCTAGACCCACTCCATTTCACGTCGCCCCAAAAGATCCACAGATGACGCAATCTCAATTGCACTTCACACTGCCCTCTCCCACCTGGACAAGAGGTGAAGTAACTATGTGAGAATGCTGTTCATAGACTACAACTCAGCGTTCAACACCATAGTCCCCTCCAAGCAACTGGATCCTGTGAAGCCCCAGATGGTGAGGGTAGACAACAACACCTACGCTATGCTGACCCTCAACACTGGGGCCCCTCAGGGATTTGCGCTTAGTCCCCTCCTGTACGCACTGTGCAAATGCACCGCTACTCTATATATGCACACCATACACACACACTCACTCAAATCAATTGTATTGGTCACATACACATGGTAAGCAGATGTTATTGCGAGTGTAGCGAAATGCTTGTGTTTCTAGTTCCGACAGTGCAGCAATACCTAACATGTAATCTAACAATTCCACAACAACTACCTAATACACACACATCTAAGTAAAATAATGGAATAAGAATAAATACATATAAATATATGGATGAGCAGTGACAGAGCGGCATAGGCAAGATGCAATAGATGGTATAAAATACAGTATATACATATGAGATGAGTAATGCAAGATATGTAAACATTATTAATGTGGCATTATTAAAGTGACTAGTGATCCATTTATTAAAGTGGCCAATGATTTCAAGTCTGAATGTAGGCAGCAGCCTCTCTGTATTAGTGATGGCTCTTTAATAGTCTGATGGCCTTGAGATAAAAGCAGTTTTTCAGTCTCTCGGTCACATCTTTGATGCACCTGTACTGACCTCACCTTCTGGATAGTAGCGGGGTGAACAGGCAGTGACTCGGGTGGTTGTGGTCCTTGATGATATTTTTGGCCTTCCTGTGACATCGGGTGCTGTAGGTGTCCTGGAGGGCAGGTAGTTTGCCCCTGGTTATGCGTTGTGCAGACCACACCACCCTCTGGAGAGCCTTGCGGTTGTGGGAGGTGCCATTGCCATACCAGGCAGTGATACAGCCCGACAGGATGCTCTTAATTGTGCATCTGTAAAGGTTTTAGGTGACAAGCCACATTTCTTCAGCCTCCTGAGGTTGAAGAGGCCCTGTTGCCTCTTCAACCCTCTTCTTCAGGTTGTTTTCCTGACACCACACTCCGAGTGCCCTCACCCTGTAGGCTTTCTCGTCGTTGTTGGTAATCAAGCCTACTACTGTTGTGTCATCTTCAAACTTGATGATTGAGTTGGAGGCGTGCATGGCTACGCAATCATGGGTGAACAGGGAGTACAGAAGGGGGCTGAGCACGCACCCTTGTGGGGTCTCAGTGTTGAGGATCAGCAAAGTGGAGATGTTGTTTCCTACCTTCACCACCTGGGGGTGGCCCGTCAGGAAGTCCATGACCCAATTGCACAGGGCGGGGTTGAGACCCAGGGCCTCAAGCTTATTGATGAGCTTGGAGGGCACTATGATGTTGAATGCTGAGCTATAGTCAATGAACAGCATTCTTACATACATCCTCTTGTCCAGATAGGATAGGGCAGTATGCAGTGTGATGGCGATTGCATCATCTGTGGACATATTGGGGTGATAAGCAAATTGAAGTGGGTCTAGGTTGACATGTAAGGTGGTGATATGATCCTTGACTAGTCTCTCAAAGCACTTCATGAAGACAGAACTGAGTGCTACGAGGCGATTTTCATTTAGTCATTTAGTTCAGTTATCTTCGCCTTCTTGGGTACAGGAACAATGGTGGCCATCTGGAAGCATATGGGGACAGCAGACTGGGATAGGGAGAGATTGAATATGTCCGTAAACACACCATCCAGCTGGTCTGCGCATGCTCTGAGGATGCCGTCTGGGCTGGCAGCCTTGCGAGGGTTAGCACGTTTAAATATCTTTCTTACGTTGGCCACAGAGAAGGAGAGCCCACAGTCCTTGGTACCAGGCCGCGTTGGTGGCACTGTATTATCCTCAAAGAAGGTGTTAAGTTTGTGTGTAAGCAAGACGTTGGTGTCTGTGATGTGGTTGGTTTTCCTTTTGTGGTCCGTGATTATCTGTAGACCCTGCCACATACATCTCGTGTCTGAGCCATTGAATTGCGACTCCACTTTGTACTGACATTTCGCTTGTTTGATTGCCTTGCGGAGGGAAAAACTACACTGTTCGTATTCGGCCATATTCCCAGTCACCTTCCATGGTCAAATGCGGTGGTTCGTGCTTTCAGTTTTGCGCGAACGCCACCATCTATCCACGGTTTCTGGTTAGGGTAGGTTTTAATAGTCACAGTGGGTACAACATCACCTATACACTTCCTTATAAACTCACTCACTGAATCAGCGTATACGTCAATATTATTCTCTGAGGCTACTTGGAACATGTCCCAGTCCGCGTGATCAAAACAATCTTGAAGCGTGGTTTCCAATTGGTCAGAACAGTGTTGAATCGTCCTTAGCACAGATACATCCTGTTTGAGTTTTTGCCTTTAGGAAGGGAGGAGCAAAATGGAGTCGTGTTTAGATTTGCTGAAAGAAGGGCGGGGGAGGGCCTTGTATGCATCGCGGAAGTTAGAGTAGCAGTGATCCAGTGTTTTTCCAGCGCGAGTGCTACAGTCAATATGCTGATAGAATTTAGGTAGTCTTGTTCTCAAATTTCTTTGTTAATATCCCCAGCTACAATAAATGCAGCCTCAGGATATATGGTTTCCAGTTTGCATAAAGACCAGTGAAGTTCCTTCAGGGCTGTCGCGGTATCAGCTTGAGGGGTGATATACACAGCTGTGACAATAACCGAGGAGATTTGTCTTGGGAGATAATATGGTCGGCATTTGATTGTGAGGAATTCTAGATCAGGTGAAGAAAAGGACTTGCGTCCCTGTATGTTGTTACAATTACACCATGAGTCGTTAAGCATGAAACTTAGATCCCCGCCCTTCTTCTTCCCGGAGAGATGTTTATTCCTGTCGGCGCGACGTACAAAGAATCCAGGTGGCTGTACTGACTCTGACACCATATCCCGAGAGAGCCATGTTTCCTTGGAACAGAGTATGTTACAATCCCTGATGTTTCTCTGGAAAGCAACCCCTGCCCTAATTTTGTCTACTTTGTTATCTAGAGATTGGATATTAGCGAGTAATATACTCAGAAGCGGTGGGTGGTGTGTGCGCCTCCGAAGTCCGACCAGAAGACCGCTCTGTCTACCTCTTCTCTGGCAACGTTGTTTTGGGTCAGCCTCTGGAATCAGATCAAATGCCCTGGGTGGTTCGGATAAAGGATCCGCTTCGGAAAAGTCATTCCTGGTCGTAGTGCTGGTAAGTTGACGCCGCTCTGATATCAATTAGTTTTTCCCGGCTTTAAGTAATAACACTTAAGATTTTCTGGGCTAACAATGTAAGAAATAATGCATAAAAAACTAAATATTGAAAAGTTTCCTAAGGACTAGAAGCGAGGAAGCCTTCTCTGTCAGCGCTCACACACACTACATTGACACTCCCACACAAAAGCCACACACATTCACATACACTACATAAGCACAGACAACACACTCTCGCATACCGACACAACACGCACATACTGTATATACATATAACACACACACGCGCACACACACACACACTTTTACACTCATCATTTGCTGCTGCTACTCTGTTCTTTATTTTACTCTTATGTATCCTGATGCCTAGTCACTTTACCCTGCCTTCATCTACCTAAAATACCTAGTACCTCTGCACATTGATCTGGTACTCCCTGTATACAGCTCCATTCTTGTGTATTTTATTTGATCCTTCTGATGTTATCATTTTCTATTATTATTTTTTAACTCTGCATTGTTGGGAAGGGCTCCTAAGCAAGCATTTCACGGTAAAGTCTACACCAGTTGTGTTCGACTCGTGACAAATACAATTTTATTTTAAGAAAAATGGTGGACGGAAACTATCTTGCCTATGTTTTAACCAATCACAAGTTTTTTTTTACTTTAGTAGTAGGTGTAAGAATAATCAAATACCTTTAACAGAAAGAGTAAGGAAAAAACAACAAATGAAGTCATGGCACATTTGACATGTTATGTTTATACAATATTAAACATGTATCACTGACTAACCCCTTCAAATAGGGTTCATAAAAATAGCTGCAGCAACTGCAAAAACATAAGCAATTCAACACTTTTCACAAATCTATCAGTTCACAGCCAGGCAGCTTGTGTGTGTGTTTCTGTTCAACTGAATAAGATTTATCTTCAAGAAGCCTGATGACAGTTGTCCACAGACAGAGAATATTCTCTTCACGAAAGCTTGGGATGCAGGGTCAGAAACCAGATCCAGTGCCATAGAACACAGCTTTGGATAAACAGCCAATACTTGCCTGCCAGAGGTGGAGAGGTGACTCTGTAAACATGCCCCACTTTACCTCTTCCAGGTATTTCTGCAGCTCACACTGGTACTTAATGCCCTGCCAGGTTAACCCTACGTCTGGACAGTGACCTCAAAATAATATTTGATGCGAGGAAGCTATAATTCTGAAGCACTGTGGTCGAGATGATTGCTGGATTCATCGTGCTGGCATCTTCCTGGGGTCCCGCTACGCCACGGCAGTACTCTCTGATTTGCTGAAGTACAAAAGTGCTTCCCTAATCAGTGGCTCCATCTCTGTTGAGTGAAGTGCCAGAGACGCACTTGGGTCCATCAGGCAAGCTGCTGCAGGGGTTGGAACAAAGTTAGCAGCCAGAGGATTCCGTATGCATGCGAAGCGCTCACACAGTGACTTTAGGAGGACCTGCGCCAACTGTTTTGCAACAGCAGTTGACTGCAAGTGTGCCTCAAGGTTGAAAAGGCATGGCACCACATCAGACAGCGACTGGCTTAAAAACTCTGACGCGTTTCGGCTGCATGACCTTCGTCAGGGAGTACAAAGATATGTACAAAGTACAATGTCCTCTTTTGAACAGCTTTTTCCAATCAACCCTGATTTGAAGAGGGAGGGGTTACAGAATTCATTGGACAGCACCTAGTAAGCAATAATATACCCATTTAAAATGAGAAATACTGTAGATATTTTATCAAATGCTAAGCAAGGCTAGAAGTATTAGAACCCCTAGTTGTAATGTTGAATATGACTGTGCAAAGTGGTAAGAATAGGAAGTCATCTATTTTATAGTACACTAGAACACAGCAAACATTGACTATAACAGTCTAAACATAGCTGAGTCCACTAGATGACAACAAAGGGACATCTCACAAAGGGACCTCTCACGACCCTACAGGAAATGTGAGAAATCCATATCTTAATTTAAACCAAGGTATTTAGTGGCCTGTAGTTTGTAAATCACAAAACCTTCCCTTTGGTTTAGCTGTTTAAGATGGTCCCATTTTTGAATTGAGGCCGGAACATGATCAATACCCATAGCTTGTATGGAGGCAGGGTCGCCATGGTAGTCTTCATTGCCTACCCGTATGGCGTACTTGTGTTCTGCTAAGTGGTCTTGAAGGCGTCTCTTTGTCCTTCCAATGTAGAACACCTTGCACTGTGGATATTACAATCTGTAGATGACATGAGTGGTTTTGCAGTTAATTAAATGGTTGACTTGGTACTCCATTTTAGAAGCTGTGTCAACAAAATACTTTTTCTGTGCAATATTTCTGTAATGGTTGCACTGGTTGCATTTAAAAGAGCCCCTGGGTTTGTGCTCTAGTCAAGTTTTTTGAGAGTCACCAGGAAGATAGCTGTGGACTAATTTGTTATTTAGGGTTGACATCTCTTAAAGCTTTGGACCGGTAGTTCTGGGAAGACTTTGTGTAGAAGCGTATCACTTTGGATGATTCCCAAATTATTTTAAATGATTATTTTAATGTTCTTTGCTTCAATGCCTCAGTGCTTTAAATTAAATTGTTTTTCCAATTTTTGTTTTTATTATAGTTTTAGTTTTCATTTACTACAATAACCTTGGTCCCAAATGAGTCATGACACCCTATACACCTATACAGTGCACTACTTTTGACCAGGAGAATTTGGGACACAGACCATTACTCATCCTCCTCAAGGGGAATGCTGGGCTTGTGGTGTAGGAAGACACCTGACAGTATGTGGGGACCCATGTTCATACCATGTTGATGGATTTGTCACTGTTCAGAAGACAAATCACTGGCAACGTAAGCCTACATTGTATTGTGACACTTGAGTGAAGAGGGTGGTTTTCTGGCAACCAAGCTGTTTGATTGAAATTAACTTTATTTTTAAATGTAAGGAAGGTCTATTTTGTCTGACAAAAAACCCAGAAATGAAATACCAGTGAATTGATTAATTATGATATATTTTTTTTATAAGACATCTCCAGGTAAATTTGAAGTTAATTGGTACAAAACTGTGTCACGCCCTGACCATAGAGAGCCCTTTTATTTCTCTATTTTGGTTAGGTCAGGGTGTGATTTGGGTGGGCATTCTCGATTTTGTAGTTCTATGTTCCATTCTATGTTTTCTATTTCTTTGTTGTTTGCCCAGTATGGTTCCTAATCAGAGGCAGCTGTCTATCGTTGTCTCTGATTGGGAATCATATTTAGGCAGACCTTTTTCCCTCCTTCAGTTGTGGGATCTTGTTTTTGTACAGCTCAGTTTAGCCTGCAGAACGTGACGGTCGTGTTCGGTTGTTTCTTGTTTTGATTTAGTGTTCTGAGTTAAAATATTTATCATGAGCACTCACCACGCTGCACCTTGGTCTCCTCTTTACAACGATCGTCACACACTGATACTTTCTAAACCTCTTTATTGGTCTATTTTTACCTTGTGAAAATCTACACATACTTTAGTTCCAGAGAGAAGTAAAATAACTAGTTTGACAGACCCATTTATCAGGTTTGGTTGTGGCTCATGTCTTTGTGGTTAGATCAGATGAAGCCCTTTGGGCCACACAGGTCCAGATTCTTCTCACTCATGTAATGTAAATGTTTGGCTACTTTTGAGGACTTTGCAGTAATTTTTGATCAAGCATTATTTAGAAGGCAAAATCATCATGTTATTGAACAATTTCATGGGATTATAACAGTTTTGTCTGTAGAAATATGTGATTACAGTAAAGTGTGCTTTATTTTCTTGATCAAAGTAAGTATTTCCTTCAATATCAAATTGCGTTCTCAAGGAAGCCGTTGTCTTAATCTTCCAGTATGTAAAGACATAACACAAACCATGGAGGAATGAGACATCCCTGTTTTCAGACACCGATATCCAGGGCCGCCGGAAATCATGTGGCGAGGCAGGATTTGCCACAGCACTTTTCAATCAGGTGTTGCAGCGCCACACCGCTTTTGATTTAGTTTAATAAAATATACTGACGCAAAGCATTAAGAGGGACAAAGTGCTGTTTTTTAGACACATTTTCCTCATGATTTGTCAACTCGCTTACTATTTCACTGTCCTTTACATCGGAGTGCTGCTGCAAGCGCTTTGCATGTCTTGATCAATCAGATTCACGGAATAGCAGGTCACGTGGGCCGGGCACAACGCACAAAGCTCAAGGCGCGCTTTCCACTTTCCTTTGGTATTTATTTAGCAAGCGTGATAACACATCACTCACATAAATCATCACATACAGTGCCTTCAGAAAGTATTCACATCCCTGGATTTTGTTGTTACAAAGTGGGATTAAAATGAACAAAAATATACATGCAACAATTTCAAAGATTTTAATCAGTTACAGTTCATATAAGGAAATCAATCGATTTCACATGAATGGGAATACAGATGTGCATCTGTTGGTCACAGCTACCTTAAAAAAAGGTAGGTGTGTGGTTCAGAAAACCAGTCAGTATCTGGTGTGGCCTCTATTTGCCACATGCAGCAAGACACATCTCCTTCGCATAGAGTTCATCAAGCTGTTGATTGTGGCCTGTGGACTGTTGTCCCACTCCTCATCAATGGCTATGCGAAGTTGGTGGATATTGGTGGGAACTAGAACACGTTGTCGTACACGTCGATCAAGAGCATCCAAAACATTCTCAATGGGTGAAAGTTCTGGTGAGTATGCAGACCATGTACATTTTCAGCTTCCAAGAATTGTGTACAGATCCTTGGGGCAGTGATGGCGGCGAATGAATGGCATGACAATGGACCTCAGGATTTAGTCACGGTATCTCTGTGCATTCCAATTGCCATCAATAAAATGCAATTGTGTTCATTGTCCGTAGCTTACTATATCATCGGATGGGGCCACAGTGTCTCCTGACCTCTCCTGTCTCAGCCTCCAGTATTTATGTTGCAGTAGTTTATGTGTCGGGGGCTAGGGTCAGTCTGTTACATCTGGAGTATTTCTCTTGTCTTATCCGGTGTCCTGTGTGAATTTAAATATGCTCTCTCTAATTCTCTCTTTCTTTCTTTCTTTCTCTCTCTCTCTCGGAGGACCTGAGCCCTAGGACCATGCCTCAGGACTACCTGGCATGATGACTCCTTGCTGTCCCCAGTCCACCTGGCCGTGCTGCTGCTCCAGTTTCAACTGTTCTGCCTGCGGCTATAGAACCCTGACCTGTTCACCGGACGTGCTACCTGTCCCAGACCTGCTGGAACCCTGACCTGTTCACCGGACGTGCTACCTGTCCCAGACCTGCTGTTTTCAACTCTCTAGAGACAGCAGGAGCGGTAGAGATACTCTCAAAGATCGGCTATGAAAAAGCCAACTGACACTTACTCTTGAGTTGCTGACTTGTTGCACCCTCGACAACTACTATGATTATTATTATTTGAACATGCTGGTCATTTATGAACATTTGAACATCTTGGCCATGTTCTGTTATAATCTCCACCCTGGCACAGCCAGAAGAGGACTGGCCACCCCTCATAGCCTGGTTCCTCTCTAGGTTTCTTCCTAGGTTTTGGCCTTTCTAGGGAGTTTTTCCTAGCCACCGTGCTTCTACACCTGCATTGCTTGCTGTTTGGGGTTTTAGGCTGAGTTTCTGTGGGTTTCTGAGATATCAGCTGATGTAAGAAGGGCTATATAAATACATTTTATTTTAATTTGATTTGATATGTCTGCCCATACCATAACCCCACAGCCGAAACGGAGCAACGTTGACATCAGCAAACTGCTCGCCCACACGATGCCATACACCTGTCTGGCATCTGTACAGTTGAAACCAGGATTCATCCGTGAAGAGAACACTTCTCCAGCATGCCAGTGGCCATCGAAGGTGAGCATTTGCCCACATGATGAGCATGCAGATGAGCTTCCCTGAGACGGTTTCTGACATTTTGTGCAGAATTTCTTCGGTTATGCAAACCCACAGTTTCATCAGCTGTCCGGGTGGCTGGTCTCAGATGTTCCCCCACATGAAGAAGCCGGATGTGAAGGTCCTGGGCTGGCGTGGTTAAATGTAGTCTGCGGTTGTGAGGCCAGTTGGACTTACTGCCAAATTCTCTAAAACGGCTTATGGTAGAGAAATTAGCATTCAATTATCTGGCAACAGCTCTAGTGGACATTCCTGCAGATAGCATGCCAATTGCACACTCCCTCAAAACTTGAGACATCTGTGGCATTGTGTTGTGTGACAAAACTGCACATTTTCTAGAGTGGCCTTTTATTGTCCCCAGCGCAAGGTGCACCTGTGTAATGATTATGCTGTTTAATCAGCTTCTTGATAAACCACACCTGTCAGGTGGATGGATTATCTTGGAGAAGGAGAAATGCTCATTAAAAGGGATGTAAACAAATTTGTGCAAAACATTTGAGAGAAATATGCTTTTTGTTCGTATGGAACATTTCTGGGATCTTTTATTTCAGCTCATGAAACATGGGACCAACACTTTACATGTTGCGTTTATGTTTTTGTTTAGTGTATAAAATGAATCCCTAATTTCTCATCTCTGAAGCAGCTAAGGGAACACCTCCCTCTCTCTAAACTCAGTAGTTCTAAACCTGCGACTGCCTCCTGCCTACTGCTCTCTACACTTATGACAGAATGACCGACCCAAGAGAACAGGAAGCAGCAGGACATCCCGACCTCTCCGCTATAGGAGCGAGCTCCTATACCACAACTCATGCCTGGAGCACCTCGGGACTGCCATGGACAAGGTGCTCCAGATCGTACGCCAGCTGTAGGCTACACAACCACCTTCCCAGCTCCTCGCGGTCGATCCAGCCACCCCACCACCATCTACATCACCCGGTCCAATCAGCAACGTCCACCTGCCCCTCCCGGAGCGATTTGACGGCAATCCAGCTCACTGTAGGGGGTTTCTCCTGCAGTGTGACCTCCACCTTGCCCATCATGCCGGGACAGCCTCCATTAGGGACAAGGTGGCCTTGTTGATCTCGGTGCTGACAGGCCGGTCTCTGGAGTGGGCGCACGCATGGGAGAGAGACGGTCCAGAAGTGCAGTCCTATGAGTGCTTCACCCAACTCTTTCATGCTGTTTTTGACCACCCTACAGAGGGCCAAGAGGGAGGTAAGAGTCTCCTCCGTCTATGCCAGGCGTCCAAGACAGCGTCTGAGTACGCTCTGTATTTCCGGAAGGTGGCTGCGTCCACTGGCTGGAACGATCAGGCCCTGTTGACGGTTTTCCGCAGAGGTCACACTGCCAGTTGGTGTCGGGTTGGTTTCTCTGGGAGTCGAGGCAGCAGGCAGGGCACTCTGGCGTCACCCCAGGTGAGAAAGCACCATTCTCACCTAGAGCCCTCTGTTGCACACCTGTTTTTGTTTGTTACTTTTCCTGAGTTTTCCCCGCATTCCCAGCATAAGGCGCTCGTCGATTCAGGCGCGGCTGGAAATTTTATAGACAGATAATTTGCCCATAGGTTAGGGATCCCCATCGTTCCAGAGGCTATGCCCTTCCCAGTTCACGCCTTAGACAGTCGACCACTAGGGTCAGGGTTGATTAGGGAGGCCACCACTCCTCTGGGCATGGTGACGCAGGGGGGTCACACGGAGAAAATCAGTCTCTTCCTCATTGACTCTCCAGCGTTTCCCGTGGTGCTAGGCCTACCCTGGTTAGCTTGTCATGACCCCACTGTTTCATGGCAACGGAGGGCTCTCACGGGGTGGTCGCGAGAGTGCTCGGGGAGGTGTTTAGGGGTTTCCGTTGGTGCTACTATGGTGGAAAGTCCAGACCAGGTCTCCACCGTGCGCATTCCCCCCGAATATGCCAATTTGGCTCTCGCCTTCTCCAAAAAGAAGGGGACTCAATTACCACCCCATCGACAGGGGGATTGTGCGATAAATCTCCTGGTAGACGCCGCACTTCTCAGGAGTCACGTGTACCCCCTGTCACAGGCGGAAATGGCGGCTATGGAAACATATGTCTCTGAATCCCTGCGTTAGGGGTACATTTGGTCCTCCACTTCACCCGCCTCCTCGAGTTTCTTTTTTGTGAAGAAGAAGGAGGGAGGTCTGCGCCCGTGTATTGACTATCGAGGCCTAAATCAGATCACTGTGAGGTACAGTTACCCGCTACCTCTTATCGCCACTGCGATTGTCAATGCACATGGCGCGCTTCTTCACCAAACTGGATCTCAGGAGCGCTTACAACTTGGTGCATATCCGGGAGGGAGACGAGTGGAAGACGGCGTTCAGTATGACCTCAGGGCACTATGAGTACCTCATCATGCCGTACGGGTTGACGAATGCTCCATCAGTCTTCCAAGCCTTTGTAGACAAGCTTTTCAGGGACCTGCACGGGCAGGGTGTAGTGGTGTATATTGATGACATTCTGATATACTCCACTACACGCGCCGAGCATGTGTCCCTGGTACACAGAGTGCTGGGTCGACTGTTGGAGCATGACCTGTACGTCAAGGCTGAGAAATGCCTGTTCTTCCAACAGTCCATCTCCTTCCTAGGGTACCGCATTTCCTCCTCAGGGGTGGAGATGGAGAGTGACCGCATTGCAGCCGTGCATAATTGGCCGACTCCCACCACGGTAAAGGTGCAGCGGTTTCTAGGGTTTGCCAATTACTACTGGAGGTTTATCCGGGGTTTTGGTCAGGTAGCGGCTCCCATTACCTCACTGCTGAAGGGGGGACCGGTACGTTTACAGTGGTCTGCTGAGGCGGACAGGGCTTTTGGTCACCTGAGGGCTCTGTTTACCTCGGCTCCCGTGCTGGCCCATCCTCTTTGGCATTCATAGTGGAGGTGGACGCGTCCGAAGCTGGGATAGGAGCCGTGCTCTCTCAGCGCTCGAGTACGCCACCGAAGCTCCGCCCCGTGCTTTCTTCTCGAGGAAGCTCAGCCCGGCGGAGCGAAACTATGACTAGGGGGACCGGGAGCTGTTGGCTGTCGTCAAGGCCTTGAAGGCGTGGAGGCATTGGCTTGAGGGGGCTAAACACCCCTTTCTCATCTGGACTGACCACCGCAATCTGGAGTACATCCGGACAGCGAGGAGACCGAACCCTCGCCAGGCAAGGTGGGCCATGTTTTTCACCCGTTTTGTTTTCAGCCTTTCTTACAGACCAGGTTCCCAGAACGTGAAGGCAGACGCACTGTCCCGGCTCTATGACACAGAGGAGCGGCCTGTGGATCCCACCCCCATACTCCCGGCCTCCTGCCTGGTGGCGCCGGTAGCGTGGAAGCTGGACGCGGACATTGAGCAGGGGCTACGTGCAGAGCCCACTCCCTTCCAGTGTCCCGCTGGGCATCTGCACGTTCCGTCTGCTGTCCGTGACCGGCTGATCTATTGGGCCCACATGTCACCCTCCTCTGGTCATCCAGGCATCGGTCGGACGGTGCGCTGTCTGAGTGGGAAGTACTGGTGGCCCATGTTGGCTAAGGACGTGAGGGTTTATGTTTCCTCCTGCTCGGTGTGCGCCCAGTGTAAGGCTCCTCGGCACTGCCCAGAGGTAAGCTACACCCCTTACCCATTCCACAACGGCCTTGGTCGCACCTGTCGGTGGATTTCCTCACTGATCTTCCTCCTTCACAGGGTAACACCACAATCCTGGTCGTTGTGGACCGGTTTTCTAAGTCCTGCTGTCTCCTAACTCTGCCCGGTCTCCCTACGGTCCTACAGACTGCAGAGGCCCTGTTTACACACGTCTTCCGGCACTACGGGGTGCCTGAGGATATAGTGTCTGATCAGGGTCCCCAGTTCACGTCTTGAGTCTGGAGGGCATTCATGGAATGTCTGGGGGTCTTGATCAGCCTTACCTTGGGTTTTCACTCCAAGCGTAACGGGCAGGTGGAGAGCGTTAATCTTACATCTAGACGTTCCGCTAGCGGAACACCTGCTCCAATATCCAATGATGGGCGTGGCGCGAAATACAAAGACCTCGAAAATCCAAAAACTTCCATTTTTCAAACATATGACTATTTTACAGCATTTTAAAGACAAGACTCTCCTTTATCTAACCACACTGTCCGATTTCAAAAAGGCTTTACAGCGAAAGCAAAACATTAGATTATGTCAGCAGAGTACCAAGCCAGAAATAATCAGACACCCATTTTTCAAGCTAGCATATAATGTCACAAAAAACAAAACCACAGCTAAATGCAGCACTAACCTTTGATGATCTTCATCAGATGACACTCCTAGGACATTATGTTATACAATACATGCATGTTTTGTTCAATCAAGTTCATATTTATATCAAAAAACAGCTTTTTACATTAGCATGTGACGTTCAGAACTAGCATTCCCACCGAACATTTCCGGTGAATTTACTAAATTACTCACGATAAACGTTCACAAAAAACATAACAATTATTTTAAGAATTATAGATACAGAACTCCTTTATGCAATCCCGGTGTCCGATTTTAAAATAGCTTTTCGGTGAAAGCACATTTTGCAATATTCTGAGTAGATAGCCCGGCCATCATGGCTAGCTATTTTGACACCCACCAAGTTTGGTACTCACCAAACTCAGATTTACTATAAGAAAAATTGGATTACCTTTGCTGTTCTTCGTCAGAATGCACTCCCAGGACTTCTACTTCATCACCCAATGTTGTTTTGGTTCCAAATAATCCATAGTTATATCCAAATAGCGGCGTTTTGTTGTGCGTTCAAGACACTATCCGAAGGGTAACGAAGGGTGACGCGCCCGGCGCGTTTCGTGACAAAAAAAATTCAAAATATTCCATTACCGTACTTCGAAGCATGTCAAACGCTGTTTATGCGATTTTTCTCGTAAAAAAGCGATAATATTCCGACCGGGAGTCGTTGTTTTCGTTCCAAGACTGAAAATGTAAACATGGAGTCGTCTCGTGCACGCGTGCACCAGTCTCATTGTTCTCAGATCGACCACTTACCAAATGCGCTACTGTTTTTCAGCCGTGGCCTGCAAAGTCATCATTCAACGTTCTGGTGCCTTCTGAGAGCCTATGGGAGCGTTAGAAAATGTCACGTTACAGCAGAGATCCCCTGTTTTGGATAGAGATGACAAAGAAGGCCAAGAAATGGTCAGAGAGGGCGCTTCCTGTTTGGAATCTTCTCAGGTTTTGGCCTGCCAAATGAGTTCTGTTATACTCACAGACACCATTCAAACAGTTTTAGAAACATTGGATTGTTTTCTATCCAAAGCTAATAATTATATGCATATTCTAGTTTCTGGGCAGGAGTAATAATCAGATTAAATCGGGTACGTTTTTTATCCGGCCGTGAAAATACTGCCCCCTATCCATAACAAGTTAACAAGGATGTGAGTATTTGCCAGGACAGGCCGGGTAAGTGGGCGGCGTTCGTGCCCTGGGTTGAGATGGCCCAGAACTCGCTCCGCCACTCCGCCACTCCTCCACTAACCTCTCCCCCTTCCAGTGCGTACTGGGTTATCGGGGAGTTGGCTCAGGTCTCCATCCTGACTCTGCCCAACTCCCCGTGTGCCCCCCCCAAAACATTTTTTTGGGGTGCCTCTCGCACTTGCCTCTCGGCGCGTATAACGCCTTGTAATGGCGCCGCTCCGCCTTGGCTGCCTCCAGCTCCTCCTTAGGGGGCCGGTACTCCCCAGCCTGGTGCCAAGGTCCTGCCCCATCCAGGATCTCCTCCCAGGTCCATGACTCCTTATAGCCCTCCTGCTGCTCTTTCCTCCGCTGCTTGGTCCTGGTTTGGTGGGTGGTTCTGTCACAAGTGTCGGATGGAGTAGACCAAAACGCAGCGGGAATGTGTATACTCATCTTCCTCTTTATTTTAGGAAGAAACGTGAAAACAAAAAATAACAAAACAACGACGAAACAGTCCTGTAAGGCTACTAGGCTATACATGGAACAACCACCCACAAACACAAGAGAAAATAAACCCATATAAATATGGCCTCCAATTAGAAGCAACGACAACTAGCTGCTTCTAATTGGAGGTCGTTCCAAAAACTAACATAGAAATAGAACAATTAGAAATACGAACATAGAAATACAAAACATAGAACAATACAAAAAAAACAACAACAACACAAAACAAACACACCCCTGCCATGTCCTGACCAAACTACAATAACAAATAACCCCTTTTACTGGTCAGGACGTGACATTCAGCTCATGAAATAAATGTTTTAACGTCACACTTAGCTTCATGGTGAAATCCCTGAGCGGTTTCCTTCCTCTCCGGCAACTTAGTTAGGCTAGACACTTGTATCTTTTGTATTGATAAACCATCTTCACCACGCTCCACCACGCTAAGTAATTTAGGCAAAATATACATTTTAGAGGTTTCCAAGGGAACTCAGATTGTAACAGAGATGTGAAGGACAAGAATAAAATAAAATACAAATTATTGATAGTTTTGGTACAGTTCCCTCTCGTTCATGTTGTAGGCTACCACTTTTTCCAAACAGATTTGTGTGTTAACACATTTAATTGCTTAGTTTCAGAATGTTGTATGCATTTAGACTTTGAATATTCTATAATCCCAGCAGTAGCCTATTAGTAAAAAAAATACCACACCGAATCTATACGCTGATTATCTGACAGTCCCTCCTAGTGTTTTTAACCCAATAACAACTGCTAAGTCCCAAGACCGCTTTACAAATCCTCAAATAAAAACTGGATTAATTAAGACGTATTATTCAGGGGTTTCTGAACTGGGACTGGGAGAGATAGAACCTGGAATGAGAGAATTCCTAAGCCATGATGACAGTGTGGCAACATGTAAACATTCCCCAGAGGTCGGCCAAGCCCTGTTACTGCTGTAACCCCTCACTGACCCCTGACAGGGATCATCCCTGAGCTACTGAAGTAACCTACTATACACACATCTGAGTAGGGAGTTTAGTAAACAACTTCTTATTGAGCGACAGCTGTCCATTTCATTCCCTTATGAAATTGAATATCATATGATATATGATACAGTATAGAGACATTTAAATACATAGGCTATCATTTAGTGTTTGTGTAGGATAATGTAAAATGTGCTGAAAAACCACCCATGTAACAATCTGCTACCTCAGTTTGTAGTTCAAGTAAACATTATGATCCAGATTTGGATAATCTTGCATGCCCCAATTACCTAATTTAGGTGCTTGTTCAGTAGGATTTTGCAAAACTGATTGTTGGTTAATGAAATACCCTCTTTCAGACCCAGAGAAAACAGTTGTTAAAATGGCTGGTTAATAAATAACTAGGGTGGTAGAGTGTAGACAGTAAGGAATTTCATAGCATGAGGAGCCTGTTGAGCATACAACTGAAATGACAGGGATTGCCTTTCACTTTCTAGTAGGAAATAAAGTGACTGGCCAGTGACACGGTTGACGCGTACTGGACTGTGTCTCTTTCCAAACAGTTGAATCTTATCAGCGCTCCTTCATTTCACCTCATTAACAGAGGCTGTCACGAGCTATTGATATGCAAATTGGACTGAACGGGCGGTAGTGTCAAGACATACTCGGACGGAGTTTACTTGGGACTCAGTGCGCGTCGCTGCGGACCCTATGTTTTTACTCTCTGCCTGGATAAACGGAGCCATCGACGTCGCCTCAAGTTTCTTGTTACTTTTAAATACCCCGCACCGCGTCTCGTGCTTGGAATTGGGTTTATCTCCAAAGGATTTGTAATCGGACCGAGAGTTCGTCTGGGGAATTACGCGCGGAACATTTTGGTATGAGCTTAATATCTGCTACTTTTTCAGTTTTGTGTAGGCTGATGATGGGTTTTTCTAGCGTGTTCTCTATTCTCTAAATTCATTAATAAATATAATATTTGGTTTCTTTTTTAATCATGTTCAATCTGAGACCTGTGTAGCCTAGGCTGTTTTGATCAAATTAGATTTGTTTTGCCATTTGGATTATTGACAATTTGAGACAGAAATTGATGCCTTTTCAACCGTTTTATGCAGAAGGGGACCACCCTTGTCTGGCTCCTAGATGGGTAGCCTCCCTAGTAGAATTCCACGTGCCTATGGGTAGCCTACCTGCCACTATGTCATATAAATCCAAATTAATAAAATAGTTTATTTCAGAACGTGAATGCCCTATCTTACATTGGGTGGAGAGAAAGGGAGAAAGTTCCAGATAGAGTGGATAGTTGAAGAAGCTAGGAGGTATATCAAAGGAAAATGCAGAGATGGCCTAATTTTGCATATCGGTGGAATGTAAGAGGAGCTTGTAAGTAAGGGCCTTATCATTATAAATTGCAGGTCGAAGGTAATTACTGTGTTACAAGGAAATAATGAGCAGAAATCCCTCTAGGCTGTACAAAACTCACTTTAATAGAACGTTTATATAAATGTAAAGGGGAAATTCCACTGTAACAGAGTGACACTGTATGTGTGTCAAACAAAAAAACAATGATTGAAACTTAAACAAACCATATAACTCTCTGCACGATGACTACTTTTAGCAGTTTTTCTCACTCTGTAAGGAGGCTACTCAGAATTTCCCTCAACCATCTTAAACTTCTGACATTAGCCATCATAGAGGGATCATAACTTTCTTCTGGGTTTCATATCAGAGGAAATAATATGGTTTTCATTTAGCTTGAAATAATATCCCAATCAATGTTAATACAGAATGAGTGATTTGAATTATGTTTTCTGAGGGTGCTGAATAGGCCTAGTGTCTTGACTTCACTCTTCAGTCTTGTGCTTATCATGAAAGCGTTCATGCATGTAGTCTGTGTGTGTAGGAGTTGCCTAGATGTCTCCCTCGCCTGGCCTTCTGCTGGGTTCCCTGGGGAGCTGATTAGCGGGGCAGTGTGATTTAGAGGTCAGTGGGGCACCAGGTGTGTAATGGGGAAATGATTACCCATAATGGAAGGGGGCCCATTAAATTCATATGAGATCAGGAAACCAGAGATTATTTTTTACATTGATTACGGTTTTTCTTCCCAGGTGGTGAGACAATGCCTATTATCAGCGTACAAGATAAGTGCTAAGGAAGGAGCCATTTTATGATGGGCTACTAGCCAACTACTGCTCAATGTTTTGTCTTTTTAATTGACATTTTAGGGAATGCAAGTCTAATGGGGAGATTGTAAAACAGAAGTGCACTTTTAGACATAAATCATTTTGTAAATTGGTCTTTACTTGGGATTTAATAGGAGCTCAAGCTGCCTAGTGGGCCATTGAAGGAGCAAGTGAATAGCCTGGTAGCACAATAAAGAAAGATTTCTTCAGTCTTTTGCCTAGCAGGGGATCTAAACCTCTATTGGTTTCTTGAAACAATAAATGCTTGTCATTACCCACAGCTCCTTGCTCTTTCAGCACAGTCAAATCTGCTACCATTAAGTGCAGATAACTGAAGAATATAGAAAATATTGGTCCTTCCTTTCAGAGGCAAGCTGAACAGAGAAGCTGTTAACAAAGCAGTGGTAGCAGGGGGAGTGAGTGTTCTCTTCTGGGGAGCAGGGTGGGCTGCCCCTCAGCTCACACATTAACATTCATTAGTCCTCTCCAGCTGGAGACTGGGTGGCAAGGCTGGCAGTCCAGCCGTGCACTTGTTATTGTGTGTGTCTGTGCCTTTGTGTCTGTATGTGAGGAGACCGAAAGAGAGAGATGTGTGTTTGACTGACTGTTTGTGTGTGTGTGTGTGTGTGTGTGTGTGTGTGTGTTTGTGTGTGTGTGTGTGTGTGTGTGTGTGTGTGTGTGTGTGTGTGTGTGTGTGTGTGTGTGTGTGTGTGTGTGTGTGTGTGTGTGTGTGTGTGTGTGTGTGTGTGTGTGTGTGTGTGTGTGTGTGTGTGAGAAAGTGTGTATTTAATGTAACTCATGGGTGGAGAAAATCTTTGTAGACTAAAGCACTAAAAGGAAAGCCTCCATCTGACTAACACAAGTGGCCTTTTCTGTTCAGTGGTCCAGGACAATGAATCCAAATCAGATGATTATGATGACTTGATTGGCCAATCTAGAGTCTTTGGTCAGTACAGTAGCTTCCCACAGCTTGAAGTGTGTGTATTACTATGTCAGTGCTGGTCTTGTAACGACAACATCCTAAACCTCACTTATTCATTGTCAGTGTCTGCTGGTAATAACTTTGATGTTGAGATTCTAAGTGCTATATGATGACCAAGATAAAGAGGTTTTCTTATGACCTTGTATCTGGAAGGAAATGTTTTGTAGTCATATTTCCCAAGACTAGAAGGTCACTAGGAGTTCAGTCATTGGCCTTTTATTTGGATTAGGACCAACTGTCAGCCTAGAACCCTTTCCATCAAGATACCATCATTATCTGAGGGGTATTAAAACCTGTTAGGGACAGACGTTCCGCTAGCGGAACGCCTCACCAATATCCAATGGTAGAGCGTGGCGCGAAATACAAATACCTAAAAAATGCTATAACTTCAATTTCTCAAACATATGACTATTTTACACCATTTTAAAGACAAGACTCTCGTTAATCTAACCACATTATCAGATTTCAAAAAGGCTTTACAGCGAAAGCAAAACATTAGATTATGTCAGGAGAGTACCCTGCCAAAAATAATCACACAGCCATTTTCACAGCAAGCATATATGTCACAAAAACCAAAACCACAGCTAAATGCAGCACTAACCTTTGATGATCTTCATCAGATGACACTCCTAGGACATTATGTTATACAATACATGCATGTTTTGTTCAATCAAGTTCATATTTATATCAAAAACCAGCTTTTTACATTAGCATGTGATGTTCAGAACTAGCATACCCACCGCAAACTTCCGGTGAATTTACTAAATTACTCACGATAAACGTTGACAAAAAACATAACAATTATTTTAAGAATTATAGATACAGAACTCCTTTATGCAATCGCGGTGTCAGATTTTAAAATAGCTTTTCAGCGAAAGCACATTTTGCAATATTCTGAGTACATAGCCCGGCCATCATGGCTAGCTAATTTGACACCCACAAAGTTTGGCCCTCACCAAACTCAGAAAGAAATGACGAAACAGTCCGTTAAGGTGCACAGACTATACTAGAAACAACCACCCACAAAAACCTGTGAAAACAATCACAACTAAATATGGCCTCCAATTAGAGACAACAACAACCAGCTTCTTCTAATTGGAGGTCATTGACAAAACTCACATAGAAATAGAAAAGCTAGATTTAAACATAGAAATAAGAAAACTAGAACCTAAACCCACAATACCCAAACACACAAAACAAACACCCCCCCTGCCACGCCCTGACCAACTATAATGACAAATAACCCCTTTTACTGGTCAGGACGTGACAGTACCCCCCCCCCCCCCCCCCCAAAGGTGCAGACCCTTAATGCACCTTAAACAAAAACCCCACAAAACAACCCCAAACTTAAAGGGAGGGAAGGGAGGGTGGCTACCGTCAATGACGGTCCCTGTGCTACACCCCCCCTTCCCAATCCTCCCACTACGGAGGTGGCTCTGGCTCTGGGCATAGCTCCGTTCAGAAAACTCTAGACTGCACGGCATTGCTGGAGACTCCGGGCTGAAGGGCGTCCCTGAAGGCTCCTGGCTGAGGAGCGTCGCTGGAGACTCAGGGCTGAGGAGCGTCGCTGGAGACTCAGGGCTGAGGAGCGTCACTGGAGACTCAGGGCTGAGGAGCGTCGCTGGAGACATGGCTGAGGAGCGTCGCTGGAGACTCAGGGCTGAGGAGCGTCTCTGCAGGCTCCGGACTGTAGGCCGTCTCTGCAGGCTCCGGACTGTAGGCCGTCTCTGCAGGCTCCGGACTGTAGGCCGTCTCTGCAGGCTCCGGACTGTAGGCCGTCTCTGCAGGCTCCGGCCTGTAGGACGTCTCTGCAGGCTCCGGACTGTAGGCCGTCTCTGCAGGCTCCGGACTGTAGGCCGTCTCTGCAGGCTCCGGACTGTAGGCCGTCTCTGCAGGCTCCGGACTGTAGGCCGTCTCTGCAGGCTCCCCACTGTAGGCTGTCTCTGCAGGCTCCGGACTGTAGGCCGTCTCTGTAAGTAAGTAAGGGCAGACGCACTGGGGGCCTGATGTGTGGGGCTGGCTTTGGAGGTGCCAGACTAGTGACACGCACCTCAAGGCTAGTGCGGAGAGCAGGAACAGGACGTACTGGACTGGGCAGACGCACTGGAGGCCTGATGCGTGGGTCTAGCTTTGGAGGCGCCAGAACAGTAACACGCACCACAGGGCTAGTGCGAGGAGCAGGAACAGGACGTACCGGACTGGGCAGACGCACTGGAGGCCTGATGCGTGGGGCTGGCTTTGGAGGTGCCAGACTAGTGACACGCACCTCAAGGCTAGTGCGGAGAGCAGGAACAGGACGTACTGGGCTGGACAGGTGCACTGGAGGAAGAGTATGAGGAGCAGGAACAGGATACACTGGGCCCTGGACCCTCACCGGCGGTCTGATGCTTGCAACTTGCATCACCGGTCCTGGCTCGATGCTGGCTCTAGCCTGACACCTGTGAGGAGCTTTTACCGAGCGCACCGGGCTGTAGCTGCGCACTGGCGATACCGTGCGTATCCCCGCATAACGTGGTGCTTGCTTGATCCGTCGCTCCCCATAGTAAGCACAGGTGCTCCTTCGTGCCCTTTCCGCCAGTACCTCTCTCCGGAATCTCGCGTCAAGCTCCTCGCTTGATTCCTTGACTGGCTCGTTTTTGCTACACGGCGCTCTCCTGTACGCCCGGGAAGTTAGGTCAGGGCTCCACCCTGACTTAGCCCAACTCCCCGTATATAATAACTACAATGACAAATAACCCCTTTTACTGGTCAGGATGTGACACAGGGTGTCTGTAGTGACGCCTCAAGCACTGAGATGCAGTGCCTTAGACCGCTGCGCCACTCAGGAGCCATACAACATGACCCCAGCATTATCTCCAATCTCACATCTGGCAGCCATCAATCACACACAGAACAGCTTCATTATCACTGTCCAACGGCCTCAGAGTAACAACAGCACACTAGCTAGCCTTGAGCATGTTCTTGCCTCAAGGCAGGGATGGGCAACTTTGATGGGGGTCGGGACCACAAAAATCTGAACTCATCATGAGGGACTGCAGTTGCTCGCAGGCTGACATGGGCTAATTGACTGACTGTCAGTGACTAACATAACCAGATAACAACTGCTGATGCACAACACCATTTAGAAAGTGCACCTGGTGTATTCTAAATCGCAACAGTATGTTGAGACCGACTGATTTTTTTTGGGGGGGGGTTTATCTGAGGGCCTGCCCATCCCTGCCCATCCCTGCCTCAAGGCTTAGAGCCAATTTATGCTTTATCTGAAAATGTGGTTGAAGGAGCCGTATGGATGGTATGATGCAATTGCGGGGCCTTCAGAGGCACACAGAGGCCAAATTGCGCTTCGTACCGCTTCGCCGTGCAACTCTCAAATTTTGTAACATTGTGGCGCACAAAAAGTATGAATGCCCTGACTTCTGCAGAGGACATATCACCGTAAATCCTGCACAGCCAATGCAGACCTCGGATTTGCCGTGCAGCGCCTTTTAGGCTACACTCACAAGTTGCCCAAAATATACATTCAGAATTGTTCCTTTGATAGTATTTGATAGTTGTATGATCTTGGAGTGATTATTTTGATATAAAAAAAAGAAAAAGATTGTTACCATACAACTTTGAGTGACACCATGACAACAATCAAAAGATCCTCCCCTCAGAAATGAACTCCTTAAACTATGTCAACGGTCCCCGAGGCGCCAACCCTGGAAGGACCAGGGCTAAAGGCTGAAATAGATTTGGGGATTAGCGAACGGGTCAAAGTTTTGATTTAATCTGGTTTTCGCTCTCTCTCTCTCTTTCTCCTGTCTTCTCTTTCTTCTCTCTCTCGCTCGCTCTCTGCTGGAGGTGGTGTGGGGAAAGACAGATGGCTGAGTTTGACTAAATCCAGGGCTGGGGAGCCAATCCTGCTCTGCACTGAACACTCGTCTCAGTCATCATCCAATCACGTCGCTGATCCCCGTTCCAAAACCCACTGGGGAACACCCCTCCAGCATGCCAGATAATTCGATAGATCACTATTCTTTGGGGTCAGACTCTTGTCTCTGCTAACTTCATTACAGACAACAAAGCTGCTTGACCCAAAGGGGGCCCGGCCGGCCCGGCAGCCCACTGAGTTAGTGAAACTGCTCTAGCAGATGCCCTGACACAGAGAAAAAACAAGCATGGTCTTCTCTTCCAATCCAGAGACTCATCTCATCTTTCTGTGGCTGTATGGCTTCTTATGTAACCCCCTGTGTCCCCACAGGCGCTAGCTCTGGAAGGTTTATGTAAGAGTAGAGAGAGATCATCTCTGGTACAGTAGAGGTACAGCTGGTCCAGAACATGAAAGGTTAACTCCCTGTGTGAGGCTAGGCTATGCCCCAGAGCGTGCTAAAGAAATACATACTCTTGTTGTGATGAGGTGGATGGATGTGAGCTTAAACAAATGAAGGGAGAAAATGCCCTCACCAATGGGAATGTTAGACAACCGCCGGAGGCTTAGAATTCTAAGACACAATTGCGTGTTCATTCTAGCATGTTGGTTCTATGTCACATTGTGTGGATGTAATGTTGTTGTTTGGAGCGGCTCCATCCTGTGCTCTGCTATGTGCATGTCTCAGGTGGAGGTGAGCATCACTATGACTCACTCTCCAGTAAATGAAGGCCCTGCAGCGTTGGCTCGCTCCCCATACTGTTTCTGTTGCCAGGTGTCTGAAAATATTGCCCCCCCCCCCCTGGGAAATCCTTTGTTTCTGTCAACAAGAATAGTGTTTGTGGGGTTTGTCACGTTTAAAAGCACACTGTGTAATGTAATAGTAGTAGAAGTTGGGTGTTGTGATGCCATAGCAACACTAGTTTCACTTATCTAGTTCATGTTAGCTATTTTGAACATGGGTAAAAAATGCACTTCTTTCATAGTTACACCAATATTAGGGGTGTTGGCAGCGATAGAGAGTTGCTTCCTTGCAACTGTCTCTTTCAGCCTGCTCATAAGCCAGTACCCTGTTTCCTTACTGCTTGCAGCTATATTGATCCTACATTTTTGTTCGATATTCTTAAAACCTCCAACAATTGTCTTATTTTGTCATACAACAGTCCTGAAATCCTCACACTTACCAACAACTTCAGTGGAGTCTAGAACTGAGAACCTTTGAGTAGCAGAATTTCTGACATGCTTCATAAATATCAAGTACTGTGCACTTATTCAGGTGTGTAGTTTTCTCACTTCTTGGCAGCTGACAACTGACCCTTTAATTCGGACAAAGTTACATTGATGATTAAGAGCAGGAAAATATATAGCTAGTAGTGTTACAACTTGAGACTTTTTGACTATGTAGTATATTTAGGTCTGTAGGCTGCTACATACAGTAAGTGATTCTAACATGTATTGACTCAGGGGTGTGAATACTTAGGAAGTTAGGTATTTCATTTTCAATACATTTTCAAACATTTCTAAAAACATGTTCTCACTTTGTCATTATGGGGTATTGTTTATAGATGGGTGAGAAAAAAACATATTTTTAATCCATTTTAAATTCCAGCTGTAACAAAACAAAATGTGGAATAAGTCAGTGGGTATGAATACTCACCATCCCATATTGCAATATTTTTAATAGAATTTAAATCAGTTCAAGAAGGATTCCTTTCATTGTGTAATAACATAGTCATACAATTGGTGTAGACATGAACTTGGTCAATAGTTTAATCAGATGTGACATTTGTTCATTTCTGTGGGTCAAAATCCTCAAAGTATGGACAATTTCAGCCACCCAGCTCTTCGCTTTCACTAGGTTTTCTTCTATCTCTAAACAAATGTAGCCAAGAGTCTTGAAACATGTCTGATGTCTGAACTACAGCATAGGCTAATGCATGGCAGTGACCCACGGTTTAGAGAGTTATGCCTGGGAGTATTTTGTCTTACCTCTTGTTGTTGCTATTTGACAGTTTAAGGAATAAACAGCATTCTAAAACATTCCAACGTGTTCAAGCTAGTTTGGTGATGACCAGCCTCCTTTAATAGGTTTGACCCCTGTATCACCTCAGTGTCCAAGACAATCCCACCTATCTTCCCATTGGTGTGGATGGAGACCTTCTGGAGACCTGACTTTCCCTCAGATTCACTAGATGCCTCGCTGCCAATCCAGGAATAGATCATACTACACTGAGGGAGGAGAGGGTTAAATCTAGCAGTCGTAAAACATGCCTGTATGAAAAGAAGTTGTTTTTCAGTTCGTCTGATTTTGAAGAAAAAAACATGTCCCCAGGGCCTCCTCGCTCTCAAAACTGGTCTGAAAAACAAAGGGAGCTTGGCATTTTTTAAAAAGTTTTGAACCGAGTCCTGAGTTCCTGAAAGGTTCGCACAAAAGCCCAGTTGCCTAGCTGCATGTGAGTAGCCCTGCTCTGCCAGCCTTTTTGTGTGGCTATCTGGCTGAACAGACCTCTTATGGAGACCCACAAGAATGCAGAGGGGGAGAGACTTTCTCCCTGCTTCATTTTATTAATTTCTCAGCTGGCAGGAGGGAGTCATTAAAATGTTACCATAGTGCATTTAGCAACCATTTTAAACTCAAAGAAATGGTCTCTCAAAAGTATGCAGAGAACTCTTTGACTATTTCTAGCACATTCCATCCTGATACATAGAATAGTAATTTGGGCATAGGCATACGTTTTCTTTTGAATACGACCTTTTCACCTATTCACATTTGAAATGTCTAAGTTAAAGTGTCCCTTGTCAACGAAAAACCCATCAACCCAAATCCATCTACAGTTGTGTGTTGAAGTGTCCATGCATGACATTCTGTAGAGTCAAAGGGTGTAAAACATAGCTTTTCTCACCCTGGGTGGGGTGCATACAACACTGACTAACCCCCCTCAGGACCTTTCATTTTGACTCTCTATAGATAAAGCGGTCTGGAATGTCTTTACCTGTTAGACCCAGACAGAGGAGTTGGCTTCCTCCTTCAGAAGCTTCAGTGTGATCAAATCATTGACAGTTTTATAGCTGTGTGTGGAATGAGGTGTTGGTTAGTATCTCTCCCTCTTGGACTCTCCAGTCAGACTTTTAAATATTGGCTTCATGAAAGCAGAGCTCTCTATCTGATTCTAATGGATTTAAGGTTGAATGCTTGTCTGGAGGATATTCCCCTGTTCAGATTTGAATTTGAAACATGGCATATTTGGGAACCGAAAGTATTTGTTATTCTTCTGTTTTAAAGTGACAGAAGATTAGAGGACAGCAAGATGGGCTAGTTGTGCATAATAGATAATGAAGGGTTATAGAAAAAGCACAGTGTTTTCTAAACGCCGCAGCAGTTTTGGGTCTGCTATGCTTGTTAGACTTGTTAATGCTTATCCTAGCGTGATCACCCTTGGCCTGACAAGCATAGTTCCACATGACGGCTACTGTACTGTTTGATCAGAATTATAGCCTACGTGTGGTAACTATCTTCAATGAGGTCACCCTGGTGTTCAATAAAAAGGACCTGACTTCAATTTCCTATCATTTTAACGTGACATCTGTGGTACATCCAGGAATATCTTTACAAAGAATATAAAATGAATAGCATTGCAATGCATTCACTGTGCAATGGGTCATTTAAACCAGAGTAGAGAGTTTAATTTTTAGATAGATATATTTTTATATTTTCATAGATTTAATGATGTTGGCCTGTAGCAATGCAGAACTCTGAAATGACTGTTCCAGTGAACCAACAATAATACTGTCTGTCACTGTTAGTATGGTGTACAGTGTACATCACACGTGCAAAACTGTATTTCTGTGTGTGTCCGCGTGCGTGCGTGTGCATGCATGTTTGTGTGAGATACTTTATTTGTAGAGAAATGATTTCAACACACTACAGCCATTAGAGTAGTTGTCAAACAGTGGTGGAAAAAGTACCCAATCATCATACTTGAGTAAAAGTAAATATACCTTAATAGAAAATGAGTCAAGTAAAAGTGAAAGTCACCCGGTAAAATACTACTTGAGTAAAAGTCTAAAAGTATTTGGTTTTAAATATACTTAAAAATCTAAAGTAAATGTAATTTCTAAAATATACTTAAGTATCAAACGTAAAAGTATAAATCCTTTCAAATTCCTTATATTAAGCAAACCAGATGGCAACATTTTCTTGTTTATTTAATTTACGTATAGCCAGTGGCACACTCTAACATTCAGAGATTTACAAACAAAGCATGTGTGTTTAGTGAGTCCTCCAGATCAGAGGCAGTAGGGATGACCAGGGATATTTTCTTGATAAGATGAGAATTTAACAATTTTCCGGTCCTGCTAAGTATTCAAAATGTAGTGATTACGTTTGGGTGTCAGGAAAAATGTATGGAGTAAAAAGTACATTATTTTCTTTAGGAATGTAGTGAAGTAAAAGTAAAAGTTGTCAAAAATGTAAATAGTGGCCTCCTGGGTGGCACAGTGGTCTAAGGCACTGCATCGCAGTGCTAGCTGTGCCACAGGAGACTCTGGGTTTGAGCCCAGGCTCTGTCGCAGCCGGCCGCGACCGGGAGGCCCATGGGGCAGCGCACAATTGGCCCAGCGTTGTCTGGGTTAGGGAGAGTTTGGCCGGCAGGGATATCCTTGTCTCATCGCGCACTAGCGACTCCTGTGGCGGGCCGGGGCAGTGCACACTGACCAGGTCGCTAGGTGTATGGTGTTTCCTCCGACACATTGGTGCGGTTGGCTTCCGGGTTGGATGCGCGCTGTGTCAAGAAGCAGTGCGGCTTGGTTGGGTTGTGTTTGAGGACGCATGGCTCTCGACCTTCGCCTCTCCCGAGTCCGTACGGGAGTTGCAGCGATGAGAAAAGACAGTAACTACTAACAATTGGATACCACGAAATTGGGGAGAAAAAAATATATATATAAATAGTAAAGTAAGTACTAATACCCCAAAAAACAACTTAAGTAGTACTTTAAAGTATTTTTACTTAATTACTTTACACAACTGTTGTCAAAGTAGATTAGACTCAGGAATCTGATGGGACATGCCTCTTCCTCTCCAGATCGGAGCTGAACAATGAGTGTTCACAGAAAAATAGTTATGACTGTGTCACGACCGTCGTTTAAATAACTGGACCAAGGCGCAGCGTGAGTAGAGTTCCACATTTTATTGCTCGTGAAACTTAAAAAAACCCAAACAAAGATATAACGATCGTGCAAAACATAGCGCACAAAGGCACTCACACAAAACAATATCCCACAACGCAGGTGGGAAAAGGGACACACTAAGTATGATATTCAGCTGCCTCCAATTGGGAACCACACTCACACACCAACATAGAACTATAATAACTAGAAAACCCCCCTAGTCACGCTCTGACCTATTACACCATAGAGAACCCCGAGGGCTCTCTATGGTCAGGGAGTGACAGGCTGTTTGTTCGGAATCTCTCACTTCCTCTAGAAAGAGGGCTAATTGAGCTAATAATGAGCTCAGGTTGGTCTCATGTTTCAGAGTCGTATCCTTGGACTTGTAAGGTGCCTTCGGAACAAGAGAATCTCATGAGACGAGATGGAACAGCCCTGTCTGATACCATTATTCCCACTTAGATTTTAAATGTAATTCCCCAAACAACAGTTCTTTATGACAGTGACATTTGAAGTTAACTTAGAGAGGAACCGACAGTTAATAGGTGAAGTTGTGCCCTGGCCCCTCCCTTCCTTTCGTAATGGTTGACAGAAGTCAGAGATTACACAGAGCTGGGTGCCGTTAGCTGTGTCAGGATGCACCCACCTTGATTAGAGGCACCTGAAAGGGATCTTTAATCGGTGAGCTATATCATACTCACCAACATTAATCCAGTTAATTGGGTCCAGGCATTGGAGGTGTGAGGGACTGTAAGAAACTCCATTAAAGCCACACTGGTAGAGGAGCAGGCCAGCTCCTTTTTTCTCACTCTGCACCAAGGGGCCAGGATAAAAGGCCTCTGAGCCCTCAGAAGCTCCCACTGAGAAGAGATGAAACCCTCGCTTCCAGCCAGCAGAACCCAGAACAACCATATGGGGATTAGATAGGTATCTAGCGTATATCCCTGATGAAACAGATGTTTTGAAGTGTTTCAACAGACTTATGATCTATGGCTGCAGTATAGCCTGCTTGTCTAAGTTATTTAGCCCTTCAAAGAGATTTATCTAGACTCTCTGTTTAAGTTGATAGGAGGTGGGGCTAAAGGAGACAGACCAAACTATCATTAAGACATAGCATGACTTGTTTGGTTATTTTGTCCCCCTCTGTTCTCTCTTAGCTATAGGTGGTGCCTGTGAAATAGGTGTGACCGAAACCTTATAGTAGGTGTGCTGGACCAAGCGGTAGACTGAGATTCCTTAGCATTACATAATTAGGACCTGTACTTTACAGGATTACATGGTGGGCTATTTCATAATGTAATGCTGTTTCTCCTTGGTATATATATTCAGCTGTCCCTGGAATAGAGGTCGACCGATTATGATTTTTCAACGCCGATACCGATTATTGGGGGCCCAAAAACCCGCTGCCGATTAATCGGCCGATTCCCCCCCCCCCCCCCCCCCCATTATTTGTAATAATGACAATTACAACAATACTGAATGAACACTTATTTTTACTTAATATAATACATCAATAAAATCAATTTAGCCTCAAATAAATAATGAAACATGTTCAATTTGGTTTAAATGATGCAAAACCAAAGTGTTGGAGAAGAAAGTAAAAGTGCATTATGTGCCATGTAAGAAAGCTAACGTTTAAGTTCCTTGCTCAGAACATGAGAACATATGAAAGCTCGTGGTTCAACATGAGTCTTCAATATTCCCAGGTAAGAAGTTTTAGGTTGTAGTTATTATAGGAGTTATAGGACTATTTCTCTCTATACGATTTGTATTTCATATACCTTTGACTATTGGATGTTCTTATAGGCACTTTAGTATTGCCAGTGTAACAGTATAGCTTCCGTCCCTCTCCTCGCTCCTACCTGGGCTCGAACCAGGAACACATCGACAACAGCCACCCTCGAAGCAGCGTTACCCATGTAGAGCAAGGGAAACAACTACTCCAAGTCTCAGAGCGAGTGACGTTTGAAACGCTATTAGCGCGCACCTGCTAACTAGCTAGCCATTTCACATCGGTTACACCAGCCTAATCTTGGGAGTTGATAGGCTTGAAGTCATAAACAGCGCAATGCATTGCGAAGAGCTGCTGACAAAATGCACGAAAGTGCTATTTTGAATGAATGCTTACGAGCCTGCTGCTGCCTACCATCGCTCAGTCAGACTGCTCTATCAAATCATAGACTTAATTATAACATAATAACACACAGAAATACGAGCCTTAGGTCATTAATATGGTCGAATCCGGAAACTATCATCTCGAAAACCAAACGTTATTCCTGTTACATTGCACAACCTTCAATGTTATGTCATAATTACGTAGAATTCTGGCAAATTAGTTCGCAACGAGCCAGGCGGCCCAAACTGTTGCATATACCCTGACTCTGCGTGCAATGAACGGAAGAGAAGTGACAATTTCACCTGGTTAATATTGCCTGCTAACCTGGATTTCTTTTAGCTAAATATGCAGGTTTAAAAATATATACTTCTGTGTATTGATTTTAAGAAAGGCATTGATGTTTATAGTTAGGTACAGTCATGCAACGATTGTGCTTTTTTCGCAAATGTGCTTTTGTTAAATCATCCCCCGTTAGGCGAAGTCGGCTGTCTTTGTTAGGAAGAAATAGTCTTCACAGTTTGCAACGAGCCAGGCGGTCCAAACTGCTGCATATACCCTGACTCTGTTGCAGAGGTGACATATTTTCCCTAGTTAAAATAAATTCATGTTAGCAGGCAATATTAACTAAAGATGCAGGTTTAAAAATATATACTTGTGTATTGATGTTAAGAAAGACAATGATGTTTATGGTTAGGTACAAGTTGGAGCAACGACAGACCTCATTCGCGAATGTGCACCGCATCGATTATATGCCTCGCAGGACAGGCTAGATAAACTAGTAATATCATCAACCATGTGTAGTTAACTAGTGGTTATGATTGATTGATTGATTGATTGTTTTTATAAGATAAGTTTAATGCTAGCTAGAAACTTACCTTGGCTTCTTACTGCATGCGCGTAACAGGCAGGCTCCTCGTGGAGTGCAATGTAAAGCAGGTGGTTAGAGCGTTGGACTAGTAAACCGTAAGGTTGCATCCCCAAGGTGACAAGGTAAAAATCTGTCGTTCTGCCCCTGAACAAGGCAGTTAACCCACCGTTCCTAGGCCGTCATTGAAAATAAGAATGTGTTCTTAACTGACTTCCCTAGTTACAAAATATTAATATAATATATATATATTTTTTTTTTATCGGCAAATCGGTGGCCAAAAATACCGCTTGTTATGAAAACTTGAAATCGGCCCTAATTAATTGGCTATTCCGATTAATCGGTCGACCTCTACCCTGGAATGTATAGTTTTAGATTTACCAGCCCAATAACTTAACTTCTTGGATCATTGCATTTCATTCACCTGCTGTATATGATGCATGTTGAAAGTGGGAACACAATATCCTCTAATAATTGCCTCCATTTATAGCACAAATAGAATGAAACGGAAGCAATGATACACGTGTAAATATTGGACTATACTTTGTGTCTTCGTGTATTATACTTATGCTAAAATCTTTATTCTATTCTACTGAGCCATTTACTTTATGTTCCTATTCTTATATTTTCTTATTTATTATTGTTGTTGGATTGTCGAGGAAACTGCAAGTAAGCATTTCATTGGATGGTGTATACCATGTGTATCCTGTACATACGACTAATACAGATAGTGAGCCATGTTAAGACATGTAAATAAGGACTGCTTCCTAACCACTCATCTATGAAATGCCTTAGAGGTGATCCTGGTAAAAGACTGGGGGGAAAAAACAATAGGCCTGCATTGAAAGTATGCATTGATATGCTATATTATGCGCACATCTTTTTGTCTTGGTATAGCCTTCTCTGGTATATCTTTACAAACCCAAATAATGTCTATGGGGCTGAATGGAAGAAATCATTCTTTTGTCATATTGCTTAATGTGGCTGTGTCCTCTGACACTTGAGAAGATAGCTAGGTGACCTCATCACCTGTCATAATGATGGAACAAACGCATAACAAGCTGTCAGACCACCATTAGTAACTTCAACAAGCACACATACTTAGTCTAAAATGACAATGTACCATTTCCTCTGCAGTTTACTCGGTTTCAACAAGCATGACCGAATACAGCCTGGCAGATGCTCAGTCTTATAATTTAGCTAATAAGCTACATTACATTATACTGCGTTTCACCAGTTGCTGGCGTGGTTAATCGTGAGCTAGTTCCTCTGAGTCAGGTAGAAACATTGACAGATTTGACAGCTCAACACGTTGATGGGTTGTAATGATGGTAGGAACTCCTGGAAAGACAGCCTTTTTTCCAGTGAGTCACTCTGCCTGCGGTCACACCAACTCTCACTCAGCTAACTGGTTATAACGGTTTTTATTAGCTTTGTATGGCATTGTGTCTGATGGTATGACATAAAAAGTGAAAACCAAAGTGTTTGTGTGGATGGCGCTCTCCTCTGTTGTTGATGTAAATCACTCCTATTCAACCTGTATAAACTAATTTAAAAGACATAGCTATTCTACAGCTGCTGTCTCCCCAACAGGAAATGGTCTGTTTTCCCAATTCCCACAGCTGGATATAGTGGGCTAGGTAGCTAGTAGCAATGATGCAATCACCATTGAAATCTCAATCTATTCCCCCCATTCCCTCCTGGTTTCCTGTTTGCCAGTCTTCTACTCTACCATGTGACATGTGCTAGCTTGTTACCACCACATGTGTTTCCTGTTCTCTTGCAGGCACTGAGGATGACATGAGGGAGCCAACCTGGGAGTGTCCAGAGGTCCAAGCCCTCTCTTCTCTCCTCTTCTCCTCTCTTTCTGCCCACTACCCCTGTGTGTGTCGGTGATGAGTTAGTGTGGGTGTGGGTGTCAGCCCCACCCCCCACCCCACCCTCTCCTTGGAGCACCGTGTCTCGGAGACAGTGCTTCACTTGCCCTGCTTACATGAGCCAGCAGGATGAGGCTGCGGTCCTCGCACTGTCCGAGCGCCTCCTCGTAGCCTCCCACAAGGGACAGGCTGACAATGTGGTCCAGCTCATCAACAAGGGCGCCAAAGTAGCTGTCACCAAGGTGAGTGGAGCAGAGGAGGTTGTCTTCTTGTGTGTTTATTACACGTTTGTCTTTTTAATGTGTATATAAGTAGTAGTTGCCATCCTTTTTTCCCATCAGATGTGTGGGTACTGTGTCTGTGTGTAGCCATTCGCCAATATGGGTGGATTTGTGTGGGTACTGTGTCTCACTCAACTGCAACCTCATTGGGCCACCAGGGCAACGACCATGGGCAGATCTATGTGTATTGAATGGTTGTATCTGTATTTCATGCTCTGATTAGATCCCCTCTACAGCACAATGTCAAATGGTTAGTGGGACTGGAGGAGCATATGACCATATTATAATCCTAACGGTTTCTTGGATACACTAATAGGCATATACAGTGTATGCCTGTTATACTGGTCTGTGTGTAAAACTACCATGTTTCACCACAGAATGTCAGTAGGTCTATTTTACAGGAAGGAGATGTTGGAATTTGGAGTATTTGGAAAGGAATATGAATGCATAAGTGTTGATGACAAATGAACAGGTCCGTGAGGGTCTCTGTCTGAGACTGACCTTAACTGTGTGTGTGTCACGTCATGCACATTCCATGTAGCCACAAGCTTGTGCACTTAAAGGACCAGAGGAGGAGTGCAGTACAAATGCAAGAGATTGACACATTTAATATAGACCGATGAAATTCAGTATGTTCAGCTTGAACCAACAGTGTTACCGCAATATGACAATAATATATCATCATTGCATGACTTGGCTTTACAGAATGTGTGCTGTCAATTTGACAGTGAATCTATCTTGAGCTGTCAGTTTTGGGGTGTTTACTGAGAGAGTCACAGCCAGACGTGATTGATTGAAGTTATGCGCTACAGTAGCAATCCTGTCTGTCTGTGAAGTGAATGGTCTTCCTTTGTGTCTCTGTCAGAGCAGCTCTGGTACAGACCTGAGGTGTTGATTGAGATCTTCCTCAGATCTCCAGTCTTTATCTTTATAGACTGCAACGTGATACTGGTCAATAAGGCAGGCAGAGGCATTTTTTCTTGAGCCTAATACATTTACTTCCTCAATAACAGGACACGTCTCTTGGCAGAAGCTTTTCTTCTCTGCTTTCATTCCTCTTAAATGTATCAAGCTGTTGCACATTTTGTTTCAGGAAATGAATTCATAATTCTTTATAGGGAGGACATTGTTAAATGCGCAGCACTTAACAGTTGCGTGAGTGAAATGTGAATAAATGACTGAATAAATATGATCAGTTATCTTACATGGCTACATTTGCTAGGCCTCTCTGTGTCTTTGATAATATTGTGACTGGCTCTATTTTTATTGTTTGGCAGTGTGCCCTAATAAATACTAAACCCAGGAACATGAGGATTACATTTCAGGTGGAAATGCCTCTGCTTCAGGGGAAGGGAGGAGTAAGGGGGAGTGTGAGGTAAAGTGTCAAGTGCTGGATGGATGGTTTAGTTCCTCAGGAAGATAAAAACTGTTTTGAGAATGAGAAAGAGAGGAGTTAGAATATAACGGGGCGGCAGGTCTGGTAGTGGTTAGAGCTTTGGACTAGTAACCAGAAGGTTGCAAGATCGAATCCCTGAGCTGACAAGGTCAAAATCTGTCGTTCTGTCCCTGAACAAGGCAGTTAACCCACTGTTCCTAGGACGTCATTGAAAATAAGAATTTGTTTTTAACTGACTTGCCTAGTTAAATAAAGGTAAAATAATAATAAATAACCAGTTGTAAGTCTCTCTGAGGTCACACCAGGCCACAGAATATAGAGCAGGCTCAGTCCAGTTACAGTCTTCTGGGATAACAGACCAGACCTCACCCTGGGCCCATGACTGGTGTTTACCTGAGACAATTCCATGGCAGCCCTCCAAACCTGGCCCAGTGAAATTCAACCCCTGCCTGGCCCTAGTGAATACCAGGTAGTGTCAAGCCGCACCCATGTAGCACACCAGCTTCCCCTGCTGAAGGAACTGTCGCTTCTCCTGTCTCTCTGTTTAATGGAGGGCTGTGAGGGTGAGGGGTTAATGAGGGGGTTGCATTGATGTAGTTCTTTGTGATTGCAGTCTGTCAATGCACACCTGACCTCTAATTACATTGTATTAATAACTCAGACAGATATTTCAAAATGGCTGCCAGCTACATGTTTCAGGAGAGGGATTCTGCAGCACACAGGCAGCACCAGTGGCATGTATTCATGGATGTCAAGGGAAGCCAGGCTTCCCCAAAAAATGGACCAAGAAAAACATCTAAAAGAATGTATCTTTTTTTATTTCATCATTTTCCTTCAATACTGAAGAGGCTGAATGTATCTCACAGGAAGAAGCATCAAAGCAAGCGTAACAGCGCCCCCCTGTCTCTGTATGTATAGTGAAATGCCTCTTTTGCAAACTCAAAATCCAACGATGCAATGATCAATAACAATGTATTACTTGAGAAAAAAACACACGAAAAATAAGAATATGAAAAATGAAATACACAATAAAGTAAGTAAGCATACTATATACAGGAAATATTTTTTTTTAAGTCAGTTCCAATACCATATTTACAATGTGCAGGGATACTGGAGAGATGAAGGTAGAGATGTATAGGGGTAAGGGGACTAGGTAACAGGATGTAAGATAAACAGAGTAACAACAGCTAGTATGTGAGTGGGTGTGGGTGTGTGTAGATCATAAATGTATGTGCATATTATGTGTAAGTGAGCAGATGATGGAGTGAGGGTTTGTGTGTGTGTGTTGGACTGACAGTGTGTGTGAATGTGTAGGGCCCTGTGAGTGTACTCAGAGAGTGTTCTTAGTGCAAATATTGAAATTAAAGGTCAATAAAGATACAAGGTAAACTCAGTCTGTGTAGCTATTTTGTTAGCTATTTATCAGTCGTATTGGGGATAGAAGCTGTTCAAGAGATTGTTGGTGTCAGACTTGATGCACCGGTACCTCTTGCCATGCGGCAACAGAGAAAATAGACTATGGCTTGGGTGGTTGGAGTCTTTGACGATTTTCCGGGCCTTCTTTTCACACCGCCTGATATAGAGGTCCTGGATGGCAGGGAGCTCGGTCCCATGCGATCGAAGGCAGTGCTATTGCCATACCAAGCAGTGATGCAGCCAGTCAATTTGCTCTCAATGGTACAGCTGTAAAACCTTTTCAGGATTTGAGGGCCCATGCCAAACTTTTTCAACCTCCTGAGGCTGTCGCGCCTTCTTCACGACTGTGTGTGTGTGTATTTGGACCATTTTAAGTATTTAGTGATTTGGTCACCGAAGAACTTGATGCTGTCTACCTGCTCCACTGCCGCCACTTCGATGTGGATGGGGGCGTGCTCTCCCCTCCGTTTCCTGTAGTCCACGATCAGCTCCTTGGTCTTGATGATGTTGAGGGAGAGGTTGTTACTCCAGCACCACACAGCCAGGTCACTGACCTACTCCCTGTAGGCTGACTCATTGTCACCTGTGATCAGGCCTACCACTATCGTGTCGTCAGCGAACTTGATAATGGTGTTGGAGTCGTGCGTGGTCACACAGTCGTGTACAAGAGGGGACTAAGCATACGCCCCTGTGTTAAGGGTCAGCATGGCGGAGGTGATGTTGCCTACCCTCACTACCTAGGGGCGGCCCGTCAGGAAGTCCAGGATCCAGTTGCAGAGGGAGGTGTTCAGACCCAGAGTCCTAAGCAAGGTGACGAACTTGGAGGGGACAATGGTTTTGAGCTGTAGTCAATGAACAGCATTCTCACGTAAATATTCGTCTTATCTAGGTGGGTGAGGGCGGTCTGGTCCAAAAGAGTATGACATTGTTGCCGCCCGTAGCATTGAATGCAAGAGAAGCCAGCAAGTTAGCCTCCCCTTGATAAAAAAACAGTATAAAATAATAGCCAATCAGCATTGAGCTAAATTGAGTGTGCTCAACTATGAATGGTCCTGGTGCACCCAACAAAAAGTGTCAAGGGAAGCCTGTTGGGATTTGGCTTCACTCCTATCAAATCGCATCGAGAGCATACGTCATTGACAGAAACAACTTGAATTGTTGCATCTCGTTGTGGTTGTGTTGTTGTCCTCCGGTGGCTACCTAGCTAGTTAAAATTGGCCCTTTCCTAAATTAGCCATGGATGGAGATAGGGATTTGGACTTGTGGTTTTACTTCATTCTCCGTACTCTGTTGACTAGCTAACGTTGCCCATGAATGGAAGTTAGGCTAGCGAGCAAGCATTTTAGCCAGGTAGCCTAAGACAACAAAAAATAAAAGCGTGTACTGTATGACAGCGTGATAGAGCATTTTGTCAACATGAAAGAGAGGAGGATGGTATTGGCGTTTCTCCACAAGTAGGGGGAGTCAACATGTTTTTTCTACTTGCACGAATGCACACGCACACAAATCAGAAACATGGCCAGCCACATCATATTTAGCTTACGTTGATTGGACAAATTTATTTTGGTATCTTTTAGTTGTCACTGTATTAGACTAAGCATAGGTGATTTGATGATGTTGAAATGTTGAAGTTGAAATTGTGCTGGAAAAGTGGAGGCAGCCCCTGTTGTCTTTGCGACTTGCGGTAACTCTCCGTGGTTCTAAATCAATAGTTGTTTAGTAGTCCCAAAATGTTGGAAACATTAACTTGCTTGACCATGCTGTAGGTCATGCACAGTAACTGTTTGTTACATGCAATATGTTTTGTGAACTTTACCGGACAGAAGCTGCTCTCCGGTTTTGAGATGAAACAAAAGGTGTGGTTGAATTTATTCTGCCTTTGTGTCTTCTTATTGTCTCGGACTTTAGGCCTACAGTATATATCATGGTCGCAAGGCATATGAACTAACAGGTTATAGAGCAAACAACACAATTATCACAACACATAGGTTCCCTAGTGATTTTACCCATGCATCGCTGCTGGTTAGCACACAGATGCATTTTATTTTCTCACTTCCAGATTGTTACTGTGCTTTACTGTAGCCTATGTGGAGAGATAGGGTTATGTATCTTGATATAAGGCTTTAGGATTTACTGAGATCATTTGTTTACATTAACTTAACTCCAGATATCTCTTAAGTACACTTAATATTCCTTTTCAGTTGTTATAAGAAAAAGGCACATTTCATGAAGAGTATCCACCATGTCTAACCTTACCTAATCCAATACAGCATATGATCGTGGTGTCGAGTAGCATCACTGATTTAGCCTGGCAAACAATCCATTATTACTATAGAAAGATAAAGATAAACCTCCAAAACTGTAGACACATTTGCTCCATAGCAGGCTGCAGGTCCATAAGTGTTGGCCTTAGAGCCGGAGGATGTGGGCAGCTAATCCATAAGCAGCTGTAGAGGTTCTCTCTCCATCCTAGCTTCTTTTAAACCATCTGAGGATTAAACATTTGTTTGTTTACTGGCAACTCATTATTCAAATGGGACAGATTGCGTGCGGCTAACTGCTGTGCCATGATGACAGAGCCATGTGTTAATGAATACGATTGACCTGTAGACACATTGTCAGTCTCTCTGTGTCTGATATACAGTCTGGTTGGCTTCAGTTGGAGATACTGATATACAGTCTGGTTGGCTTCAGTTAGGGACACTGATATACAGTCTGGTTGGCTTCAGTTGGGGACACTGATATACAGTCTGGTTGGCTTCAGTTGGGGACACTGATATACAGTCTGGTTGGCTTCAGTTGGGGACACTGATATACAGTCTGGTTGGCTTCAGTTGGGGACACCTATATATAGTCTGGTTGGCTTCAGTCGGGGACACTGATATACAGTCTGGTTGGTTTCAGTCGGGGACACTGATATACAGTCTGGTTGGCTTTAGTTGGGGACACTGATATACAGTCTGGTTGGCTTCAGTTTGGGACACTGATATACAGTCTGGTTGGCTTTAGTTGGGGACACTGATATACAGTCTGGTTGGCTTCAGTTGGGGACACTGATATACAGTCTGGTTGGCTTCAGTTGGGGACACTGATATACAGTCTGGTTGGCTTCAGTTGGGGACACTGATATACAGTCTGGTTGGCTTCAGTTTGGGACACTGATATACAGTCTGGTTGGCTTTAGTTGGGGACACTGATATACAGTCTGGTTGGCTTTAGTTGGGGACACTGATATACAGTCTGGTTGGCTTCAGTTGGGGACACTGATATACAGTCTGGTTGGCTTCAGTTGGGGACACTGATATACTGTCTGGTTGGCTTCAGTTGGGGACACTGATATACAGTCTGGTTGGCTTCACGTGCGGTATCTCTCTTCAGTTGCTGTGCCCCTCTCTTTTGTGTGTGTGTGTGTGTGTGTGAGAGTGTGTGTTCTGTGTCCGCAGTACGGCAGAAGTCCCCTGCACCTGGCTTCCTACAAGGGCCACATCGAGGTTCTGCGCATTCTGCTGAAGGCCGGCTGCGATCTTGACATCCAGGACGATGTAAGACTGTTGTCTGTTTATATGCTGCCTTTCATTTGCTCTTTCCATGTTTCCAGCTTGCACTGCAGTCATGACTGTGAAATTTAACGTGTGTGTGGACCATTGCTTTGTGTTCTCTAGCGTTGCATTAGTGTCGCTCAGAATCTTCCCAAATGAACATCACACCCATATTACACCATGTAATATTTATACAATCACGCAAACAAACTCCAGAATGTTTAACTTAGACATTTAAATGTGTGCGAGGTCACCTTTTAAACACACAAATTACACAATTGTATGAAGGTTCTGAGTCTGGTTGCTGGTCTGTTTGGTTGCAGTGTGGTTTCTCCTGCGTGCGGACACCTTTTCTATTTCTCTAAGACTGTCACAGTAGTATTGTAATGACCTCCAGTGACCTAGAGTGGGATTATTTGGACTGCCATCTTGAGGGATACAGCAGCCCTCCACGGGGCTCACCCTCTGGGTGGAGGTCGTCCCCCCTAGCCCTCCCCAGTCCCACAGATAACGGCCCAAACCTCTGGCGCTCCCAAATTCTCTCCATCTGGTCAATGAGCTCCCGATCCCGAATGGGCCGCAGCGTGTCCCCAGCCACCAATGGGGTGAGTGGCCCCGAGAAGGAGGAGGGGAGAGAGAGACGGCAGTGGAGGAAAGCTGCTGGGCCTGGGCCTGGGAGATCAGGGAGAGTGAAGAAGGAGGTTAGAGAAAAGCTCTTCAGTACGCCTCTTAGTTATCTCGCTTGGAATGACCAAACTAAACCCCACATCCTCCTCCGGTCACAGGAAGCAGCGCTTCTTTTTGATTTCTCTCTTCCACCCTTCTCATGATATGTCAAACCTGGCCTGCTAAACATCACTCTGTTGAGCTGCTGTGAGAAGGGTTCTCTATGTTTGCAGGAATTCCATTTATGGTAGAACATAAATGAGAGCTGGGCTGAACTGAGTGCTTTTGCCTGCTGCTTCTGTGGTTGTGTTCACTGCTTTGTATGGAGGATGCCCACTGTAGTATGTACTGTGATAGTATGAAGGCTTATGTGATGTCATACTGCAGTGTTGGATGATTGTTGTAACATCATTGTTATTCCTTGTGTTAATAACAACCTGACACTTTGTTGGATGGATGATGTACTCATTGTGAGAGAGCCTACTAAAACGTTGACCCGTCATATTGAAGTCAGAAGGGATTAACTACTGCCTTTTGATATTGTATTCATCATTGACCTCTGAACTAATTGTTGATGTGTGGATGGGAAAAGAACCCCACTAACTGAGCTGTGTGTGTGTGTGTGTGTGTGTGTGTGTGTGTGTGTGTGTGTGTGTGTGTGTGTGTGTGTGTGTGTGTGTGTGTGTGTGTGTGTGTGTGTGTGTGTGTGTGTGTGTGTGTGTGTGTGTGTGTGTGTGTGTGTGTGTGTGTGCATGCAGGGTGAGCAGACAGCCTTACATCGGGCAGCCGTGGTGGGAAACAGTGACGTTATCTCTGCCCTCATCCAGGAAGGGTGTGCTCTGGACAGACAGGACAAGGTACATATCACACACACACACAACAGCGCTCACACAGGGCTGAAAGCAGAGCCCCAATGCACTCACTCATTGGCGTAGAGGGATTTTAAACCCCAACAAACTGTCAGACAGCACTAATACTAGTTGACAATCTCTAGAGAAAACACTGCCTGTAACTGGCTTAACCCTCATTCATTCCCAGAGAAGGAAATAGGATGCGTCCCAAATGGCACCCTATTCCCTATGGGCCATGGTTAAAAATAGTGCACTAAAAAGGGAATAGGGTGCCATTTGGGGTGCAACGCCAGCCCTGTGGAAGTCCATGCGGATAGAAAGAGTGTATATTGCTACAAAGGAAACAGCCACTCTCCAGCTGCCACACCTGGTAGAGTGAAAGCAAAGCCACACTGACCCTCTAAAGGAAAGCAGACCCTGTAGGCCTCGACACATAACCTCTTACATTACCTCACTACCTCCTACTTATCCTGCTATATCAGCTATTTTGACTGAATGAAAACCAATAATAGGGTTGTCTAGTATGATAATCCAGAGGTCAGGTGGTAGATGTGTAAAGCTCTTGATTGTGTTGGTTATTGCAGGACGGTAACACTGCTCTGCATGAGGTCTCGTGGCATGGCTTTAGCCAGTCTGTCAAACTGCTGGTTAAGGCCGGAGCCAACGTTCACGCAAAAAACAAGGTAAGTCTACTGCAAATACTGTAGATGTTATTGGTTATGAAACAGGCAGTGTTCCAGTAGGTCCTGTGCTGTGACAGCAGACTATTATATGACTGGAGAGCTTTTAGTGTTTAATAGGGCACACCAGGTAGCCTAGTGGTTAGAGCGTTGGGCCAGTACAGGTTGCTGGATTGAATCCCCGAGCTGACGAGGTAAAAATCTGTCGTTCTGCCCCTGAACAAAGCAGTTAACCCACTGTTCTCCGGTAGGCTGTCATTGTAAATAAAAAATGTGCTCTTAACTGACTTGCCTAGTTAAATAAAATAATAATGGAGTGAATGGAATGGCATCAAACACATGGAAACAGGAATGGCATCAAACACATGGAAACAGGAATGGCATCAAACACATGGAAACCATGTGTTTGATGCCATTCCATTTGTTCTATTCCGGCCATCAACCTCCTGTGAATACAGCTGCAAATGGAAATATGTTCCAAAACGTTATCTCACTATTAAACACAACCCATGATGTCTGTCTGTCTGTCTGTCCATGTAGGCAGGGAACACAGCCCTCCACCTTGCTTGTCAGAATGGCCACGCTCAGAGCTCCAAGGTCCTACTGCTGGGTGGGTCCAGGCCTGACAGCAATAACCATGTAAGTCCTCTTCCTCTATAGTTGGCTAGTCTATGGGGCGCCGTTTGTAACCTGCTGTATTTTGTGTGAAAGATTAATTCCGTGGCACAAAATGTTGCTAGTTACTCCATAGTAGTCTTCCCATGGTATCTCTGAACCACTGCGTAGGAAATCCATGCTGACACAGAAGCCTTTCTACAGTTAACTACCACCGCAGAGCAGTTTGCATGCTTAAGTAGTCACTTAATTATGAAACTATGTACGTGTGTGCTCTACTCTGCACTTCAAACCTAATCTCCCCTCATCATGGGTGAACTGCTCTCAGTCAACAAGAACAGAGGAAGTAGCTCTCAGTGCCATTCATTTGTCCTCGAGTCACTTCCCTGTGCCATTAAAAACGCTCCTGTCTTTGATTGCTTTCCCATCAACTTTGTGAATGGAAACTCAAGCTGTGTGTGGTGGGGGTCTCTCTTCATCGTGTTCCAGGTAGGTGACACGTGTCTGCATGTAGCGGCCCGCTACAACCATGTGTCCATGCTCCGCATCCTCCTGGGAGCCTTCTGCTCCGTGGCAGAGAAGAACCAGGTTAGTCTGAGCATGTGACTGACACTACTTTCACACAGAGGCCTTTACCTTGTTTTTGGGATATTTGAAGGGGTTGTGAATCCAGCTCGAGACCCTGCTGTGACACTCTCTGCTTTCTGAGAATGTCTTTTAAATGTCTATCATTTATTGGTAAAATGCTATTGTGATGCATGTACAACTACTATGTGAATGTACTTCTTTAGTAGCTTTTATTCATTTAATGTAAAATATAATTGTCATGTGAATCATATCTTTGTCAAAGGTCCTTCCCTTGATTTATCCTAACTTAGTCTTAGCATTGTGCAGTAAACCTACTGGATATAGAAAATATATGGCTGTATTTTGGTTTTAATAGCACAGAGCAGGGACTTACCGTATAACATTGTTCTGTATTTGTTTGTTGATGCGTACAAATCCAACGGAACATTCAGTATGTTAAGTCTCTCTCTCTTCTCTCTCTCTCTCTCTCTCTTCTCTCTCTCTCTCTCTCTCTCTCTCTCTTCTCTCTCTCTCTTCTCTGGGCAAGGCTGGGGACACACCACTGCATGTTGCAGCTGCGCTGAATCATAAGAAGACAGTGCGGCTTCTGCTGGAGGCAGGAACAGACAGCAGCATCCGCAACAACGTGAGTAAAGTGCCTCCGGGGCCCAGCCCTACTGTGTTCACTATGCTCTGGAGCAGTCGTGCACTTCTAAAGGCCCTCTTCATCTCGACTAATGTCACCGCTCTCAAGCCAGCGGTGTAGTTTTTCACTCAGTTAAAGCCACGCAGACTTTGATGAGTAATAGTATACTGTTCAAGAAACGTTTTGGCATACTGACAACTGAAATAGCTACTTGGAAATACATTAGTATATTCGTCCTCAACTCAGTGCCATATACAGTTGAATCATTCATCCCTAACTAGGTCTGTGTCCCAAATGACAGCCTATTCTCTATATCCCTCAAACTCACCTCTGGACCTCCAAGCCAGTTCCACTGCATTTTTTCATTGTTCCCATCTAGTCAGGGACTTATTTAGACCTGTGACACCAGGTGTGTGCAATTAATTATCAGGTAGAACAGAAAACCAGCAAGCTCCAGGCCTCGTAGGGAAAGAGTTGAATACCCCTGCTCTATATAGTGCACTACTTTTGACCAGAGCCCTAGTCAAAAGTAGTGCACTATAAAGGGAAAAGAGTTCCATTTGGGACACAGTCTAGGTGTTGATTGGCCTCTTGTCTGTGTGTGTGCAGGCAGGCCAGACTGCACTGGACCAGGCCAGAGAACACAACAACCCAGACGTAGCCCTTCTCCTGACCAAAGCGCCTCAGGTGAGTACAGGTTCACCTAGTCTGACAAGCAGGGGCAGCCAAGCAGTGTTTATCACCACCTCACGCCTGCCTTACCTCGCTATATATTTATATAGAAACACTCATGCTGCCAACTGTGTTTGGACTGAATTAACTACTTACTGATTCAACCATCACTGATTTATCAATTAACTACTTACTGATTCAACCATCACTGATTTATCAATTAACTACTTACTGATTCAACCATCACTGATTTATCAATTAACTACTTACTGATTCAACCATCACTGATTTATCAATTAACTACTTACTGATTCAACAATCACTGATTTGATCATTTGAATTTGATCCAGTGTAATTAGCTAGGAAAGTTGTAAAACTGACTATTCTACCGATCCTTGACTTCGGCGATGTAATTTACAAAATAGCCCCCAACACTCTACTCAGAAAACTGGATGTAGTCTATCACAGTGCCATCCATTTTGTCACCACAGCCCCATATACTACCCACCACTGCGACCTGTATGCTCTTGTTGGCTGGCCATCACTACATATTTGTCGCCAAACCCACTGGCTCCAGGTCATCTATAAGTATTTGCTAGATAAAGCCCCACCTTATCTCAGATCACTGGTCACCATAGCAACACCCACCCGTAGCACGCGCTCCAGCAGGTATATTTCACTGGTTATCCCCAAAGCCAACACTTCCTTTGGCTGCCTTTCCTTCCAGTTCTCTGCTGCCAATGACTGGAATGAATTGTAAAAATCACTGAAGCTGGAGTCTTATATCTCCCTCTCTAACTTTAAGCATCAGCTGTCAGAGCAGCTTACCGATCACTGTACCTGTACACCGCCAACCATATTACTTACCCTCTTGCTCTTTTGCACCCTACTTGCACATTATCATCTGCACATCTATCACTCCAGTGTTAATGCTAAATTGTAATTATTTTGCCTCTATGGCCTATTTATTGCCTACCTCCCTTCTCTTCAACATTTGCACACACTGTACATAGCTTTTTCTATTGTGTTATTGACTGTACGTTTGTTTATGTGTAACTCTGTGTTGCTGTTTTTGTCGCACTGCTTTGCTTTATCTTGACCAGGTCGCAGTTGTAAATGAGAACTTGTTCTCAACTGGCTTACCTGGTTAAATAAAGGTGAAATAAAATTTAAAAAAATCAAATAAATATAGGCTAAAGTCAATTAAATTCAGGACTGCTAACCAATCAATAAACTTGAAGCCTCAGTAAATAATACACTGGCCTTTAGTTCGTAACCTGTTCTCCCTCTGTATGTTCAGGTCCAGAGGTTTACCCGAGGCAGGAGTGTGAGGAAGAGGAGGGACAAGCTGAAGGCTGATCGCCGAGCACAGTCTGTTCCCAGGGATGACATGCTGCCCAGGAAGGTACAGTTACAGTACAGCTCCTCATCTTACTCCTACTGTCTCTGTGTGTGTCAGAATACGATAGCATAGATGCTCAGATGTTCACCTGAAAGACATATTTTCTGTCCTTTCTCACAGGACAGCGCATCTGCTGCTGACGACACCCCTAGCAGCGACCGCGTCGCCCGCAAACATGAGGTGATTGAGGCGAGCAAGAGCACAGACAGGGAGCTCAGAGAGAAGGTTAGCTATTACCGTAACCTTGTAACAACAACAACACATGAGAAGGTCAGCTATTTCTGTAACCTAACAACAACACATGAGAAATTCAGCTATTACCGTAACCTTCTAACAACAGCACGAGAAGGTCAACTATTACCGTAACTTTCTATCAACAACACATGAGAAGGTCCGCTATTACCGTAACCTTCTAACAACAACACGAGAAGGTCAACTATTACCGTAACTTTCTATCAACAACACATGAGAATGTCCGCTATTACCGTAACCTTCTAACAACAAAACATGCTTACCCAGGTGAAATGTTATTAATATTAAACACGTGGAACATGTGATGAGCTGTGCTGTCGTGCCGTTGCAGCCATCGCTCTCAGAACCCCTCCGTCGTAGAGAGAACAAACATGGAGAGACGAGGCGGGGCAAACTGCGAGGCTCCTCCCCCCAGCCCCCACTCCCCCCACACAACTACAAGGCCTATCAGCTGTACACTCTGTACCGAGGCAAGGATGGCAAGGTCATGCAGGTAGATAGAAAAAATACATGCTCACTGTCTCTACAATGACTTATTTTGTTTGAACATTTTCATGTGATGCTATGATTTATTACGCTTACCAAATTCACTTTTAATGTAGCTTTAAGGCACTGTGAATGGAGCTACTATCATATATTTTCTGTAATGTTGAAACCTTGTAAGAGGCTTTGCTACTATTTTCTGCTACTCACTACTCGGTTTACTCACTCCAAACAGCCAACCCGACTGCTCGGAGGCACCTGCATAGTCCTAATGCACACTGTTGCCTTGTTTTGTATCACATTCCAATTATAAAACTGGGGGGACTTTCACCCGTCCCCAGTGAAAGTTGGCCCCTGGGTTTACATCATGCTTCAAAAACAGGAGATGGGCTCTTCTTATTACTTATGTTTCGTTGTGTTAGTCTCCACTGTCAAGTGGCTCAGTGCTCATGGTTATTGTCTGTGTCCCAGGCCCCTATCAACGGCTGTCGCTGTGAGCCTCTGATCAACAAGCTGGAGAACCAGCTGGAGGCCACCAAGGAGGAGATGAAGACGGAGATCCACACGGTGCAGGACCTGATGAACAACAAGATGGGACAGCTGGACCGCAAGAACAAACATCAGGTACGGACTAGACCAGCGTGGTGTTCATTAGGGAAGGCCACGTAAAATGTTTTGCACCAAAAAGCTAAAAGGAATATTTCTTATTGAACCAGTCCAGGTAGATCAGTCCCAGTTTCAGTCCATTCCCTACCGTTTGGTGCCTAATGAACACTACCTACACCACACCAGTCTCTCAAGTCACAGCAGTGCTGGTGGATGTGGGACGGGAAATCCATGCATGTATAATTTGTGCTGATTTTGCATAGCCTATTAATGAAATTAAGTGTAATGTTGCTAAAGTCAAAAACAGCTCTGAGCTTTTGTCACAACCGGCGTCTTGCATTAATCATGACAGCTCTGTCAGGTTCAGGCATTTAACTCTGGTTTGTGATTGTGTGGTTCTAGATCCGTGCTCTGGATAAGATGACAGTAGAGAGGGTGTCAGCGGAGAGGACAGAGTGCCAACACAGGATCAACCAGAGAGCCATGCAGGAAAGACAGGAGGGGGAAAAGAGACAGGTAATACTAACAGCAGTGTCAACTCACTCAACACAGCAGGAGAGGGTGGTCTATGCCATATCACTTTTTCATTCGAGGTTTAGCTCAGACATTTCAACAATGCATTTACACTTACAATGAATACTATTGTACGCTAATGTTTCCTGTCATTAAACCCCTTCATGTCTTGGCCTGCCCTTTAAGCAGGCATCAGTGGTGAACGAGCTGAAGAACTGGTGCATGGCCAAGCTCCAGAACATTGAGGTGCGCTTCGCAGGAGACCCCAGCAACACCAAGCTGCGCCGGTCCTCGTCCATGTCTGAGGGCCTGTGTGAGGTGGACCCTGGGAGCCTCACCGTGCTGCCTGCTGGAGGGCCTGGGGACAGCGCCCAGTGTCTGGCCCCCCACATCACTGACGTCACCGAGGGAGACCACAACACCGTCGCCACAGAGGACCCCTCAGCCAACCAATGCTTTGCTGTTCCGGTGGACAGCTCTCCAGGTACAGTTCAAACAGAACTCTGGGAAATAGCCAGCGCTCTGAATTACTACGCTTATGCACATGCACGAACACACATACACAAAGAGTGGGAATTCATTTCAAGCAGATACAGGCTTGTGTAAGCGTTATGTAATCTAAGTTTATTACGTTTATTATTCTTAGGTCATACCTTTAAAAAAAAAAGTAAATAAAGATTGAATGTGGCCCAAATATAACATTTTCACAGAAATTGAAAAATTGTTGCCTATGGCAGGTTAATTAAAATATCACCCCAAACTATCAGATTGCATTTGAAGATTGGCAATCTCACTGGAACTAATTTGAATAATCATAAATTATTTGTGTGCCATGCTCTAAGGTTGACTTTTTAATTCTAATTCATTCAATAATTGCTTCTTGGAAATCTTCCAGACAGTGATAAACATCCCAAGCAAGCGGAGATCTCCTCCCCAACTATTGCCAAGTTCCTGTCACAGTCTCCCCAAGTAGTGCGACCCAAGGAGCGCCTCCTGGGTGCTACTGAACACCGGAGGCCGTATCAGGAACTGCAGGACGTGGCGCTTCTGGAGTTGGGATCGAGCAGCAGAGGCAACAACAACCGGGCCAGCAGTCTGTCCCCAGCGACAGAGCGCCACTGCAGCAGCAGACAGGACAAGGACCGTGACAGGGAAAGGGATAGAGACCGGGAGCGGGGCAGGGACAAGGGAAAGCACCACAAGAGGCACTCCCAGGGCAGGACTAAGGCCAAGGGGGCCACGGTGGAGCAGGCCGAGGGGACTCAGACTCTGGAGGTGTTTGAGGAAAGAGCCGTGGAGAGAGGCGGAGGGGAGAGCTCATTTGCCCAGGAAAGGGAGAACATGCACGCCCTGGAGGTGACACAGTACTTCTTTGAGGCGGTGTCGACCCAGATGGAACACTGGTATGAGAGGAAGATCCAGGAGGCCAGATGGCAGGCAGACCAGAGGGCCCAGGCAGACAGGGCTGCCCTACTGGAGAGGATCGCCTACCTGGAGGATGAGCTATGCATGCTCAGGACTAACAGGCACGACGACAGCTAACACAGACATATCACTGCAGAGTTTAAAGCAGACATACCACTGCAGAGTTTAAAGCAGTGGAGGCTGCTGAGGGGAGGATGGACGGCTCATAATAATGGCTAGAATAGTGCGAATGGAATGGTATACTTATTCCACTCCATTACCACAAGCCCATCCTCCCCAATTAAGGTGCCACCAACCTGTGGTTTAGAGTTACACCTTCAGAACGGCAAAAAACATCAGGTCAGATGGCAACCTGGATCTAGTGGACCCACTAGTAGATGTTGACCATAAACTGGCCATACATTTGTCATTGACCATGCACCTTCTCTACAGAATTTCATACTTATATCTAATAATGTCATGCAACAGTAGAAAATAATCAATTTGTAATGGTAACTTATTAAGGAGAAATGTTATGGCATGCCAGACAATTCAGTATAATGTTGTCTTGTTAATCATGTGTTTTGTTGTATACACCTGGGCAGCTCCTGTGTGTTGTGCTTTGTAAAAACCCCCAGTAAATGTACGGCTCGTTACAATGGATCTGTCACAGTGCCATTATTGAACTGGAACACCCACACATATTGGCACATTGATAGCTTGTCCTCAACATGCCAGTACTCCAGTGCTTTTTATCCTGCGATGCGAAAGCCTGTTATGAGAATGATTCTGGGGGTTTGTGGAAAATGTGGGTCATTTTTAGTGACATTGTAAAAAACTAAATTCAATAAGAGAGTAAAACGAGAGCAGACAGCTTCAGGAATAGTTTTGAGTTAGCCAGGATGCTTAACATATCAGTAGAATAAACTACTGCAAGCTTTCATATGTGACTTACGAGGGCAACAGAACTCACGAGAATACAGCCAAACTGAAAATGTCTTAACTGAAGAGAAGTTGTGCTTTCATAACTTTAGATCTCATCCACTTCTGCTCCAGCCCACTATTTATTTGATGGTAAAAACTCCATAACACCCTAATGTTTATCCTCAGCACTAAAATGAGTTACTGTTAGGAGGACCACGTTGGCATGATGAAACGTCAAATAGACTACTGTAAATGTATTACTGTGCTCATAGGTGACACTTGTTCTGTTCATGGGAGGTCGTTGTACATTGATGTCTCTGCTGATATGAACATACATTCTGTCTAATGAAGTCAGATGATGTCAAGTGTATTTTGTAAAAAACTAAAGAGAAACTACAAAAATGGCACGTCTGTTTTGTATTCAAGAGGTAGACGCAAAGAGCTACACGAGAGCCGACCAACATAAGCCCTGGAATACTAGTTATAACCAATAAATAAATCCTTACAGGTGGTGTTATTTCACATTATTGCAAATGGCATATCATACATGATTCTGCATGATCATACAGCGATCTGGGAAAGCGTCACCACTGTTAGACATGGACATTTTAATAGCAACCAAACTGATAAGGGACTCCCCGTGACATATCTCATATGGTTGTGCTCACGCCAAACAACATTCTGTATCAGACACTAGCAGTGAGAAGAAAGTAGAGGAGCTGGTACGGCTAAGATTTCTTCCAGGGTAAGTGTGACAAGGTCCTGATTCCTATGGCTTTCATGCTGCACATACACAGTCCATTTGAGGTATCTCACTCCAGCAGTGTCCTAATAATGGACACTGACGGCGTCCTAGGGATATGGAGAGACAATGGTTAGAAAAGGGATACAACATAAAATATGAAACACAATTTCAGGCAATGTCTTTGCCATATCTCACCTGATTTGTGGCATTTTTATTTCTCTTGAACTCGTCACTCGCCCAATACCTTAAGTCTTTTCGGTCTCCTTCGTCTGGCACTTGTCTTATGGTCCACATCATGTTTCTGTACAGGCCCAACAGAGCAATATGCTGAGGAAAACAATAAGTACCTTACTGTAATAGATTTCCATTGAAATGGGCAAAAATAGCTTTTTAGCAAAAAACTATTTCTCAAGCACAAATTTTGTTAGGACACTCTGGGAGGGGTCTGAGTGGCGAGGGGATAACTGAGAACTAGCTGTTATTGGCAGAAATTAACTATCAGGAAATAACACTGATCACTGCTTAAATGTTAAAGGTCCCGAATAGTCATTCTGATTCCCATAAAATAGCCTTTTGAGTGACAACTATGTCCCATAATATTTTGGGGGATAGAAATGCTAGAAATATTTTTTCTCTCATGGCTACCAGGAAGTTTGAAAAGACAGGCGTGGGCGCGGAGTTTATATTAATGAACTCGCATTGATTTACAGCTCTTTGAAACTCCTATGTCAAGAAACTTGGATGCAGTGAGCAGTGTTGCAGTAAAATAATCTCAAGCAAACTTGGTGATGCACAAAGCAACTCAAACGACATTGAAATTGCATCAATGATGTCAATGTTTTGGTCTCTATCCCGCTTTGCATGTCTCTTGTGATGTGGTTCACAGCCGCATTGACGGATGTGTTGACTAGCTAACACCAGACACAGATGAAAGGGGAAACATATAAGTATCTTTGCCATAGATGAATAGTGTAAACTTTATTTATATTTGCTGACAAACACCCTACAATCAAAATTTGGCACCAGTATAGTAGCTATCTAGCTAGCCCTACTGAACAAAAATATAAACGCAACATGTAAAGTGTTGGTCCCATTTTTCATGAGCTGAAATAAAAGATTCATGAAATGTTCCATCAGCACAAAATGCTTATTTCTCTCAAATGTTTTGCACAAATTTGTTTACATCTCTGTTAGTGAGAATTTCTCCTTTGCTAAGATAATCCTGACAGGTGTAGCAGGTGTAGCATATAAAGAAGCTGATTAAACAGCATGATCATTACACAGGTGCACCTTGAGCCGGGGACAATAAAAGGCCACTCTAAAATGTGCAGTTTTGTCACACAACACAATGCCACAGATGTCTCAAGTTTTGAGGTAGCGTGCAATTGGCATGCTGACTACAGCAATGTCCAACAGAGCTGTTGCCATAGAATTTAATGTACATTTCTCTACCATAAGCCACCTCCAACATCATTTTAGAGAATTTGGCAGTACATCCAACCAGCCTCACAACTGCAGACCACGTGTAACCACGCCAGCCCAGGACCTCTTCTTGACCTGCGGGATCGTCTGAGGAGCGGTGCTGAGGAGTATTTCTGTCCGTAATACAGCCCTTTTGTGGGGAAAAACTAATTCAGATTGGCTGGGCCTTGATCATGTGAAATCCATAGATTAGGGCCTAATGAATTCATTTCAATTGACTGATTTCCTTCTATGAACTGTAAGTCAGTAAAATCTTTGAAATTGTTGCATGCTGCGTTTAAATTTTTGTTCAGTATATATAAACCATGCCCCTCTGCAAACACAACATTGCCTTCTCCAATGCAGGTTTCAAGACAGTACTTATTTTAATTAGGTAAGAGAATATCACATTACCATTGGTGAATTAAATTCAGTTAGGTTGATGCCTTAATAATCCAGATGTATCCAAGTGTTTGACATCAAGCAGGGACCAATAAACTTTATGTAAAAGAAAGTCATTTTTCATTCTTTGATCTGGGATTTAATCCAAATATCATCCAATTTCATGAAAAACATGATTTTAACAGAACACGACCTTTACATGAAAAACATGATTTTGACTGTTCATGACCTTTAATGTTAGCTGTTCATGTTACCAACATATATTTGTATTACTTGTTTTAATGTAAGTGCTGCCACGGGTAACCTTGAGCTAGCCATGTTGTGGACAGTAGCAAACATGGTTGTAGAGGCAGCTCTACAGCTGATCCACTGTCTTTGGCTGGTCTGTCTTGGTTCAACATCGATGATTAACAAGATCAATGTCGCCCTCTTGTGGGGTGGAGTACTTATTGAAAATCCAAATTTCTTTAGGGGCCATAAAATAATTATACTGTAGGCTACTACCATACATTATAAAACATGTGCTCAAAACAGTTAAAAAAGTTTATTAACCCTAACCTCATACATTGTATCATGTCATATGTGATAGGTGGTATGAACAACTACCATGAAATATAATTAGTTTGCTTAGTTATTTCCACATTACAAAACACCTTGGCGATAAACATTTCTATGCACAATCATCAACCACTGTTTTCCTAATGTCACAGCAATTGTATTTTCTAATGACGTGTCAGTGAATGAACCTTATCTACAGTACAGTTGAGGTGCAAAACAGATGTAGTTGTGACGTCGCTTAGGCTGCATTTAGACAGGTAGCACAACTTCCAAATTGGTATTTTGACCAATCACATCACATCTTTTGACATCAGATATTTTTCAGAGCTGATCTGATTGGTCAAAAGATCAGAATTTGGCTGCCTGTCTAAACATAGCTTAAGACCAGAGAAATGGAACCAATTGGAGCGTTTATCAAAATTGTTAATAGCAGTCCTTGTGCTGCAAAGTGCATAAGAACCACATTTTCCAAAAACATTGACCTTTATAGAAAGAGAGAGAGAAGCTTTATAATAACACCACATTATTTTGGGCAGAATGATCATTTCCAAGTAAACAATGGATGCATTTTTTAAAGCACAGTGTAAAGTGAGTTGCAGAAAATAAATTAAGGCACAATTTGGGATTACTTTTTAAATGGATCAAGCCCATATCAGCATGCTTTTCTTTTGCCATGATATAATTAAGGGGGTGCTTTTTTTTTTCTCTTGTTATTCTTTATTTTACAAACAGTGCATTAACATCACAACACTGTCAGTTCTATACATGGTCATTTGATGTGTCTACATGAAAGCAGAATGTCTTGATGAGCACGTTAGACTGAAAACATCCATACAACATGAAGGGGGTTATAGTACACTGGGAAAGAGGTATCTTGTTCACACGGAAGGGAATCACATTTTGTTTGTTTTCGAACATTTTTTATAGACGTGCAAGATAAAGCAATGCTAATTACATTACGAAAGAACTTCCAGAATCCCCCCGGCCTGATGACAAGGACTAAACAGCGGAGGTTGCTATCAAACTCTACAGTCTACTAAAATTAGAGTAAAAATAACAAAAAAGGCACATATACAGTGGCAAGTCCGTCTTCCTTTGCGAGTCCTGTTATTGAGTCTGTGTTGTCGAGAGGCTAGCAGCAGAGTGGCATTGTGCGGTTGGTTGCTGCCCTCTAAGATGGTTTCTTCTCATTGGCCTACTGGTCGGTTGCCGTGACGAGTTCAAACCACTGCCTCAGTGCGTCGCTCAGGGTCTCTGGCAAGGCGTTGACGTCCCTCAAGATCACGTAGAAGGGGAAGGGGAACTCCTCCATGTAGGAGCGGATCTCAGGCATCTCTCCTGGACCTTTGAAGATGGGCACCTTGATGTCCAGAATGGAGTCCTGTAGAAAAATGACAGGAAATGTCAAAAGGAGTACCGTGGAATATTTCCAGGATATTTCAATATGAATATCTCAGTGATTTGACCATTCACATAAACGCATGCAACTTCTATTGGACTGTATCATGTAAATTACAGTAAAACCTTGCATTTACTATCCACAGTCCTTGCTACATAACATGGATTCCATCTAAACCAACTAAGTCCTTTACCCTGGAGTTGGGGTTGTCGAGCACCACGAAGATGACAAAGACGTTGGCGCTGCGAGCCGCCTGCACGGCAGCCGTCACCCTGTCCTTCCCCTCCAGGAAGAGCCCCCTGCCGTCCGACACGATGAGCAGCAGCTGGGCCGTCTCTGTTGGGGGGGGGGGGGGGGAGGAGCACAGGACGAGGGGGAGGCGGTCAGTTTACACTGGCACCACAATGGCCCTGGGTGTCTGCTTACAGGTTCCAGTCCTCTGGGCCGCAGAGGGAGAGCAGTGAGAGCTCTGATACCAGCTCTGCACTGTGATCCTCAGCGCGGCTCGATAGAGGACATGTTAGCTTCACCAGGGGAACTGTAGCAGGAACAATACTCTGCCTTTGACTAACAGTACTGGGGCTCTGCTCCCTACCAACACACTGCTCCACTCAGGGCTTGTTTGTTGACATCAGACACTACCAGGGCATGGACCCCAAAGCCTCAGAGGACAATGTGATCAGCTGACATTCTTGCATATGTCTCAACCCATTACTGTAAGGAATAGTGGGATCTAGGGGAAGCCATTCTCACTTATAGTAATCATGCTAAACCTTTAACCCAGTAGACTACCTGTGTTCATGGATCCAAGGCCGTGCTGCCTGGCTGCTACAAACATGTTGGCTGAGGTCTCCAGGAACTAAAGGATATTAGAGCACAATGTGGGAGTCAGTCTCACAAGAAAAACAATCTGTCTCAAAGAGGATTTTGGGGGAAGATCTGTTGAACAATATCAGAGTAAAGAACAGGCCTGAAAGTGGTTTAAATCATCAAAACTAAAAAAAGAGAGTGTAAAAATGAAGGAAGAAGGAAAGGGATTCCCACCTGGGCTATCCTGGTCTTTTTCTGCTGGAACTGACAGAGCCTCAGTATTCTAGCACCTGACTGATCGTTGAACTGTTGTTGGAACGGGTGGAGCAGCTGCACTGTCTCTCCAAAGCTGAGGGGGACAACCAAAACATTCCACACATCATGTTGTTATCTCACTGTCAGGGGAAGAGAAACACCTGGACATCCATATTAATGTATTTTCAGTGACTGCTCCTCTAACCTGCACACAGACACCTGCCCGACCTCCAGGAGAGTGAGAGCGTTGACGATCACAGACAGGGATTCAAAGGCCAGCTGTGAGGCACAGGAGACAAAGGTGAGACATTGTGTTTTTCCCATGTGGCACCATATTCCCTATATAGTGCACTACTTTGACCAGAGACCTTTGAGCCCCGGTCTAAACTAGTGCACTCTAAAGGGAATAGCGTGCCGTTTAGAACTCATACATAGTTCCTGCAACACTGATTGCAAGGTTGTCTCCACTCATCCCTCCGTGAAGCGACCTACCTGTTTTGAGTGGTTGTCCACCATGCTGGAGGAGTCGTCCACGGCCAGACAGATCTGATACTCTCTCTTGCTGGGCTTGGTTCTCCTCAGCCAGATCTTGTCTTTACGGAACTGACTGGCGATGTAGGGGATCACCTTCCGCATGTTCAGACGCTTTCCCGTGCGGAAGTCTCCTCTGTGACACAGAGAGAAAACAGAATAAGAGATGAGCTAATATTTGTTGTGAAATTAAAAAGGATCTTTCAAATGAAAAATAAATGAATTTATAGGAAAGGTTAAAAAAAAGCCTGTTCTTGCTCTGGTCTGCGTTTTGTCTGATGGCTGACCAGTGGCCATGCTCCATGAATGATCTTCTAGGGGTTGCGGTAGGTACTCACTTGAGCTTGGCCGCCCGCGTGGGCTCTAGGATGAGGCGGAGCTGCTCACACAGCTGCTGGGACAGGGCCGAGGTCAACGTCTGGTACTGGTGCCACATGGCTGCCGCTGCACTCTCCTATAGGGAATGATATTAGCAGGAGCAACACACAGAGATCTGAACTTCTGAAGGTAGGTCATGGTAAATAGTATCCGGTAATATTTATGTATTAGCAGAACATCCAAAGTGTTGGTACCTCCTCCCGGTCTCCAGGGGCCTGTTTCATCCAGGCCTCCAGCTGCAGCTCCATCTCCCTCCTCAGCTCCTCTGGGTCGCGGACTGGGTTCTGGACAGACACACACATTCAGCTAATCTTATACAGAGTGCTCCAGTGCTTTCTGACAGGGTTTTTTCTTTAGTACTAGAGCCCTAAGCAAATCTCTGGTACCTGCAGTGTGTCCATTAGCAGCTCTGGGACAGTGTGGATGGTAGACTCTGTGCTCCTCTCTGGGCGCTCCTCGTCATTGTGACCCTGTGTGTCTTTTGGCCTCTCCTCGTCTTCATCATGCAGCCTCAGAGCCTCCAGCTCTCCACTGTCCAGACCTGATGGGGGAAATTACACAGTAAGACACACAAGCAACAGGCAAACACACAAGCACCCACACACACACACAGGTGTAGACAGTGAGAGGAGATGGATAGAGCACCTTTCTGTGACGCTCTGGTCGAGTCCAGCTGTTCTGGCTTCAACTCCTGGGCTTCAACAGCCCGCAGGTCCTCTTCCTGCTCCTCTGTATCCATTGCAATGTCGTCGTCCTCTTGGTCCTCATCTTGTGGGGCTCTGTCTGGTTTCTGCTGGTCTGCACTGGCAACATCTGTTAACAGCAGAGACAAGCGGCTCAGTGAAAGGGCTCTTATAAGAGCTTAGAAGCAAAGGCTTCTTATCTTGGACTATCATCTTCTTAGGGGGATGAACTGGTATGGCATATCTACTCTGTGGTGTGATTGGTGCCTGACCGTATGTCTGTGTGTCGTAGGCCGTCTCTCCCTGTTTGATATGCTCGTACAGGTCTGACTCCTGTTGGGCTTGAGTCGGTTTGTTCTCCAACGTCTTCTCCGTAGTGCTCTCCACCGTGCGTAGACGCTTGTTGATTCGCTCGTTGTAGTCGCCCGTCGAACGCTCGTTGTCAGCCTGCCCCGGCTTCCTTTTGAAGCTCTGGAACAGCCAGGACAGCATTAGAACAAATGTAGAAATATATAGCTCATCTTAAAACAGAATTTGATCACGTTTTAAAATGTTTCGGATTCACTAGAAAACATTAACTCAAAAACACACTGTAGAGATTTGTAGACCAGACATACCTGTGTCTTGCTCTGGCTCGCTTTCTGAGAGGACATCCTTGCCATGAGTTTGGAGTCGTGTCCCTCCGACTGGCTGGCATCAGCCGCTCCACTACCATGCTCCTGGACAACACAAGAGGGTCAATGTGTGCCTGCCAAATAACACATTTACATCAGCTGTAAATGGGTGTGGTGTGTGTTTCTACCTCTTTAGCTTGGTCTCTCTCGGATGCGTCCCCTGCCAGCTCCACAGCGGTCTCACTCTGGACGTTCTCCTCTCCTGTCTGACCGTCTGTGTTGTGCTCCTTCCTCTCTGCCGATTCTGGCTGCTCCTCATCCTCACCCTCCTCTTCCTCCTGTGGGCAATGAAGAAAAAAGGCGTTAAACACTCAATTAGCAAAGCATTCTGTTCTACTTGACTTCGAGACAATCAGAGAGCACGAAACCCCATGTGAGGGAGGCAACACTCTGTTAGCTGCAGAGTTAGTGCAGTGTACTTAGCTAGCGAATATGCTAACGTTAGATAGCTAGCTAAACATTTGGCTATGGGCTGGCACTGACAGTATGGGATTATGGCGAGTGAATGAAATAGTTTTTTCCCCATCTTCCTAAGGAGTCATCTAGCTGTGGCCATCTGGCTAGTACCAACAAGGGTTTCCACAAAATAACAACATCAGCGCAGAGAGCTTGAAATTTAGACCATAAGCAACACGCAAGGATATGCATTGTCAAACAATGCTACTGCCACCTTCTGGTTTGGAGTATTTTAACAAGGCTGAGTGGCTGACGATGTCCAAGGTCTTTGCTGTATGAACACAAAAAAGATAGACTGTCGACACTCTGAACAGAGGTGCTAGGTACCGTCGGCAGGCAAATGTTTGACAATCCTACCAGTGTGTCTGAGCTTTAAAGTGAAACTCCACTCAAATATATTTTTTTCAATAGTACACTGTTGACACAGACCCCAAATTATTTGCATGTCAGCAGTCAAGTTCTCAAGATATTGGACTTTCAAGAAGCAAAGTGTCACTGGCCACACCATCATTATGATGCAAGAGAAGAGAAGTCAAACTACCTTTGGTTTCTGGCCTTCGTTTGTAGGGATGACCACATCCTCCTCTTTCCCTGCCTCTTGTCCTTTGTCCTTCTCTTCCTCATCCTCTGCCTCCTCCTCTGTTTGTTCTCCTCCTCCCTCTTCCTCCTCAGTCTTGGGTTCCTGGCCTTCTTCCTCTCCTTGTTTGTCTGTCTGATCCTCAACCATCTCCTCTGCTCCACCCTCCTCCTTTCCCTCTTTCTCCGCTCCCTCCTTCTCATCCAGCTCCATCGGCTTCTCGTCAATGTCGAACGGGTTTTCCTCTGGAGGAGAAAGAAACTAAATTGTCACACACTGATTCTCTGGTGTCTCCACCGGTTCCTCTACTCCCTTATTCTTTAATAGTTTATTTTATTTAGTGACAAGATAACAGGACAAAAAAAGTTTCCTCTCCCAGATATACAATTGACCCCAGGGCTCACCGTCTCCCTCTCCCTCGTCCCCGGCCTGGTCCTCCTCCTGGTCCAGATTGAGTTCATCAGGCAGGTCCATGGCCTCCGGGTCAGGCTTCTTCTCCTGCTTCCCATGATACGGGTCCACCTCGTTCTCATCAAACTCCCGCTGGAATACAGATACTCAAATCAGACACTATCTATCACTCCTGCTAAAACACACCCAACTACAGCCTGAGATGTGTTGAGTAAAGTGCAGAAAAAAGCCCCTTGCAATGCCAGGGATAATCTGTGTGACACAACATTGATACGCTCAGTAAAGTATATACGCATATATTTTCAGTGAAAGCTTACCTCGTCCCCTTGTTCGTGGATCTTCTCCTTTTCCTCCTCGTCCAACTGTTGGTCTTTGTCGTCTTTGTTCTTGTTGTCTTTATTGGGGTCCGCTGCATCCAGGTTATCATCCTTGGCTACCAGCTCTGATTCCCCCTGTAGAAACCACAAAAGAGCATAATTAGTGAAATGGCCCTACTAGAAGCAGCAGATACAGCCCTTTCTGACATTTGAACTCTCTTATCTGATCCTTCCTCTCCGTACCTGGTCCATTCCTTGGCCCGACTCTTCCTCCTTGTCACTGCCCTCCTCCTCTTCCTCATCCTCATCATCACCCCACATCCTCTCATCCAGCGTGTCCGTCTGGCCCTCGCCCAGGTCGCCCATCTTCTTATCCAGATCTTCATCCTCCTCTTTGTCAGACTCCTCATCATCCTCACCTGAAAAGGCACAACCAAGAGCGCTTTGAGATGCGAGACCAGGGTCGGGTTCATTAGGGCATGTAATGGAAAACTGTTTGAAATGTTTTGCAACAGACAATGAAAATTAGTGTTTCTTATTGGACAAATTCCAGGTAGTCCCTCCCTGTTTGTCTATTTTTTTCCATTTGGTGCCTAATGAACATAACCCAGGAGCGTGATCAGACTCCGATGAGGCTGTGTGTTAAGAGTTCTGTCCACCCACCTGGCTCTTGCTGGTCTCCATCATGCATCTGGCCATCAAAGTCCTCGGACATCTCGATGGCGTTATCCTCCTCGTCAATGTTCTTCTTGTCAGGTTCCTCCTCTTTCTTCTCCTGGCCTTCCTGGAAAGTGTCCTCCACCTACGACAGAAAACGTAAAATTTTTGCAAAACCATATACATTTTTACTTAGTAATGCATTGATGTCAGTAGGAGACCAAGTGAAAATTCAACTTAAGTGGAAGTTATGATTCACCCCTTCATGAGCAATGCTACTCAAATAACATAGATCTTAGTGTCTGCACTGTATTGCAATTCTTGTAGGAAGCATCACCTGTTCTTCGTTCTCGATCTTGTCGCTGACGTCTTTGGTGCCCTCTCCCTCGCCGATGCCACCACCCTCGTAGTCGTGGAACTCTGTGGCCCCCTCTCCATCCCCTCCCTCCAACTCCTGGGGGAGGCAGAAGCCCTGCAGGACAAGACAATAAGACAAAGCAGCAAAGTAAAACAGTGGCTGTACAGTAGCACCATTGCAGCTTAGGTGACTTACCCAAACAGTAGAAATAAACAGCTACTGAAACTACAGGCTGTTCTAAGATTTTTCACTACTATCATTTTTTTCAACATGCATTTGTGCTCGCGTTAGAAAACAGATCCAAGTAGAGGGGTTGCATACAGTACCTTCTGGGCTAACTCAGTGAAGATGCCAGCCAGGACAGAGAGCAGTTTCCCAGTGCTCCTGTGGGCTCCCAGTGACACAGCCAGGTAGTAGCGTGCCAGCTCTGAGTACAGCCCCAGCATGGGTTCTAGACGCACCAGCAGCCTGCACGCCTCACTCAGCTCCTAAACACAACACGCAGGACAAAGAAGGAAGACAGAGGGTCACTGGTGATATATTCTGAATATCATGAGATCATGATAAAGCAATCTGAAACAGCAGGACATCATCGTTCAGAAGAACTCAGGAGAAAAAAAATGATGAACTCCTTGGCATTACCGACAAAATCGTCGAGTTGCAAGGCGTTTCAGTGGTGGTTGTGTATCTCCACTCCACTAGAGGGTGGTATAGGCTACAGTGCACGCTGTGCGACTACTGTACCTGGAGCTGCTGTGGTGGACAGGAGTCTCGGTGGACTCGGAGTCTCTCCAGTAGCTGTTCCAGCATGTCGTTGACCTCCCCCAGGGAGAGAGACGCCACCTCTGCTCCCAACTCCTCCTCCAGCAGACGGCTCAGGTGACCAGGCTTCAGCAGGTCCTCCTGGGGCTCCTCCTCCTCCTCCTCACCTTCTGGAACTGGCAGATACAACAGAAAATGACATTCTCCATCAATGGTCGCGACTCGCAGAACACTAGGATTGATCATGTTAACGCATCTTGGCCCAGTCGTACTCTGGCATTCTTGGGATAGCTTTTTTTGACAGCTAGTTCTCCAACAGTTCTCCAACAATAACCACACAAGCATACAAGGCATTAAACAAGCGTTTCTTTATGGACAAGTTCAGAAAGTCCCTCCCAGTTTCAGTCTGTTTTCTTCCATTTGGTGCCTAGTGAATAGGACCCAGGTGTGTTATTGGAGGCAGACAGCAGGGGTGACTCCTCACCTCTCTTGGTGTCTGTCTGCTGTTCTCTCGGCTGCTCCCCATCCTTTCTCTTCACCAGGGTCTGCACGGCAACCAGCACAGTGTTGATGGCCTTCTCCAGCTCAGTAGAGAACTCGGAGTGGAATGTTTGCTGGTAACCTGCAGAAAGAGAGGGCAAAATTATTTTCCAATGTAATAACAATGTAATACCATTGGAATGGAAGTATAATAGAATTGTAACAGTGTAATACCATTGTAATGGCAGTATAATAGAATTGTAACAGTGTAATACCATTGGAATACACAATTTTCTATGATGGGGTCTAGGCCGGGTTACTTTAAAGAAGTGGTGTAAATTACTTAAGTAAAAAATACTTTAAAGTACTACTTAAGTCGTTTTTTTGAATATATGTACTTTACTATTTATATTTTTGACAATTTTTACTTCACTACATTCCTAAAAAAGTACTTTTTTCTCCATACCCTGACACCCAAAAGTAATGGTTACATTTTCAATACTTAGCAGCACAGGAAAAATGGTCCAATTTACAAACTTATTTTACCAGGTAAGTTTACTGAGAATATTGTCATTTACAGCAACGACCTGGGGAATAGTTACAGGGGAGAGAAGGGCGTACTCTCTAAACACAAATGCTTTATTTGTAAATTCTGTCTGCGTGTTGGAGTGTGCCCCTGGCTATTCATAAATAAATAAAAACAAGAGAATTGTGCAGTCTGGTTGGCTTGATAAGGAATAAGAAATTATTTATACTTTTACTTATAACATATTTTAGCAATTACATTTACTTTTGATACTTAAGTATATTTAAAACCAAATACTTTTACTCAAGTAGTATTTTGCTGGGTGACTTTCACTTCCACTTGAGTATGACAATTTACTTTTCCCACCACTGCTTTAAAGCATTTTGTGACAACTGCTGATGTAAAAAGGGCTTTATAAAATACATTTGACTGATTCATAAAGCATGGTCTGTCTGTTCTCACCTGTGTGTCCGTGGCCCAGGGAGAGTAGCTGCGTCTTCCAGGTGGTGAACTCAGTCAGGCTAGCCTCCAGCTCTCCCCTGACGTACTGCAGGCCACGGGTCAGACCAGGCTGGGTGTCAGCCGTGCCCTCTGGGGCGTTGGGGGTGAAGAGCTGCTCCACCATGGGCATCTGTGCCGCCACGGCACCCAGCCGGTCATAGCCAGAGCAACACACAGAGAAGTGGCTCCTGAGGAGGTGAAAAAAAATTAATAGAGAATGAACAGCAAGGCTATGCTTAAAAGCTGCAATATGTAACTTTTGGGACGACCTAACCAAATTCACATAGAAATGTGTGTTATAGATCTTTCATTCTCATTGAAAGCAAGTCAAAGAAGCGGTAGAACTGTTCTATGAGCGCTACTTCTATGCTTCCTGTTCTTAGGTTTCTTTTTTGCATCTTTTACTTTCGGTTTTGTACACCAGCTTAAAACAGCTGAAAGTACAATATTTTGGGTTATAGAAAATTTATTTCACAGCGATTTAGATGGTACAATGTTTCTCTACACTATACTTGCTTGTTTTGTCACAAACTGAAATTAGGCAAACTATTCTAATTTTAGCAACCAGGAAATGGCGGTGCATAGTGCATCTTTAAATTAATTAAAAAAATCTAACAAGATAAAATGAACTACTGATTTCAATATAGAGGATATCTTAAAAGAAACGTAATGAAGACAAAAGCTCAATTCTCTTTTCTGTGTAATGCCATCAGTATTCCTGTGTAATGCCATCAGTATTCCTGTGTAATGCCATCAGTATTCCTGTGTAATGCCATCAGTATTCCTGTGTAATGCCATCAGTATTCCTGTGTAATGCCATCAGTATTCCTGTGTAATGCCATCAGTATTCCTGTGTAATGCTATCTTGTGCTCCTAGGCCTTACCAGGAGTGCAGCGCCCCCTGTGTGGACTGCAGTGCCACTGCATCCAGCTCCTCTTTCAGGATCTGGGTTTGACCCAACATGTCCAGCACACGCTGACTCAGCTGGCTCCAGGCCGGGTCGCCTCTCCTCAGCAGACACCCAGGAGGCTGCCTCTGAGCCGCCATGGGGGACGGGCACCTCAGGGTGGGCTCCCTCTGCCCGTCTACCCCCTCCGTCTGCTGGGGGCCCTCGGGGCAGCACTGCAGCACCCAGGATAGCTGCTGGAGGAGGGTGGCACACTGCCCTGCCAGGCCCTGGGCCTTGATCACCCAGCCTTGGAGGGAAGCCTGGGGGGGAAGGCCACCCGCATCCTCACTGTGGGACTGGAGGTGAGCCTGGATGCCCTGCACGCTGGCTGTTAGCCTCCTGTATGCGTTTGAGAGAGGATAGAAGCCAAAACGAGTGTGAGAAAGACAACTACAGTTTAAGATACTCAGGCGGTATCCTAAATATTATAAGGCGTTGTAGGGAACAGAGTGCCATGTCAGATGCAGCTATATTCAGAGATACTCTATCCAGATGGTAAGCTCTGAGCTTAAAGGTCATAGGTTAGAGGTTAATGTTCACCTGAGGTGGACCCACTGCTCTGTGAGCTTGGCCAGGCGTCGCCTTTGTCTGAGCAGCAGCTTGAACAGGTGGGAGGAGAAGCCTCGGCAACGATCAATGTTCCCAATCCCCAGTTCCTGGTAAACAAGCAAACACTTCAAAACGTCAGACAACAATTTCCAATTGCAGCACACAGTTATTAATATTTGCTGCGCCAGACAGCGTTAAGACCATGGAGATTCTATAATAAATGGCACATAATTATACGGTTTAGACCCCATTTAGAAACACAATAACATTTCCCAATTGCAATTGGTAATTTCCTTTCAGTCTCTCACCTTCGCAGCGCTCTGGAGGGCAGTCATCATGGCTGTTCTGCGGGCCCACGAGCGGTAGAAGTACTTCTGACAGCCGTCCCACGCAGCGCTCATCTCAGTAAACAAACTGAAACAGACAGTTCCATGCCACAGTCAAGCGCCTACTCCATGATCTACTGCACAGCTATTCTAACGACCTACTTACTGCACAGCTATTCTAACGACCTACTTACTGCACAGCTATTCTAACGACCTACTTACTGCACAGCTATTCAAACGACCTACTTACTGCACAGCTATTCAAACGACCTACTTACTGCACAGCTATTCAAACGACCCACTTACTGCACAGCTATTCTAAACGACCTCACTTACTGCACAGCTATTCTAAACGACCTCACTTACTGCACAGCTATTCTAAACGACCTCACTTACTGCACAGCTATTCAAACGACCTACTTACTGCACAGCTATTCAAACGACCTACTTACTGCACAGCTATTCAAACGACCTACTTACTGCACAGCTATTCAAACGACCTACTTACTGCACAGCTATTCAAACGACCTACTTACTGCACAGCTATTCAAACGACCCACTTACTGCACAGCTATTCAAACGACCCACTTACTGCACAGCTATTCAAACGACCTACTTACTGCACAGCTATTCAAACGACCTACTTACTGCACAGCTATTCAAACGACCTACTTACTGCACAGCTATTCAAACGACCCACTTACTGCACAGCTATTCAAACGACCCACTTACTGCACAGCTATTCAAACGACCCACTTACTGCACAGCTATTCAAACGACCCACTTACTGCACAGCTATTCAAACGACCCACTTACTGCACAGCTATTCAAACGACCTACTTACTGCACAGCTATTCAAACGACCTACTTACTGCACAGCTATTCAAACGACCTACTTACTGCACAGCTATTCTAACGACCCTACTGCACAGCTATTCTAACGACCCTACTGCACAGCTATTCTAACGACCTACTGCACAGCTATTCTAACGACCTACTGCACAGCTATTCTAACGACC